>NW_024884586.1:444074-505352 GCF_019232065.1 Centrocercus urophasianus
CGGGCGGCGGCCCGGCGGCGCGGGGGGCTGCTGGCGGGCGGCGGGCAGCGGCGCGGCGCCTGACCGCACAGCTCCGCTCCGCTCCCGAGGATGCTTGGGGGGCGATGCCCGGCGACAGGGAGGACGAGATCTGCCAGAAAGCGCTGCAGCTGCTGGCCGAGCTGTGCTCCGTCGGCGCGGTGGAGAACGAGAATTGCCGGGATTTTATCTACTACCTGCGGGACAGAGCCCGGCCCCGCCTCACCGACTCAGGTATGGCCGGCGGCGCGGCTCGGCGGGCCGGGCGCGGCGGCCGGCGCCGTTCCCGGCTGCGGGCGGAGGGCGAGTTCCCCAGGCGGAGGCCGGGAACGGTGGAGCGAGGCCTGCTGGCCCGCGGGGATGCCGGCGGCGGGAGCGGGAGCTCCCCGCAGCCCCGGCGCTGGGTGCATCCCCGGAAGGCGGGCGAAGCCCCCCGATCGCTCTCGATCCCGCTCGCCTAGCGAGCGTCCGCGGTGCAGCTCGGCGCCGGCTGCCTGCGAGCTGCGGGCAGGGTCGCGGGCAACTTTCCTGGCCGGCAGGCGGCGGCTGGCCCGCGGCCTCGGAGGACGGCCCGGCTCGGAGCGACCTTGCCCAGCGCGGCCGATGCCTCGCCGCCGTGTCGCGGGGCTACGGGGCTCCTGCTGTGCTCCTGTGGCCTTAATTGTGGAGACGTAGGGTTTGCGCTGCAGCATACGTACGACACAGTTTGAACCCAGGCCGTTCTATGATTCTACGATTCTAACTTTTCAGCTGTGCATTTTCACAAGGCAAACCGGCTGTTTCTCGTATGACTGTAGCAGGTGTAGGGGTTGTAGGTCTGACAAGATGCAAACTGAGTGTTTGTGTCTGAGTGTTTCAGGATTATGGTTGCCTTTTCGTATCTTGGCAATAGCACCGATTTTAAAACTTTCACGTCAGGAAGCTTCTTAATGAAGAAGCTGTGCTCCAGCTGCTCGAAAATGCTGAAAGATTAATGATGCTCTTTCTGTACATCTCTGATCATAAGGGAAAGGCAGAGTACGGTTTGAAGTAGGAGCCTATTATGTTTACATCAAGTGGAGTTTGCTTAGTATGAGGAGGAGACATTTAGAGAGTTAAAATAGAAGTTGAAACGTTTGTCGTACATTGAAGCCTTGGTGCTAGTGTGGCTATCATCACAGCCTCACATTATGTTCCTTAATATTCTCTGACATACATTAGCTCATTTAGCACAGGGCAGTCTAATTTCAGTATATTCTTAAACATTTTCTGTCATTTGCAAAGTCTGAAGTACAACTCAAACTGCAGCTTACTGACAAATGTTTGGATATGCCAAAAAGTCTGGAGGAAACCAGGAAAAATACGAAAATATTCAGAGAAGGAAGAAGGGAAGCTCTTCTATAAATGAATAAGGATATACAAGCAAACACTGGATACAATACTAAGTTCGCTTGTATCCAGTGTTAGTTGCAGCCATTCTGGCTTCTCTCTTACTAAAAAATATTCAAATTAAAGTAATTCATGCAATTATTGGATAAGGATTCTTTAAAATTAGACAAATCCGTTTTGTTCTTATAATCCAATTTAATTTGTTCACACAAGCAGCAATTTTGGTGAGACCTGTGATTTTCTGTAATTTTCATTTACCAAGGGATCAATCACATATTTGTATATCAGGTGATTATTCCTAAAATGTCTACTTGAATCAGTGCCCACATTGAATACTAAATTACTTGAAATGCATAGGAGGACTTCAGCCTCATCTAACTTGAATAACAGCTTTCCAGGTTTCTTTAAAGTACCTGTTTTTCCATCAGCCTGAGGCAGAGAGTACCTGGCATCGATCTGGGAGCGTTCTTCAAACATGGTGTGCTCAGTAAAAATTCATTACCACTACCTAAAGGTAAAATAAATAAATAAATAAAATTGTATTGCTTGCTTAAAGCATTATTACACAACAGACTTCTGATATCGTTGCAAACCTGCTCAGTTACACAGAGCAGTGCTCCCTAACCTTCGCCAGCCGATGCGCAACAACAGTGAGCAATTATGCTGCAGGCAGCATCTTTGTATTGGCCTCAGTTTTAACATTTTTATTTTCTGAAGCTGCAGGCAATCTCAGAGGGTCTGGCAGGGAACGCATTACCCATGAGCCCTGACTCAGAAACCACTTCTGTAGAGTTCCAGTATTATGTCAAGAATATACAAATTTACCCTACCTCCCATTTCTTTGATTAAAATACATATGGTATCCCACTAAACTGGCTGCCCACAAGGTTTGTTCAGCCAATCCTTGGATATCATGGTAAGAAGACAGTCTACCTGGCTTCCAAAAATAAATAACATGATTTGCAATCACATAATAGTATGCTGGCTTGATTTAAGTTGTTGATTTTGTTGACTTAATAATGGTGGAAAAGCCCTGATAGCAGATCCAGCCACTCTCCAGCAACTGGGGGCCTGAACAGAGAGGTGAAGAAAGCCTGTGCTGAAAAAGGATATCTTTGTGGCAGAATTTGGCAAAAGATGAAGTTGTGATTTTTATAACCTATGTTTCTTAGCTGTGTGAAGGTGATGTGCATTAGACAAATTTAGCAATCTCCTGTTTGGCCAGGCAATAGACCTGTCTAAAGACGTCATGTTATCATAGAATCATAAAGGTTGGAAAAGACCTCTAAAGATTCAACTGCAATCCATCCCCACCATGTCTGTCAGTGCCATGACTCCATGACTCTTAACACCTCCAGGGATGGTGTCTCCATCACCTTCCTGGGCAAGTGCATCCCAATGCCTCACCACTTTTTCTGAGAAGTTTTTCTTACTATCCATTGTGAACCTCCCCTGGCACGTCCCAAGGCCGTTACCTCTCCACAGTTCTCTCAGTTGAGAAAAGCGTAGCTGGAGAATATACATAATTAGCTTTTGTGCAGAAATGAAGGCATTTCCCCTGGCTTGTGTGTGTTTTTCTCTAATGAAGCAACTATTTGCTTAGCCCCAGCCACATGAAGGGTACAGCTGACACGCAGCACCGCACTCAGTTTGAGCCATTAATGTGGTTGGCTTTACCATGTGTATTGCAGCAGGGCTGGACAGTTGCAGTAGTTACTGCAAAGCCAAACTGAACTGTGGGAATGCTGAGCCCAACATGAGGGTCTGTCAGCAAACTTGGTCTCACAGACCCTCCGACACACTGAGCAGCAAAGTCCCCATGGAAACCTCTCATTTCATACATAATGCCGTGCAGCTGTGTCTGTGGCCTGCCACCATCCCAGCAATGGACTGGTGTGCAGCAGAGAGGGGCAGGTCAGCAACTGGGTGCTGGTGACACATCTTCATTTTTCACTTAATTTGCTCTATTTTGGGAAGCACTGCACTGCTTAGAACATAAGTTTAAGGGCTAATGAGTTTTAGACGTAATGCACTGGTCTGGATTTGAAGGGTGACATGGGTGAGTCAGATTTTAAAGGTTTTCAGAAAAGTAAAAATGCAAATTAGGCATTTAGTGAAAAATCTTCAGTTAGTTCAATAGGAGTTATATGTAAGACCACTCTTAAAGATCCCAATAGGCATCCTTAAGCATTTGGATACCTTAATAAGCTGCATCTTCATCTTTTTCATTGTTCTGCTCTGTATTTGTAAAATGTTGATAGTATTTCTAGAGCACAGAGGTGTTTTATGAGGATAAATTGCTGTAAAAAGGCTAAGCATACCAAATATGTAATATAATCATAAAGAGAATTCATATGGACCTCATATAAATAGTCAAATGAAAACCTTGTTTGTCATATGGACATTTGAGAACAGCTCCTCAAGGTCACTTCATGACACCAGGTAAAGCCAACAGCAATTGCTGCAGATGAGGTATCATAGAATCATAGAATGGCTTGGGTTTGAAGGGACCTTTAAGGTCATCTTGTTCCAATCTCCCTGCTATAGGAGGGACACCTCCCACAAGACCAGGTTGCTCAAAGAATGGAGCAAACATTGGAATAAAAATTGCGTGACTGAAGGAATTATAGCAATTTGTAACAAAAACAGGAAGGCAGGAAATCTGAATGATGACACCAGTAATTATTAAAATAGAAGTTAAGACCACAAAAGTTGCACCTCTTTCTGGACTGCTTCTCTAATAGATTTCCCTTGCAACTTCTTAACTGAAAAACATGGTGGAGCATGAATCAGAACGGCCAAAAAGGTCATGTATGTCTTTGTACACAGCTGGACTTTTTAAAAAGATGGATGCTTTGGGAAAAAAAAAAAATTCAAGAGGAATAGATACATTGCTTCAATTTAGGATAGAATAGATATGGCATAGAAAAGAGAGAGAAAGTGAACCGTTATTGCTGGTTTGAACTAATGTTCTGCCCTTGGTCTGCCAACATGAATCGGCTGCATGAGTTGGAATTAGCATTTCATTCTCATTAGTTTGACTGTGTCAGTGTTGAAATCAACCTTAAAGCTTTGTTGTTGTTGCTTTTCTCCTGTATAGGTGCGTTTTTTGTGTGGCGGGGTTTTTGTTTTTTAAGCAAGGACAACTTCGCAGAGCAGTGCAGTGGTAGGCTGCCAGTGTTCTGCACAGACCTGATGAATTTCTGCACTGCCTTTTGTTACAGTGTTTTGCCAACTTAGCAATGACGTGCTGGCTGCCTACCTTCTACTGACTGCTAGATGCAGCAACAAAGTGCTTAATACATAGTTACCTCATGTTTGCTGATACTGAGTATCACTGAAATTCAGTCACATAAATGCAAAGTATAAAAGCTGCCTTACATAAAAATACATGGCCTGAGAATATTCTACAGACTGAGTTTTTCTTCCCCTAGTTAAGATATAGAAACCTTTGAAAACAAAGTAAAAAGTTTGAAAAGGTCAGAGAAAGCTGTTATGAGCTTAAGGATTGAGAGAAAAAAAAAAGACATTTATAAAGATAAGAAATATATAAAAAGTCTGGGCCATTAATCATAATGAATTTTCTTTAATGTCACAGTGAGTGGAATAATAAATAGAAAGTAAATTTTCCTATCTAAAAAGTTTTCTATCTAAAAGTTTTCTATTCCTACTTGAAAGTTGGCTAATAGATGCTGAAACAGAAAAGTGGTGAATATTGTGAATATTACCATGGCCATTAGGCATAATGTATGTCATGGGTCATAAGAAAGAGGTCAGTTCTGTACCATGTCATAAAGTCAGAATTCGCTCTTTGACTTAAAAATAGTTGCCAATCAAGAAACTAAAATGTGAGCTTTGAAACGTGGTGGATATTTAAGGTGCAACTTATGAGGATGCTGTTATGTTCTTGTAGAGGAATTTAAGAATCTCATACTTCTACAAATAATGTAGCCATTGATGCTATCAACTTCAGGAAGGACAAAAGGGCAAAGAAACAAAAGGGCCTCACAGGATGAACTGTGGCCTCCCAGCTTCCAGTGGAATGTGAGAAAGTTTTTTTTGTGGAGATCATTCTAGGGGACTGATTCCTCCTTTGGAAGCTGATCCTTCGTGTATTTCTGCTCTTCAGAAGAGAAAAGAATGCAAACAGGATGTGTAGTTCACCAAATAAAGCAAGATTCTTTATATGGAACTATATTTCAGGAACATAAAAAGTAGCAGGGTTTCATCAAGATAGTAAGTACGTATAGGTTTATGTAGATAAATGCATAAAACACTAACAGAGTTGTAATGAGTCAAACTCATGAGTAAAACTTCCAATGTTTTTGATTTTACTCATTGTGAGGCATTGTTTGCCATGTTTTTTATCTTATTTTCATCCTGAAAAATGAATATAAAATGCTGCCACTCAAAATTGATCATATTCTGTATGTTCTGTCAGTACAAAACAGGCACTGACAATGTCAAATGAACAGCGAAGTCCAAGTTCTTTGAATTTCAAGAACCAAAGTACAGTTTCAGGATTTTTTTTAAAAAAGCAGTGCAATGCATTTGTGTACTTTAAACTGAAAGCATGAATTCTTTTTCTTTTCTGAAAAGTCATGAGCAAGTTTGCAGAAGGTAAATGTAACCCTTTCCCGTTGATTATATTGAGATTCTCTGCTAGTTTAATTCCATGTAAAGAAATAAGCAATCAAAGATTTTCCTGTGCTACTGGAAAAGCTTCGTACCTGGATATCCTGGGAAATTTGTTTGAAACAGGTAACTCTGAAATTTGAAACAGTGCAGAAAAGAGCAAATCTTATGTTGAGAGAAAAGGAACTGTGTGCTTACTAATGGCCTGATAGCTTTAATTGTTTCTTTGCAAAATAAAAAAGAAAGTATGGAGAACATGAATGAAAATGAAGAACAGATAAATTACAACAGTTCAAGGTAAAGGTTTTACTTTAATACAACTACTTAGAGATAAATAATTTTGTTACTTCCTCAGGTAACCTGGAGATGTGTAGATACTTCACTTACAATTTATGTTCCAGAAACAGGAGAAGGAAGACTACAAAGATCATCTACATTATTAAGTATGATCTTGAATTTCAGTGAGGTTGGAACATAGTCAAATTATACACTGTTCAAATATGAAAGACCCCCTTCATTACCAAAGTCATTTTCCTTTTTTTAATGGTGCAAAACTACCTCAAGGTGTCCCTTTGCTCTTAACATGAGGATGGAAATCTGTTGAGGTGTTCTGTAGTGCTCTGACAAATATTTGTGCCATTGCTCTCTTGTGGCTGCCCTTGGATTGCTCTGGGGAGGAGCCGTATGATAGAAAGGAGAAAGGTGGCTTTCTGGCCCTTCCTGACCTCTGCATCTACATCCGAAACAGTTATGGAAAGCAAGAGATTTCTAGGGCTTCCATTCCCATTGTGTTTTTACTTCTCACTTACATAGGAATTATATTTAACTTGTGCTGTTTACAGTATGCATTCACACACCAAAACTATGGCATAAACACTGTATAATGCTTGTCTTAGATTAATGTCAACGATGCTCTTTTGTATACATTTTTAAGTGTATTTTCTTATATACTAAATTCACTTTATATGTATGTATATCAAGAGTATGTATTTACTGAAGTCACTGCAATCACATTTGTCAAGTCATCCTGAAAGTCAGAATAACATATCAATTAACTCAGAAGCCAGTTATGTTTGTAGCCATCCCACAGGTTAAGTCTCCTCCAAACGTGCGATGAATATTAAAGAAAACCAGTAGTTTGAATGGTAACAAAAATATATATAATTGAACAGAGCTTAGAGAGCAACGACAGAAACAACAACCTTTTAAAAAGTAGGCTGGTTAAATAGCACACAGTCTGTCTTATACCTGAATTTTCCTCTTAATGCCAATTTTGCTGGTGAAAAACAGGAGGCTAAATTTAGCCCTTGCACATATGACTGTTCTCACCACTAAAACTTCATCATTGCATTTGTCATAACTCTTATTTCAATAGGTTTTGCATGTTTCCTTTAGACAGCGGGGGGAATGGGAAGAATTTGTTAATTGCAGTTTCCTAAGAAACATCTGAAAGCTTAATTTCTGCAGGCAACAATTTCTGTTTGGAGAGAAAGAACTCTGATCCTTTAAGTAGAGGTGTAACTGTAATGGATTTATGGGTCATTAATTCATCAAAAACATGAACATGTGTTACAAGAATGGTGTTATTCTGAAGTGCTGCAGTTCTGCACTGTTACATTTTTTGTGTGATCCAAGTCCAAGTGCTCTGCCACATTTTCACCCCCCTCCCTGATAGCTTTCTGGAAACTTCCTTTCCAAACTAATTTGTCAGAGTTTAATTACATTGACAATTCAGAAACCTAGAGATGTAACTCTGAAAAGACTGCTGTCACAAGCAGTTCTGTGAACAGCAGATACAGTTAAATTGAGTCTTGAGGCTGCAGACCAGTGTAGTGTCTTTGGTGTGCAACATGTAGAGTCTGAACTGCATTTTTTCCTTGGGTAGAACTCCGGTTCCTTGAACATAATCAAGACCTAAACTTATTGGAAGCCTCTGCCCTTACCACAGATTTGACTGATGCTGATGAATAGATGCAGGAGTTACTTATATGATACATGAGACTGCAAGTGCATTTTTGCCACTGTGCAGTATGTTTCCTTATATTATTCCCACTGGAATTCTATTCCATGATTCCTCTGTGTCCCAGTGGTCTGCCAGGACATTGCATGTAGGCAGCTGTGCTGGCAGTGCAGACCTAGAGGATTGCTTGGGAATTAAACATTGTTTTCTCAAATTGCTTCTGTGCTGGGAAAAAGGAACAGGACATGTTTGCAGGCTTTGCATTTTCTAGGTAGTATAAAATCTTCCTTTAGGAAGACCTTCTATTTTTCCTGTTGTTTTGAACCATTCAGGGCACAGATTTGAATGGTGTTTTGAACTGAGTGAGTATAGATCTGGCATTTATTATTCAGTGCTTGGCAGTAACTTTGTCTTAGAAGGCTCATAGTGGTGCTGCTCAGTGGCAGCTCATGTTCTGCTTTCAGGTTAAACTGAATCAGAAAAAAGGTGTTCCCTACCTCTTACTTCAGTAAGAAATAAGATAGAGCAGTCTGCAGTACTTACAGGTCATCTTAGCAGAGGGGCTTGGAGCCAAAGCATTCCCTGTTACCCTTTCATTTACAAGAGTCAGGGGCAGAAAGAAGCTGCTGCAGTTCTTTGCTTCTCCTCAATCCCTTTCTCTGCCATGGTCTGGGAAGAAGAGTTCCCCAGGCAGGTGAATGATGCAGATCATCAAGCAATATGGTCACAACGATATATTTAATAAGCAGTGAAAACAGGTTTGTAACTGAAAGCTGTAATTCCTGGCTTTTCCCTTATTTAGCATGGGCCCATCGTATTTTTGCAATTCATTTTTCAGTTTATACTTATGTTAATAAACACATTGCTAGGTTTCAGTGCTTCCCACATTGCAAATAAAGATCCTGGATGGTTTAGAGCAAAGCTGTACTTAAGAACATGTATTGTGCATTTTTTTCCCTGTATTTTGTCATTAACTTAAGCTCTTTTGTGGCTCTATTTACACTAAAGATATATAGAGCCATAATTTTGGTCTGAAGCTTTATGTCCCTCTTATACTGTTAACAAAATTTTAGATCAAGTGATAAGAATTTAGAATAATTACAAGTGAAAGGATGTCTTGGATGAAAAAAAAAGCTGGTAGTTGCAATTTTACAACTTCTACAATCTTCAGTTCTCAAAGATCATCATCTTACAAGTGAAACCTTTTTTGTATCTTCTGTAGTACTGTGAAGTAGTGAGCACTTGATTCATTTATCTGCAAAATACAAAAAATTCTGTGACACAAAGAAAACGTTATACACAACTGATGGCTTGCACAGTTGGTGCATTACCATGGCCACACTGAATCTTGTGTATTTTATGTTGCTCAATATTTTTAGCTGTGTGTGTTTTGGATTTTCAACATTCATTAGCCAAGTCAAATCAGTTTGGCTTCCTTTGGCAGACACACTGCAGGATTTTCTCTTCTATACTCCCTATGGTTATTTGGAATTGAAAAATACATTGTATTCTGTGGAAACTGGCATACACATAGATATGTCTTAAGCCCATGTACAGCTCATTTGTGTCTATTAAGATGAACACTGGAAGAATCCAGGAGCATGTAATCTTTCAGGAAAATCTAATCTTAATTCATCTATGTTTTAATTCCTTGACTTCATAAGTATCTTGTTTTCTCCCCAAATTTAGCATGATTTGAGAATGCAGTTGTGTTGCTATTTAATAAAAAAATACAGTATTTGACCTAGCTCACACATACATTATCTCATGAGCCATCTAGCCAAAGCCATATAAAGTACTTGTTAGAGTTCTCTTTTAAAACTTTCTACCTACTTTGTAATTTGCAACAGGTTCATGCCCATACAGTTAATGATTTTATTAACATAGACTAAGATAGAGGATATTTCTGACATCTATCAAGTTTTGTTTTGTAGTTTATTACAGACTGTAATTCAGTAGAACTGTCCTAGTATATAGTATATACACAAAATAATGTGCAATGCTGATTAGAAAATTATCAGTGAGACCAAGTTTCACAATCTTCTGTTTCCATTTGCAGCATGTTTTACCCCTTCAAAGGAGAAGTTTCCTTCATTTTTTTTTTCCCTAATTAATAAAAATTAATGACCAGTCACTTCATCTTTTGTGGGAAGCTTACCATAAATAGGCTGATCTCAAGTATTTATTATGTTAAGGTCTCTCTGCACAGCGTAAAGGAGCAGAATGTTTCATGAGGCTGGCTCCAGGGAAATCAAACAGCTAGGAGTTGGTTCTTCCTGATTGCTGTTCTATCCCCTGTAATAGAAGTGACGTAGGGTATGTAGCAATGGCATTATGACAATTCCTACCTGCTGAAAAGAGCTTTTCGTTCAACTAGCAAACGAACACAAGAGAAAAGAGATCTGATATTGCTTTAAAAAAGGCAAGTTTTGAACAGAAAATCCTCCTCTTAACGACACTATTTTTTTCAAATTTTACCAATTTGCTTGGGATTATATAAACGACAAATCTAATCTAATCACTCCACCTTTGTTTAATTCTGTGATGGTCTGTGATTCTGGAGCAGATTGTCTGGAGCTGTCAGGAATGACTCCTCTTTCTGCACGTGCCCCTAAGGTATCCATGGTAGCAAAAGTACAACTTACTTAATCTAGCTTGTTGTTGTTGTTGTTTTTAAGTGATAAATGGTAGCGATGGGTTGAATGACTCAAACTAAACATTATTCCCATCTAAGCCAAGAGAGATAGATGATGAGGCTTAATGAAGAAAAGTATGGGACTAGAACATGGAGAAATGAAGTTTAGATGAAACTGAAACTGAAACTGAAACTTAAACTGAAAGGTGCGGTGCTGAACTTTATTTTCCTTTGATTTGTTTGTTCCAAGTTTCTAGCTGTCCTAGAAACTGAAAGAAGTAAAAGGGACCCCTTGCTGGGACTAAGTTCTGTTCCTTACACAGCCACCAAGTCCGCTGTGCTGCAAGTGTAGAAACCCCACAGTGCAACAAACCTGAGCAGGAAGATTGTCTCTTGTTCAGCTCCAGACATGGATGCAAGGACCAGAGGTGGCAGCCAGGTCTCAGAAGGGATGGGCTTCATTAATGTTCCTGAGGGGCCAATGAACTCTGAGGAGATTTGCTGTCACTTGGCAATAGAGTTAATTGAACTGAAGCCTGGGACTTTGATGTCCTGCCTACAGAGTCATAGTAGACAGGAAAAGTTGTAGATAAACTTCATTATTCTTCTGTTGCAAGAAGTTATATTTCTATTTTTTATTACACTAAAATTTGCCATTTTAAAAGAGTTCATAGGTTGGCAAGCCTGCCTGAGTACCATTATTTGACCAGGATACTAGAGATGTGGTTAATCAAGAGGAAACATCACCACCATGACTTCACGTAATAAGGGAAAACTGTCACTTCAGCTCTTTCCTGCACAGCAGCATCATTGTTCCTGCCAGCTTCTGTTAGATATAGAAGGTGTAACATTTTCATCTGTGCTCTCATTCTCAAGTTAATGTCTTGTTCATGCCTACCTTACTCATTCTCTACCTGTCTCTTGTTCTGATGTTATGTTATAATGAGGGGTTTGACTAGTCAGGCTGATTTTTTTCCTACTACTCCTATAGCAAGTGATGACAAAATAGTTAAAGCAGTGCCCAAAATAGCAGTGTAAAGGTATGGGTTTGCCAGAGCAACTTGACAGTAATTACTGCATCTGTCCTTCCGTGTTACATGTGAGACCCAGCACTGTGAACAAAAACTGCACTTGCTTCTTTTGATGCATTTTTCTTTCTTTCCTATTTTTCTTGGGAGCTAGAAACCAGTACAGACCTTACAAACAACAAAACCAGGAACAGCTTCAGCCTCCTCAACTTTTTTTTTCCTTCCTAAACAGGGGAGAAAAGTAATTTGTTACCTTCAGCAACATCTAAAATACAATCTCAGGATTTACTTCTTGTTCTGAAGGATGTGTACACAGAGAGAAGGAACGGAAATATTGTTAAAACAGAAGTTTGGTTAAATGTTAATTTGGCTTGGCTACTATACCTCGTTTTTCTGTCCCCCCCCTTAAAAGGAAGAATTCCAGTGGCAGTTGTTGCCATGGTACTAAGAAGGACAAGGTGTCTACTCCAATCTGAAAACTATGTTTGTGGTTGTGTAGTGAATAATTATCCCTTCTGACAAGTCAGGCTTGTTTACTCAGAATTAATACAGTACCATTTCTCTTATTCCAAAGTGGGGAGAGGCTCTTCAGGTCATTCCCCATGCGTCAAGGCAAATGCAGCTTCAGCAGTGCAGGAAAAGCCTGAGAATTAGCTCTGTCCTTCCACTTTCTCGTTAGCTGCTCAGATGAACAACCGCTTCACGCCCTGCCGAGCAGCTGATTGGCCTTGGAGGGAAGAAGTATCTGAAGCAGTATTAATGTTTCATTCAAAATCGTGAGAGTTGAAGAGGAGTGGAGTTGGGGAATTTAAATGCACAAATCTTGCTGCATTTTATTTCACTAGGCTCTTTTATCTTAAGCAGTATCCCTAACCATCTCCCACCTGGATTTACTCTCAGGACAGTCTTGCTGGCTTCATGAGGTATTTTTGCAAAGGTTAAAATTATCAGTGTACAGAAAGGCTTTCAGCCCTCTCTCTTCCCTTTGCCTTTTCCTCTCCACTCTGCTTACTCTCTCCCTAGCCCCGTGAACAGCATGATGTATGCTGTACAGGAGACAGAGCTATAAAGAAGCTGTGCAGTCCTTCTAGCCTCTGATATTTTCTTTTTTTCTTTTATCAGTGCTGCATCCAGGCCTGGTATGTTTAGCATTCCCTTTTCATTTTCTCAGTAAGCAAAACTGTGCAGAAAGCTGTAAAATTAGTGCCTTAAAATGCTATCTTGACGATGTATGGCCAAATTAGACGTGATAAACCAATCAGCAGAGGGGTGCAGTGAAACACATAGCAGTAAGAACAGTCAGCTGCATCCACGAAACACACAGGTCCAAGATTCCAACAGTATAAAGCATCCAAAGCTATGAAAGGGGAGCAATTTTTACTTTTCTATTGCAGCCCCAGCATTCTGAAACATGGTTGCATTAAGTACATTGAAAGACCTGCCAAAAAAGAAACATCACCGCTGTGCCTGTATGTGCAGAAGATCTTGAATTCGTTGTGAGTAATACGGCACGTGCCAGGGTTGTTAATCTGGAAATGCTAACACTAAATAAAGATTTATTTGCTCAAGATGGGAATAGAGAAGATGTTAGGTACAGAGCTGTAGTTAGCTGATCAACAGCTTTCAGATCACTAGGAGAGCCCCCGTTTTTGGAATGTTTCAAGCAGATCTGTTCCCATAAGTTACAGTAAACACATGCCAAGCCTTTATGTGTTTCTAAGATGTGTATTAATAATGAATTGAATAACTCAAATGCTGCTTATTATTTTATCTATTGGTTAATCTTTGGAGGGGTCTTTCTTTTGGGGAAAGCCTTTGTTTTTTGACAAATTCATTACAGGAATTATACTGATGTGGTCAGTTCAAAGTAATGGAAAGACAGCCAGAGTAACAAGGACTACAAACATACAAAAGGGTATAGGACATGTCCGAGTGTTAATCTGTGTGAATCAAATATTATTCCACTATACATTAATACAAACCTTTTTGAACCAGTGTTGTTGTTAGAGACACAGTTCAGCTGGATGGATAAATTGCTACTTGGGAACTGAATACTACTGCTCTTCGCTGAGCTGTGCCAGCCACTTGGTGTTTCATTTGGAGAAATCTCTTGGTGCTGCTTTTTCTCTGCCCTTCCCGTTGCCTTTTCAGTACAGATATGCAGCTAAAATTCCACTTAATCCCCTGCTTGCTATCAGTGGAGAGAGAGCAGGGCATGTCTCAAATGTGATTTCAGTAAAGCACCAGGCAAGAAACTGGCCAAAAAGCAACCAAGAGAAAATGTTTGGTCTTCTGACTTAGGTAAAAGTGCTTGAGTATGTCTCTGTGTATTTTCAGTGAATGGAAAAGAGCCTGTGTTTTGATAAGGCCCCTCAGCACTTTACTATTATAAATAATAGACAGAATATATTCTCCTCCTGTGTAGGTTAGCAAATAGAAACGTGCCTCTCTTACCAGCAAGGAAGCAGAAATTGAGATGTGGAGATTTGATGGAATACACATTCAAACAGGAATAAATAAAAGCATAAACAGGATTTCAAAACCTCTGTTTCTGTGCCAGGGTTAATCTGAATGTTCAGATATGGAATTTATTCACGATAGCTGTTTGTGAGCTTGATTTTCTGTCTTCAGATCTAAATCCCACCCCAGACTCCAGCCTGTATCTCTCTGTGCAACTGACAGGGGAACTTGTAGTTATCTTTTGCATATCCCAGCACATTCTAGTTTTCTGCCTCTCAGCAATACATTTTCAAACATATACTTTCCTGGCCTGGTTAGGTTTGCAAATGCACATCTCAGCATGATACCATTTGAAAGGAAAACTGAAAGGATCAGTATAATAGTAATCCTTCTCACATTTTTAGTAGCAGAAACACATGATACAAAGCATTTTTCTTGGAGGGAGGGGCATTTTTTACTTGTCCCCGTTCTCCAATATACCGCCCACCAGGCACATGCTGGGTATTAAACAGTGTATTTTTTACTGTCTCCACTCACTTGTTATCAAAGATATATCTTTGTTTATCAATTTCTGTAGTGTATCTGACATGTAAGCAGTTCATAAAATGAGCCATCCATCCCTTATGTGAAAGTTCTCTAAAGAAACTGTCTGAACAGTTCTGTAACTCTATTGAGCAATCTGCTGACAGTCAGATCTCCATCAGTCTGCAAATTTGGAACAAACAGCTCTTTGAAGTGTGCAGTTCTTTTCTCTTCTGCTGCCTTTTTCCTTTCCTTTCTTTTTATTTAAGTGAAAATAATCTCACTTTCACAAGTGATTATTTTTTTTTTTAATTTCATATTTGGGTCATTCAAAAATTATTCCCTTCCCCTACATTCATCTGACTTCATGCATTTTGGGGTACGACTTAATTCTGTTTAAATCAGATTTCAAAAGCTCGCAAGCCAGAGGCACTAAATCCGACCTCTTTACTCCTGTACTACTTTAACTCAAAATAATCTTTGAGAGCAACATTTTCAAAGAAATGCATGTGAATGAAACTGATAACTTAGTGAGAATTTGTTATGTAAGTCCTTCACATATTTTTGAAAATCTAAGCCATATGACTTGTGTTTCCATAAAAGAAGAAACGACTGCTTCTATCCAAATTGCTTTTCTGGAATTGGAACTGGATGATCTTGAAGGTTGCTTCCAACCCAAATCATTCTGTGATTCTCTGATCTTAGGGTTACACCGATCTATTCTGAATCACCTCATCTTCTTTACTTCATTTATTCCCTTTTGTTTTACTTGGATAAAAAAAGTATGCTGCCACAAGAAATTCACAAATTCTTCCTTTAAAATACATGAATGTGATCAACTTTTACCTTCAGTGCCACGCACTGTTAGCAGAAATTAGAAATCTACATCGAGAAAGGTAATCTCTGTGAACATAGTAAGGCAAAAATAGGTTGCTAAGTGCCTACCCAAGGGTGAGAATACTGTTAATTTAAAGGACATAGGATCACAGATACTCCCAGAGAGAAGAATATATACAAGAACTTGATCCTAAAGAAACTTAAAATAATGTTAATATAGCACAGTTTTATGTACTTTTTTTTTTTTTTTTTTTCATAATGTAATTAAGGCTCAGGAAGTGATGTGCCTTAAATTTTGGTTTCATCATTTTTTTGGCCATATGGGACCAAGTATTTGAAATTGATGGATACCTAATCTACATAGGAATGTTGAACAATAAATAAGGACCAAGTGTTAATGAAACTTATCCCAGTGCCATTCAGCTGAAGTTGTGAAAAATTAGCAAATCCTATCATCAGCATTGCAGATAGCAAAGGAAAGTGGGCTGTAACTGTCTCTGGGGAGCTGAGGAGAAACTTGTATTGCTATTTGCTAGTTGCGTTCTTGTTTTTTTTTTCTAGGCAAGGATAAAAAGTATAGAGACCAGAGGATGGAAAAAAAACAGTGCCTAGAAATTTATCATCAGTTTCCTCTGTTATATCCATTTAATTTTCCCATTCAGAATAAATAGAATTCCTGGAGTTCTTCAAAAACCAAGGAAATCCCCAGGTCTAAAAGCAATCCAGCAGATCAATGCTTGAGAAAAGAGAGAAGACATGGAAACAGCAGCTTAGGGTTTTCACTGTTTTCTTAAATATCCCTCTGCTATGGATGATGATTCTGGGGGATGTTGGGCTGCTAACAGCATTTTCTTCTTCACAGTGTGTAATTCTGAGAGTGCTGAGAGAAGTTATTCTGCCACACGTACAGATTCCCCTTGGCCGTGGTTTTGAGAGGACAATGTTGCAAAACTGATGGCTCCTTCTCTACGTCCCATTTCTTTCTGTACACCCACCTGGAGATGCTGGCAGTTAACACAGAGGGTATATTAAGGCATCTGGCTGCTGGGGAAAGATTCTAATTGTACTAGTCTCTAAGAAAGCTATTCTGTGTGCCGTGATTATTATTGCTCTCTGTGGTTACGTTATTTATACTCTTTTTCTTATTTATTGCTTGAATGAACCTAATACATTTGAAATTATGTTTCAGAAGAAGAAAGATACTATGCAACTGGTGGTATTCCACTGCAGAATAACCCCTGAAGGGATTTGTAATCCCCTGCTACTAACATCATGTAATAGTGAGCCAAAATGAATAATAATACTATGAACACTGCTTCACATTCAGCCTCATTTGGTTTCAGTTTGCATTGCCTAGTATCATTATTAAGTATTTATGCTGTAGATGACATCCAGGGGCTGGTCTAAATAGTCTTGAGCCCCCGGCAGCAGCAGCAGCATATAGACATAGAGATATTTTGTTCCCTCTCTTCAAACACATGCTATACAAACTCTGTAAAATACTTGCTAGTAAGTATTCACTGTAGTTAAACACAAGGCAGTACATGCTGGACATCAGTCAAAGACGTACAATAGCAAGCAGTTTACTAATTACTGTTAATGTTTACAGGATTTGGAATGTCTTAATTGATTTTGGCACTGAAAGTACAGTCTGCTAAATTGCTTGTCACCTCTGTTTTATCCTAGGCCTCACTGAGAAACTCATGCAATTAACTGTAATTGCTATAGTGTATTTATTCTAAAGTGTATAATGCATTATTATTTTGTTATTTGGATTTCAAAAGTGTGGAGTTAATTGCTTAGAAAAATACAATTCAAAATAAGGCAATCTTGTAGTGAGGTGGTTTGGTTCTTTTCAGAGTGGAAAAATAGGAGGATTTTAACATAACTCATGTTGAAACTCATAGTTCTTCTGTATGGAAAACCTCACAGACTTCTGGGAGAGTAACTTAAAAGATACTACAGATAAATCACCATTACCAGCTTGTGTGGCCCCAAGTGAGGAGTTTGACATGCTGTGCACCACTGTGCTTATAGGACTGAGCATCCCCATGGTGCAATTACTAGCTGTAAAGTTTGGGCTGGCTGCCAGACCATAGCATACATCAGTGTGGGCTTCAGGAAGAACCTACACCCCCAGGGCTGTAGCAGGAGCCTGGCTGCAGCCTCGGCACAACCTGGAGGACCAGCTACACCAAAGACACCCCTCAGCTCTGTGTCTCATTCAAGTGAGTGCTGCCAGACTCTAGGTGTACACAAGGCAGGTCTGTACCAAAAAGAATCCTTCTCCCTTCTCACTTGAATACTAAATTGCTTATGTGGGCAATCCTATATTATTTAGGAAGACCAGGGCTAAGGATGCAGAAACAAGTTATTCATTCTATCTGTATAGAATCACAGAATCATAGATTCACAAGGTTGGAAATGACCTGCAAGATCATCTAGTCCAACCTTCTTCTCATTCCCATTGCCACCACAAGCACTAAACCACATCTCGTAGCTCCTCATCCAGGTGCCTCTTGAACACATTGCCAGGGACGGTGACTCCACCACCTCCCTGGGCAGCCATTCCAGTGCCTGACCACTCTCTGAGAGAAAATTTTTTTCCTCATGTCTAACCTAAATGTCCTCTGGTACACCCTGTGGCCATTTCCCCAGTCCTGTTTGTTGCCTGGGAGAAGAGGCCAAACCCCTCCTCATCACAACCTCCCTTCAGGAAGTTGTAAAGTGCAGTGAGGTCTCCTCTGAGCCTCCTCTTCTCCAGACTGAACAATCCCAGCTCCCTCAGCAGCTCCTCATAAGACTTGTGCTTGAGACCCCTCACCAGTTTCGCTGCCCTTCTCTGGACATGTTCAGCTGAGCATCAACCAACACCCCCAGGTCCCTTTCCTCTTCACAATCATCCAGCCACTCATCCCCAAGCCTGTAGCGCTGCATGGGGTTGTTGTGGCCAAAGTGCAGGACCCGACACTTGGCCCTGTTGAACCTCATCCCATTCACCTCAGCCCAGCGATCCAGCTTATCAGATCCCTCTGAAGGGCCTCCCTACCCTCAGGCAGATCAACACCACCTCCCAGCTTGGTGTCATCTGCAAACTCACTGAGGATACACTCAATCCCCTCATCTAGGTCATCAATAAAGATATTAAACAAGATGGGCTCCAGTACCGAGCCCTGGGGGACACCACTTGAAACGGGTCACCAGCTGGACTTCACTCCATTCACCACGACCCGCTGGGCACAGCCCTCTATCCAGTTCCTTACCCATAGAAGGGTATACCTGTCCAGGCCACGGGCAGCCAGTTTCCCCAGGAGAAGCCTGTGAGAGACCATGTCAAAGGCTTTCCTGAAGTCTAGGTAGACTGCATCAACAGCCTTTCCCTCATCTACCAGTCTGGTCACCCAGTCATAGAAGGAGATGAGGTTGGTCAAGCACGACCTGCCTTTCATGAAGCCATGCTGGCTGGGCCTGATTCCCTGGACACCACACACATGCCATGTGATTGCACCTAAGATGATTTGCTCTGTGACTTTCCCTGGTACCAAGGACAGGCCTGTTGTTCCCTGGATCCTCTTTACGGCCCTTCTTGAAGATGGGAGTCACATCAGCGAGCCTCCAATCCTCCAGGACCTCTCCCATTAACCAGGAGTGCTGATAGATGGCCGAGAGCAGCTCGGCAATCACCCTGCCAGCTCCCTCAGCACTGAGGGTGCAGCCCATCCGGTCCCATGGACTTGTGACAGTCCAGGTGGAGAAGGAGCTCTCTGACTGTCTCCACCTGAATCGCTGGAGGTATATTCTGAGTAGCATCCCAGGCTTCCAGATCAGGGCATAAAATGCCAGGAGGTTAATTGGTTTGCCTATTAAAGGCAGATGTAAAGAAGACATTGAGGCCCTCATCCTTCTCCTTATCCTCAGCGGCCACATTCCCTGATGCATCAAGTGAAGGATAGAAATTCTCCTTGGTTCTTCTCTTACCATTGGTATATTTATAAAAGGATTTCTTATTCTCTTTTACTGCAGTGGTCAATCTGAGTTCAAGTTGGGCTTTTGCCCTCTTAATTTCCTCCCTGCATACCTTATCCTTGTAATCTCCCCAAGCAGCCTGTCCCTTCTTCCAGAGGACATAAACTCTCTTTTTCTCCCTGAGTCTCAACAGTAGTTCCCAGCTCATCCACACCGGTCATCTCCTGTGGCTCACCTTACGGCACTCAGGGACAGCTTGTTCTTGTGCCTTTAAGATTTCCATCTTGAGGAATGTCCAGGCTTCCTGGGCCCCTTTACTCTTAAGAAGTGATCCCCAAGAGACCTATGCTACAAGTGTCCTGAACAGATAAAAGTCCGCTCTCTGGAAGTTCAAGATAGTAGTTTTGCTGGTCAATCTTTTGACATCTCCAGGAACACAGAATTCTACAATTCCATGGTCACTCTGCCCAAGACAGTCCCCAACCTTCACTTCTCCCACCAGTCCTTCTCTGTTAGTGAAAACCAGGTCTAGCAGGGCAACACCCCTGGTAGGCTCTCCTACCAGTTGCATAAGGAAGCAATCTTCCATGCAATCTAGAAACCTCCTGGACTGCTTCCTCTGTGCTGTGTTATGTTTCCAACATATATCAGGGAAGATAAAGCCTGCCACGAGAACAAGTGGGACTTCCATGAGCTGCTCATAGAATGCCTCATCCATCGCTTCATCCTGATTAGGTGGTCTATAACAGACCCCCACCAAGATGTTGCTCCTACAGGCCTTCCCCCAATCCTTACCCATAGACTCTCAACTTTGTCATTCCGAACTCCAAGCTCTTCAACATCAAGACAGTCTTTAATACAAAGGGCCACACCGCCCCCCCTCTTTCCTCCTCTATCCCTTCTGAAAAGCTTGTAGCCATCCAATGAAGAGACGATTGTTTTCTGCATATGAAATTGATAGCAGTCCTTGAAAGGAATGTATTACCTCTGCACATCCAAGGTCAAAATATGGAATTCTGTGGTGTGCACTGAATTGCACATGTGAATTCATCTATGAGCTTAGCCTGGCAGTATTTTTTATTTTGATAGCCCAAGCTCCAGAATTAACATGGTCTGTCTAGAAACCTCAATAAAAGGAAGACTTTTGCCAAGAAGCATTCTAGGACAGCAAACATGAAGCCGTTCTTACAGACAGGAGCATGCAAAAGAAGACAGCAGCATGCAAAATTTTCCTTCCCAGGAATGGGGAGCTATGCTGCCTCCTGATACTAGCAGAGGTTTGCATGTTGGTCTGATTTTGAGGTTTAGACTGACAGCACTTGCTCCCTTCATTTCCTAGTAGGGTAGTTCAAAGAACAGTTCATCATATAAGCTTTTCTGCTGTATTAAGTTAAGCAGAGGGTACTATTTAGTTCCTCATATTTAAGGAACTAGCTGTTCTAATTTTTCTGGGGGAAATAATTTTAGGGGAAAAGATACAAATCTAGCTAAATTCACTTAATTAATGAAAATGTAAATCCATTAGATTCTCTTTGCTTTGAGCACCAGTCAAAAATCTCTGCAAGAGTTTGGATATGATGATTATTGCCACTAGAAGTACATAAAGTATTAGAAATATCTTCTATCATAATGCAGGATGTAAACAGAAACTAATTTATTTGTATGACTTTCACTTAGTGCAAGTGAAAAGACAAGCCTAAATACCACGGGTGGATTTCTGGCTTGTCTTGGAGATTGCATTTATTTTAGTTAATTATTTTGATATTTTCCATTCAATTATCAGATTAAAGTTGTTATGTAAAATGGACTTTCGATAAGAAAAGATTACTTCAGATTTTGCTTTAGAAGAAAGTATAGCAACATTGACATCTACAGAATTCTAAGTTAAAAGAGACAATTAAATTCAATAGCAGTTCCACCTACATATTATGTGCCCTGTTATTACACAGAGTATGAATCCACTATAAATCTTTACTATCAGAATAATACAAGATTGAAGATGAACAGTATTTAGATTTTCTGCCTGGATCTTCTAACATTACTACATTTATTAAAACTTCTGATTTTTGTTTGTTTTGTTATTGTTTTGTTTGTTTGTTTTAACATCATCATAGACATTGATATTTATTGCTTTGTGCTGTATTTCAGGCATCTTAGGACCTACTAGGTGTCTCTTGGTTTTCAACTTAAGAATTTACAGTAAGCAGTCTGCAGCGTTCCAGAATATCATGACAGCTTCTCAAACCTGTTCATTTTGTCAGTCGCACTCTAGATGCAGTGGCACTACGCCTACTGTCTAACAGAAGGCAGGTGCATTTGCAGAGATAACAGCTCCCCCAGAACTCAATTATTTCACTAATTTATAACTAGATTATTTGGAAAAGATGTATCACCTGCTTACTGGTCATAATCCCCCTTTTGCACTAAGCAACATTCACTAAACTGTGCATCTCTTTCTACCAAGCTGCAGGCTGTTTTACTAGAAGCAGCTGGAAAGGTTGATGGACTAAAAATCAGAAGATCCCAATTCCATCTTTAACTTTTTAACTGATTCACCCAACTTCACCTTGAACAACTGCGCTCCATATTGGTTTCCCTTGTCCATTTGTAAAAAGACATTTCAATAACTTTGATATTTATGGAAGGATGAAAAAAGCTGCTAAGTGATAAACAGTTTAACACTGATAATTTAACAGCTTTGTGCTACCTGCTACTTGGTAATGTGGATAGAAAAACATTACAGGCAATTCTTCAAAGAACCATTAGGGTTTTCAAACACATTTTTGGTCTGTTTACATTTGATTAACGTTTGCCAGATTCAGATTTATTCCCAGTGGCTTCAACTGTGTATGTTTGGATGCTTGTAGAGAGCGCATGCAAAATTTTAATGCTTCCTAGCAAATTTCAAGAGTGTTCTTTGATTTTCTTAAACAAACAATGGCAACACTGTTTTAAGGCAGACAGCTGACATTTTCTTTTTCACTAAGATAACCTAAGGTCTTGAAGAAATTTTCCATAAAAATTGCCAATTTAATAATTTTAATTCACAAGGACGTTTCACACAACTGCTTGTATTCCACAAGCAGAAAGAAATTCAATTACTTATTTCAATTTATTCTGTCTTTTCTAATAAGGGACATTTCATAAAATGTACACATATGACTTCAGGGGAGCACTCAGAGTACATTCAGAGGACAGCCAAAAGTTAATAAATTGCAAACTTATTCCAGTTCTTAGCCTCGTTTATGTTATTTCCCACTTTTTTTTTTTTTTTTTTTTTTTTAAGAAAACTAGAATATAGAAATTACTTCTTGAGTAAACGACATACACAATTGCAGTTTCTCTAGTTAATGTCAAAATCTCTTTTTCTTCTTTTCTCTTTTTGCTCCTAGGAGGATTAAAGATTTCCTTTTGGGGTGGAAATATATGATTATTAGGGTATAGTTTCTCCTTGACTGGAATGACTATCAAATTCATTATATCTTTTCCTGACATTTGCATCTTTCAAGCTCCTACAATTACCTAATAAAGAAACTTAGGACCATTGCATAGTTGTAGATTTTTCTTAGAAGAAGAATGCCTAAACAACATGTTTTGGTATTATTTGACAAAAACAGGTGTATGAGAAGATCACCTCAATGTCTAATGAGTGAATTGTTTTCTTTTCTAGGCTAAGGATCTGTTGTTGAAAACAAGAATTAGCTTTAAAAACTCAAGAGCTCTTTTCCTGGCAGGCTGGTTACTAACGATTATATCCAGTACATTTGGTACTAAGTGCCAAAACAAAGGTAGTTATAATTGTCCTCCAAAAAGCTTACTATGGCAAAGCTCTAAAGTGTCTGGGAATTCAGGGCAAAGATCTGGAGCAGGGGCATTTCAGTGGGATTTTTCTTGCTCTCTGCACGCACTGCTTTCAAAGAGCAGCGTGTTCTGTTCTTACAGAGCTTAATTGAGCTTCAGGAATCTAAGAGACCTGAAGTAACCAGAACTGTGGGGCCAGCGGTGCCTTCAGAAGGATCAAACTAACAAAGCAAAAAGCAAAACATCTCTTCTTCAATTCATGCTAACTGCAAAGTAACTAGTAACACAGTAACTGCAATCAGTTTTTTTCAGGGGGAGAGGATGTTGAGTTCAGGAGAGGCAGTGAGCACGCATGCCCGTGGAACAGCAACTGGCTTAGACACATCTGAGCTCTTTCTTACAGGCAGTGTGGAGAGAACAAGGGACACTGTAACAGGAAGCTAAAGGATAACAGTTAAGAAATAGGGAGAGTAAAACAAAAATGTTAAAATGCATCTCATCTGGGAAAGCATTAGTGCTTTCCTTCCCTATCATTGTGGAGTCAAGTTTGTGGCTAGCATTGATGCAATCCTGATTCATTTACCAATGGAAATAAGAAGGAGCAGTAGCAGTGAAACACAGGTTGCATCTGGGAAGTAACAACTACCAGAACTTTATCAGAGCTGAAGTAGTCATCATTTCATCTGATCTGTTATGTAATAACAGTGTTACCTTAGAACACCATTAATGGTATGGTCTCCCCATCTTCCATACAATTGAGCTGTAGTATGAGTCACACAGTAACAACCCAACGGGTAAGCATCTAAAAAGCAGTGCCTTACTGTATCTCAGCAGCTGGTCCACATCTCCGAGCTGAGGCATGTTCCACGCAGACTAACAGACCTAATCCAGACACAGCAGTGGTGAGTAAGGTGGTTCCTTGAGCTGAGACCTGGAGCAAATATAGAATGCAAGCATAACCATAGTCTGCACTTTATTTTTTGTATCATCAGTAAAATGTCTGAAGTGGTCCCTATCAGTGAAATCCCTATGGTATTTATACTGTTTGAAAAGTCAGAAAACAGTGAGTTGAAACAAGTTTCTTCTTGAAGAAAATTGGATGAGCTGACCTAGTCTGAGGGAGTTTACCCATTCAGGTGTGGAAAGAAGCTTCAGCTTCAGCTTCAGCTGTTACCCAGAATGGAATTTAACCTGTTTCCATTTTATTTTGCAGCTGTCTATTAGAAAGAATTTATTCTGGTTGTGTATGATAAACTTACAACTACAAGGAAGATGTCTGTAAACATACAAAAAAATATTTTTTCCCTTACTAAAACAAATGGGTCTTGGTGTTATCCAAGTGTTGGCTTTAAAAATGTCTCTTCAGGGGAAAAAAAAAGCATACTAGAACATTATCACCAACAGAAACATCTGCAATGTTGGGCCAAAAACTCTTGTATGTAAATGTGGCTTTCAGAGACTAAGAATTACATGCCCACACAGCAGCACAGAAGGAGTAAATGTCTCAGATACAACATCACTAAGCTGTTCAGACAGAAAATCTGAAAAACAGTAGCTTACAGATTTCTCTCAAGATTCTTTTAAATTACATTTTTCTCTATCTAGGGTTGCATTACTTTCCATAGTTGTACGATATTTGAAATTAATTGATGTTGCCAGCTGATTAACAGTAATGATGAATGCATTTTGCACCAAAGAAGCACTCTGAAGATTTTGACAAGAAAGGTGTTAGAAGACACCTAATCTTAATCACTTATTCCTGAATAATCCCAATCCTGGGAGTACACTAAGCTTGCATCTAGCTGCTAGTCAAACTCAGGCTATTCAAGGTGCACAGAGGATTTCTTTCTGTATGCCTGAGGTCACTGTGCTGAATTCCCTTTTAAAATATTAAGTGCTAATTTCTTAACTACTGAACATTTTTCTTAGGTACATTAAAATAATAATACATTTTCTTCACAGTGCTTGATAGTGGTAAATAGATTTGAACAAGCAGTCATTGCAATAAGTGACTTTTTGTATGATATATAAGAGTTTCTGATACTTTTGCTAGCCACAGATTCTCCGGAGCTCAAAAGTTGATGCTTCCTTTCTTGTGCAAAAAGTCTCTGTGCAAAAGATTCCTTAAACATCTAAAATATAATCCTGCTTTTCTTAGGTGTTAAATGCACTGTGACGTCTCTTGCAGCTTGTAATACTTCTAGACACATGGAAAGCTAAAGTCTTCAGTTAAGTTACTACCAGCATTAAAATCCTGAAATGCTACAATGTATTTTGACCCTTCATGTCCAAATGAATGAAAAACAAATTAAATTCTGAGCAGACGTTTTTGAAGAAATGTGTTAGTTAAGAAATGTTTCTCTTACTACGTACAGGTTAATTTGTTATTTGTACAGGCAAAAATAAGCCTTTTTTTTTTTTCCATAAAAGCTGGAACATCTTAACCTTGGCAGCTGCCAGAATTTCTAGCCTTAATGAGCTAGTTATTGATATGGCTCTTTATCATTTATCATCATAATCTGTTGGTTGTTTATCTTTTCCAGAGTAAACAGCTATGGGTATTGCTGACAGGAATGTACAAGGGATTTGCCAAGCTGGAAGATAACAATACATAAGATGATATATAGCTGTTATCTTTGTCTTTTGTCCCCCATCTGTCACCCACTGAAGATTTGTTTTCTCTCCAAATCTAACAAGTTCTCAGTAACATCTCACCTTTCCCATTCATTGATTTATTCAGTGCCCCCCTTTAGCCCTTTGATGTGGCCACATTTCTCCAGGTATAATTCTGTGCAATTTTACTCCAGAAATGTAAGAGCATGTAACAGGTTCATTTTCAGCAGTCACTAGCAGCAATTTACATCACTTCTGTGAACTCAGACTGACGCCTCAGATTCAGAGAGCAGCATGCCTGCAGTTACTTCACTGATAGGGCAGTAAATGAATGTTGAAATGCACTGTTTTGATTTTCCTGATTTTTTTAATTTTTTTTAAGTACTGTAACATTTGTTACAATTTTTTTTCAAACGTTATTTGAAGAACTGTTTAGATCAGTGGTTGTAAAGCTTTGAATTTACCTCTGCGGTCAACTTTAGTACAACCAGTATAAAACTTCAGCATGTACTGACATCAGACCTTCAATGCTCATTTCTGTAACCCAGTGTGTAGTTTGGGTACTCTCCTTTATGTGTGCAACTACGGTTGTGTATATGCCGTCACGACAACTTTTATTGTTTTGTTTTATTTGTATTCTTATTTCTTAAAAAATGCAAGTGTTCATTGTCACAAGAAGAACATAATGTATATAATTCCTAGGCAGATGCAACCATAAAAGTCAGAAAGAAAAATGCAAATCCTTGAAGATATGACTCCTCTCAACTCTGTCTAAGAATCTCTGGAATGCTAACTTGCAGCTCACTTGGCCAGCTCTTAGATCAGTGAAGACATTTTTGGAGACGGCACCAAATTGAGCGTTGCAGACGATACACTGGAAGGAAGGGAAGCCATGCAGAGGCCCATGAAAACCTAATGAGGTTCAGTAAAGCCAAGTGCAAGGCGTTGCACTTGGGCAGGGGCAAATTCCAAGTGTTTATACAGGCTGGGAGGAGAAGCCCTTCAGAGCAGCTCCAGTGGAGAAGGACTTGGGGGTCCTGGCGGACGAGAAGCTGGACATGAGCCAGCAGTGTGCGCCTGCATCCCAGAAGGCCAAATGTGTTCTGGGCTGCATTAAAAGAGGGGTGACCAGCAGGGACAGGGAGGTGATCGTCCCCCTCCACTCAGCTCTTGTGAGGCCCCATCTGCAGTGCTGCGTCCAGGTCTGGGCCCCCCAGTACAGGAAGGACGTGGAGCTCTGGGAGCAGGTCCAGAGGAGGGCACTGAGATGAGCAGAGGGCTGGAGCAGCTCTGCTGTGAGGAAAGATTGAGGGAACTGGGCTTGTTTGGCTTGGAGAAGACTCCGAGGAGACCTCATTGCAGCCTTCCAATACTTGAAGGGAGCACAGAAACAGGAGGGGGAACGGCCATTTACGAGGATGGATAGTGACAGGACAAGGGGGAATGGTTTTAAACTGAGACAGGGGAGGTTTAGGTTAGATATTAGCAGGAAGTTTTTCACTCAGAGGGTGGTGACACACTGGAACAGGTTGCCCAGAGAGGCTGTGGATGCCCCATCCCTGGAAGCATTCAAGGCCAGGCTGGCCGTGGCTCTGGGCAGCCTGGTCTGCTGGTTGGTGACCCTGCACACAGCAGGGGGCTGGAACTGGATGAGCATTGTGGTCCTTTTCAACCCAGGCCATTCTATGATTGTGATATGTCAGCTAAATTGCCAAGGAATTTTGCATTAATGCAGACCAAGTCTTTTTTGAGGAAATAGATGTGCAGGCAAGCAAGAAGAAATTTTACAAAACAAATTTAACTTAGGAGGAAGGAAGTTATGATTATCATAGAAACTGATCAGTTTTATTCATCAGGTATATTTTTGAGTGTTGTGCTCACATGTTATTTTGATTGCACTTAATAAATCATCTCAATATGAAGCCAATTTACCTGAATTACAAACAAAATATTCTGCTTACATAAGAGAATTTCTTAATAATCAAAGCTAAAATGTTTCTGTCACAGAATCACAGAATCATAGAATCACCAAGGTTGGAAAAGATCTACCCACCTATCACCAATATTTCCCACTAAACCACGTCCCTCAGTAGAACATCTAAATGTTTCTTGAACACCTCCAGGGACGGTGACACCACCACATCCCTGTGCAGCCCATTCCAGTGCCTGACCAATCTTTCGGAGAGGAAGTAAAATTCCCAAACATCCAAACTGAGTTTCCCCTGGCACAACTTGAGGCCATTCTCTCCAGTCCTATTGCTAGTCACATGGGAACACGCTGACTCCCACCTCACCACGATCTCCTTTCAGGAACTTGTAGAGAGCTATAACATCTCTCCAGAGCCTCCTCTTCTCCAGAATAAATAATCCTAGTTCCCTCAGCTGCTTCTCATGAGACTTGTGCTCCAGACCCCTCACCAGCTTTGTTGTCTTCTGTGAACACACTCCAGGGCCTCAGTGTCTTTCTTTTAATGAAGGGCCCAAAACTGAACACAGTACTCAAGGTGCAGCCTCACCACTTCCCTGCTCCTGCTGCCAGCACTGTTTCTGATGCAAGCCAGGATGCCATTGGCCTTCTTGGCCACCTGGGCACACTGCTGGCTCATGTTTAGCTGAGCACTGATCAATAGCCCCAGGTCCATTTCCTCTACACGGTCTTCCAGACATTCTGCCCCAAGCCTGTAGCGTTGCCTGTGGTTGTTGTGGCCAAAATGCAGGTCTTGGCACTTGTTGATCTTAACCCCATTGGCCTCAGCTCAGCTATCCAGGCTATCCAGCTTTCTCTGTAGGGCTTCGCTACCCTCAGGCAGATGGACTTCCAGCCAACTTGGTGTCATCTGCAAACTTACTGAGGGTGAACTCAATGCCCTCATCCAGGTCATCAATAAAGACACTGAATAAGACATGCCCTAATAACGACCCCTGGGGAACACCACTTGTAACTGGTAACCAGCTGGATTTAACTCCATTCATCACCACTCTCTGGGCCGAGCCATCCAGTCAGTTCTTTACACAGCAAAGAGTGTACCTGTCCAAGCCTCGGGCTGCCACCTTCTGCAGGAGAATACTGTGGGAGACAGTGTCAAAGGCTTTGCTGAAGTCTAGGTAGACCACATCAACAGCCTTTCCCTCATCTGCTAGATCGTACAAGGAGATCAGGTTGGTCAAGCAGGACCTGCCTTTCATGAACCCATTCTGGCTAAGCCCGATCCCCTGGTTGTCCCACAAATGCTGTTACTACAAAACAAAATATATATATATATATATTTACATTTTGAATCTCTTTTTCCCTTCTTATGAGTGTCTGTGAAGAATTTATGTATAAAAGCAGCTCCAGAATACAGTAAAGACACTTGCTTGACACTGCACTGACCTCAGCTATCTAAACTGAACTTGGCCTGCTACTGCAAATTGATAGCCAGGAGGGTAATAGCTGAAAATTACTGGCCAGTGAAAGGCAACAGTTTAGAGCTGCTCAGTCCCACGCTCCTTCATAGCCGTAAGATGGGTACGTGATCGTCCCTTTTCCACCCACAGAAATAAAACAGCCACACCAAGAAAACATGGTTTCTACCTAAAGAGTCAGACGTAAAACCAAGATGATGAAGATTTATCACTTCTTATTTTGTATCTTGGCAAGTCACCTAAACTGTTTATCAACCATCTTCTCTGAAAGTGATGAGGTGAGGGTTCTCACTGTTACTCTGTTAAAAGAGGAATCATATTAGTAAAGCTTTTCAAACTCTCTGAATGAAATGTAGTTTATACTGCAATTGTTTTTTATTTTTTTTACTCATGATGTCAGTTCTCTAGATGGCTGTGTTTGCTGCTAACATCATTCTCAAGGTTGGGAACTGTTGGTCTGCCTTTCAAATTGTTCCCTCACCTTCACACATTGCATTCTGCATTCTGCAGTCTCTTGTTCAGTTCTCACCTTGTGATCTTTTGCCTTGTTCTGACAGCTCCCAGTTTTTCATTTCCTTCAATGCCGGATCATTTATACCAATTAGTTCTTTGAAAAAGCAACCTTTTGGCAGACATCTAGTGTATTTCCTCCAGGGAATCTAAGACAAATTACTTTACTCTCAAGGTCCTCCTTCATGACTGCATCCCAGTTCTTCTGCCTTTTAATCATAGGGAGAAGTTGTCTCTGCCTCCACTGCCAGGCTTGTTTACTGGTGAATATTCCAAAAATATCAAGAACCACTGTTCTACTTTCTCCCACATTGCCTTTTATGCATGGGAAGAATTTCTTTAATTAATTTTAGCTCTGAAACGTTTTGCTGTAACTGTAGGTAGATGCTAGGCTGTCCCCACTGCTAATGAACTTTGTCTTCATACTGGGAGAAGGACAGAAGAGATGATTCTGGCTAAAAATGTTTAAAATTGGTTTTCAGCATGCAAAATAAACCAGACAGTTCCTGCATGAAGCTGATTGGAGTGTCACTCTCCACTCTGCAGAAATTTAATCTGTCTGGCCAGTGAGAATGACTCGCATCAGGGGCTGAGTCTACTGGCTTTTTCACTTATAAAAAATATTCTTTGTTCAAATTAACTGAGGCTGTTTCATCTGAATTGCCATCCTTAAATAACTGTCCCACTAAGAGCAACCTTTCAACCTCATGCCACCCTTTTAAAATCTAGGCTAGCTCTTACCTATAGAGATGCAGGCTGATATTCTAAATACATAAAGCAGTATGAAAAATGGCCTTGATAAGGTTGCTTATAATTTGAGGCTGTAAAATAGAATTCACACTGTGTTTAAGGCGTGATCTGTTCTGTAATCTGCAGAGAAACTAATTTCAAAAACACTGTAACCATAAAAGCAGCTGCTCCACTGAGTCATTTTCCTAACATGCAACTAAAAACAAAACAAAACAGAAAAGTCTCTCCTAGTTGTAAATTAAGTCTGTTCATGTGATTATGGAGTAGGATAATGCTAGGAACATGGAGAAAAACAACTCAAGAGTCATCTCTGCACTCCTTTTATACCAGAAGTTTGGAAGCGGAGTAAAGAGCCTTCAAAGTTAAAAATCTCAGTTTTGAAGAGATATTAGTATCTAAACTAACGATGAACAGCAGGACATGTATTCATAGTCAGTAACTGTTTGCAAATATGAGTCTAGGATTGGGAGGAAAAGAACTAATAATAACACAAGATACTTCAGTTGAATACATTAAAAAATCCATGTATGCATGTGCAAATGTTTTTGATTGTGAAAGTATCTAACAGTCTCTAGAAGAGAAGGTAGTAAGAACTGGCAAACAATATGAAGGAAACTGCACTACTCAAAAGGAAAATAAAGGGAAAAAATGTATTGCAGGTGTTACTTTGTCACCAATTGAAAACTGAGTGATGAAATAGAAAGCCTTTTTTTTATATTTAGAAAGGCCCTTCAATACACTTACCTTTTGAAAGGAAAATATAAACTCAGTTCTATCAAAATGAGTCTTACACTGAAGTTCAAAATAAGTTTGTTCTTTTCTTTTTGGAAAAAAAAAATGATTTTAAAAAAGAATAGAAAATTTAATATGTTCCCATTTTGTGACTGCTGCACCAATCAGAATTTAATTTTTGAAGACCTGCAATCTAGAGACATTTACTTCCCATATTCTATGCCTTAGAGATACAGACTTCCTAACAAAAAGCACTAAACGTGCCATACATGTGTTCTTGTTTGCAGATATCTCAATAAGCTTGCTTTCCCTAGTTGTCACAGCCTGTGGTCTTGCTCTGTTTGGTGTGTCCCTGTTCGTGTCCTGGAAGCTTTGCTGGATTCCTTGGCGAGAGCGTGGCCTGCCATTTGGGAACAAAGAGAAACAAGAGTCCCTGAACTACACAGATACAGAGACCAATGACCATGACTACAGCGAGGATTATCTTGGTCAGCCAACAACCTACCCAGAGTCCTCCATGAAGATCAGCCACACCTCTCCTGATATCCCAGTGGATGCTCAGGAGGGGACAAAGGAGAACTGTGTACACAATGCACGAATGCATCGTCAGATCACTGAACCAACCTCTTCTGCCCGGTCAGTAACTTCAATTTATCTCTAGTATTAATGAATATGGACATAGCCAAAGAATTACAGCTTGATTATCTGGTATGCTGGTCTATTACGAGTTCATAATTACTGGTTGTGTTCTTTTTTTAAAAAAAATATGTAAAATTATCAAGGTGCACAAGTCTCTTAGATTAAAAGCACAGGATCACAATGACATTCCACCATTGTGTCAGCTATTGCCTCATTTGTGCCTCTCTGTCAGCAGCGAGAGAAGTGGGTGCCTTAAAGCACCATAACAGCCTACATTTAGCTTGTAAAGCATATCCATTTGCACTAAGCAGTGATGCTGAGCACTCAGTAACGTCTCCTCGAACATTTTTAAAACAGCTAACGAAGAAAAGTAGGGCAGGCTAATGAAACACTTGCAAGAGTTAGGGATAGGACTTAAAGTCATAGATTTTAGCCACAATCATAACTGTGGGGGTGACAGTGACTGAACAAGAGTCAATGAAGACTCCAGGGGAACAGGAGAACTAATCCAGGAGGGAACAGGAAACAAGCAGGGTGTGACCGTTTGGGGACAGATGATAAAAGGATTAAGGTTCACACAGTAAGAGAAAGGATCAATGTGCAGAGAGTCAGTCAGTAAATTTCTGAGTCTAGCTGGGGAAGGTACAGCAGTCCTCCAAGAGTTTCCTGGTAGCCTCTTTTCTGGTCACCTGGGTAAAAGGACAGCAGCTCTCAGCCACTTCAGGAATTGCCAGTAGTGCAAAACATATGTTGCAGAATTTGAGAAGATCCCAAAACAACATTAATGCTGTGAAGCAAAATCTCCAAGTACTTTTTCTCTTTAGATTAGTGTAAGAAGGGGCTCATTTTGATGTAGGAATCGCTGAGGAGGTCAAACCATAATTACAGATGCTCAAGTTTGCACTCTACCGCATGCAAGGCTGAATTCTGACCCAAAACTGATACCCCAGAACTACAGGGCTGGTGCTGCTCTGTTTACAAAGTGCTAGGAAATAAGCATGATGTGAGATTCATTAACAGAAGATTCATATTGAATATCTAACACCAAGAACTCTCATATGTTTATGTGTCTTTGGTGTCATGAAATCATGGAATCAAATATAGGAACTCTTCTACAACAGGCTAGCACTTCTGACATGTGGTCAAATGACCACAAATGCACAGTATCACCACCGTGCAGTCATCTCACAAGAAACAGCCACAATTACGTCTTCACTTCTGTGAATTTCTGCAGTTTGTTTTTCTGCCAGCTGTTCCTAGTCTGTCTCTATGCCCACAAGGAAATGACTTGCCCAGGTCTCCTCACTATTCTGTTTGCTGATAGTAGGATCGCTCATTACAACCTCATTCATTACCTCATATGTTTGCCCAGGTCTTTTTCAAAAGACTCTTCCAGAAAAAGGAGGGGCCCATCTTTATTGTACCACACCTTTCATTTGTTCACCTTTGTCTCTGCTCCTTCCTCTCCTTCCTTGCATAAGTCTCCTGTGTGGCCACAGAGACCAGGCACCTGCCTCTGCTACAATCCTTGTTAAGACTTCAGCAAGGAAGCATTCCCTCCTTTTTACTGCTCCAAGGATATTCTGCACCTCCCACTGCTCAGAGGAACTTACAGTTGAACAGTATACATCTTCTTATGTGACTTGATAATATTTTTTCATGTCAGTTACCTATGTATACCTATAAAATTATGTATTTATTGTACACCAACAGAAAAAAAAATGAGGGTAGTTTGTAAGGGGATTTGCACATCCATAAACACACATTTAGAAGGAATAAAAGAACAGCAGAAGCAAAGTAACTATTGTTGATTACATTCAATATAAATAGTTTTGACTTAACCCTATGTCAGCATTTTCCATGTTATCCTTTCATATTCAACCACAATTCATCGTACTCCAATACACTGAACAATTGCTGCATATGAACAGGACAATAAAGTAGAAACCAACTCATAAGATTAGGATTTTACCTAATCCAGCTTTCACATCCCTGAAAGTGATTCACCCCTGCAGTGATTGCAGATTTGATTTCTGTTATCTCATGAAGTGGAAATTTCAATCACAGTAAAAGAGTGAATCCAGGTAATAAATCTCACTGGACTGAAGATAAAACAACTTTCTCTCCTTGGAGTAATGAAATTAAAGGAGCTTTGCAGCCTAAGTACTTCAGAGCTCATTACATCAGTCATGAGTGAAAAACAAAAAGAAACAACTAATGGGAGGATCAACAAATAATTTCAGGCCAGAATAGTTCACTTAGCAATGGGGTAGTAGTGGAGATCAACAAGTCACTGAAACGCAGAGCTATGAAGAAGTATCTTCTTTGTTCATCTTTATCTTGACACCAGAAATCACCAAGCTCAGTGGGTATGTCAGTTGTAATAGGATCTAGCCTGTAACGACCTATTTTCATAGGCAGTAATCCAGAAGATTCTGCAGAAAATGGTAACTGATAACAGTTACTGGCAATAGACTGTAATACAGTAGATTTGCAATGGCAGTGAATTTGAGTTTGATACATTCTTCAGCCAAATTTGGAGAGTTTATACCACTAGATTGAGAAAATTAATTATGTAATGTTTTATAACATTATGCAAGTAAAAGTCTGACACTGCGGACGTTGTATGTTGAGAAAACACGTTAAATGAAAAGAGGATATTCATTGTGTGCACAGATTCTTACGATCACCAACCCAGCCTATTTCTCTTGTTTTCACTTAAGGCATAACTCAATCCGAAGACAGCTCAACCTCTCCAATCCTGACTTCAACATTCAGCAGGTACAGAAACAGGAGCAACTGACTGGAATTGGCCGCATTAAGCCAGAGCTGTATAAACAGAGATCCGTGGACACAGATGATGGCCGGAGGAGTAATAGCAAGGCATGTGGAAAGCTGAACTTTATTCTGAAATACGACTGTGATTTAGAGCAGCTGATAGTGAAGATACACAAGGCCATCAACCTGCCAGCAAAAGACTTCTCGGGAACTTCAGATCCATATGTGAAGATATATCTCCTTCCTGATAGGAAAACAAAACACCAGACTAAAGTGCACAGAAAAACCCTAAATCCAGTTTTTGATGAAGTTTTTTTATTTACTGTTCCATACAATGATCTGAATGCACGGAAGCTCCATTTCTCTGTCTATGATTTTGACAGATTCTCCAGGCATGACTTGATTGGCCAAGTGGTAGTGGATAATTTTTTAGAATTGGCAGATTTTCCCAGGGAATGTAATATTTGGAAGGATATTGAATATGTCACCAATGTAAGTACAATCTTTTTGTTTTTTAATTTAAATTCTTGTTTTCTTATTTTATTTCCATGACTTGATTATAACTAAAATTCACTTATAAGTTTATGAATGAAGAGACTCTGTTCTCTATTTTACTTGAGATTTGACCTTAATCCACAGAAGCTGACAGTACAATTTCAGTCTTCATTTCTCATTCTTTGGCTATATTAAAAGAATGCCTTATATTTTTCTTCTGATAGGATAGAAAAGTCATAGAATAATAGAAAGCCTTCCTCTAAGTCTCACTCAATCTAAAATTTACTGAGGAAACACTGCTTTTCTTACTTTGCTTGTTTTTCTTTGTTTTCCATTATTTCCCCACAAATTACAGTATACATATCAGAACTACAGATTTAGATTTTCTCGTGTAGCATTCTTTAGTGCTTTAAAAGGGTGCTTTCATATAAAGTCAGATAACAGCTCATCTATAATCCAGGCAAGCTGAGTTCAGACAATACTGTCCAAAACAGAAGCAACTTACAAAACTCAAGAGACAGAAAAAAATAAATTACAGCCACACCTCAGTACACATTCCATAGAAGAAAAAAATGTAATTGATTGGATTAAGTCCTTGATTGGCACAGATTTCTTATGTAGGGAAAAGGGAAACTTGTGAAATATGTCTGTATTACATCTTGAAGTTCAATGAAGGAATCCCACTTGGGATTAGGTACAAGACCACAAATTTTACTCCTGGAAAAAAAAGCATTCTTCTCAATGCATGAGCCAGCCTCTTAGTAATGCAAATAGAAATTAATAATGCAGACCCTATGGAGAAAAAAACCTTCAGCAAGAATGATGCACTACAGAAATCCACAAAGGGAAAGCTGCTGATGCCAAGGGTCAGTAAATATTTCATTTGAAAATTGATTTGAAATTTGATCAAATTTCATTTGATCTTTTGAAAGATCAAATCGTACTCAAATGGAGAGCATGATTGAGAGCCAAACAAACCCAACATTACTACTAGTAAGATCAAGGTCTATGTTTCTTAGACTTCAGGAAAGCATTTAAGCCTATATATAACTGACGGTAAGACACTGTTTAAAAGTTCAGTATGTCCTGACGGAATTACAGTCCTGAACTGAGACTCTCACCTCGCATCTCTGTGGTCTCCTGGCATATTTCAGATTGAGAGGATTAATTATTCTGTTGTTGTTCTTTGTGATGTCTTTTTGAAAGTAGATACTGCTCTTGTTTTAAGTGTACTTACAGTTTTCTTACTCGGCATTGCCCATCTTTATATGGGGTGTGCTGTGCACCCACCACATAAACCTCTTCACTCTAGGAGGGAACTTCAGCAGCAGTGTTAGCAGCTCACTCTCCTGAGGATAACAGGCAGGGGGATGAACATTGGTGGCAGAGAAGGTTGAGCCTGACTTTGCTACAGAAGCTTACCGCTCTCCAATGAAAAGGGAAAAGTAAGAATCTGACAAAGCGAGTCACAGACACCCCAAATGAAACCTGGCTTTCAACAGCATTGAGTGTCACAACCAAGTTCAGTGTTTGCAGTTTATAATCACCTGGACCTTGAATGTACCTTCACAGTGGAGTTGCCACGATATGAGGTGCTCCTAGTCAGTGCTTTAACTGTACAAAAGATAAGTTTTATGTCATTTGGTTTTTTACTCATTTTCCCCCAAAATGGATACAGCATGTACTTTGGGCTCAGGTTCTCTGTAATGTCTGAAATTAAAGGCTTCAGGCCTGAACCAGGAAGCATTTATTAGTGCCTACTAATATGAATTCTCACAGGAAGCATAAACGTATTTATCCAAACAAAACACATAAGCTGACTTGTCACTGGGTTTTCAGTTACCAGAGAACTTTCTGAAGCAACCGAGTCACACAAGGAGACATGATCCAATTTTGGCTGATCTGAATTCTGAGATAACAGTCTTGGAAAAAAAAAAAAGTATGGAGAACTCAGCTTGCTAATTAATATTTCCAAAGTGTCAAAGGTTATAACCAAGTAAAAATGATGGGAAACCTTCTGAGCGTCACGTAAGAAACCAGCTTTCAGCACATTTCCTTGTCTGTGCAGCTAGGATATCTCCAGACTGACAGCAGAAGCTGAATCCAACTGGCTGCTCAGTGAAGCTGCTGAAGTAAATACTGACGTGGCTGTGCTCCAAAGCAGTACTGGGCAGGACTCGTGCATTTTTGAAGTAACATTTAGCAAAGTTCTGAGCACCACTGGGCAGTTTGTGGTTGCAAACAGAAACTGCATCAACTCTAGCGAGTTCTCAGTCATTTAATCTGTGAGTGCCTTGTTTCAGATGATCATAACTACAAAGCAGACAAATGCTAGGCAATTTCACGAGGTGCAGATGAATGGAGAGTAGAGCGCAGGAGAGAAAAACCAAGGTAACACTGGAGAGAGGGAAGCTCCGCACGACTACCCGTGACAAGTTTGCCATACTTGTGAAGAGTGCTTGCATCTCGGTACATTGGAGAGCCAGAGATCTCAAAGCCTTTCCTTTCCCTGATTCTCTGTTTTATTATGGTCTAACGGAATTCGCTGCAGTAACAGAAAAGAATGCATCAATCCCTCCTCTGCCCCAAAATGCTCTGTTTCAAGAGAGCGCTGCACACCACAGCCCATGAAGTCAGCTATAAGCAGTTACACTGGCCTACTTTGCCGGGTGCTTCCTTGTGATTTTTAATAGCGCTACGTGTCTTCTTTATCCCAAACCAGCAGTTCTCATTCTGTGGACTAGAATATCTGCTGCCATGCCAGAGCTTGAAATTATGTCACAACACAGATGCGCATCAACGCAGAAATTTTCCTATGTTCTCAAAAGCAATCGGCCTCCAAACACAAATCTCTGATAGCAGAGTGATTGTTCTTCTAATCCCAGCTCCTCTGAGCATAAAATCTTCCTCCTGTAATACAGACGCTTATTCCAACAGGAAAAGGCAGCACTGGGCTGTTTAATGGAAGAAATAATTAAGCGGATCAACTTCAGATGAATACAAAATGAACTAGATAAGCTTTTCATACAGCTACCAGGCAGATTACGCTGTTCTCTGGCTCATCAAGGAAAGAAAACAAGATGCTCTTCACAAAGCGTGAGGACTGACACACGCTCCTGAGACAGACCTCCCTCTTTCAGGGAGGCATCCCTCTCAGTGAGTTGTTTAATTTTCCTGCTAGGTTGCAGATGCCAAACGAGTAAATATTCTTCTGGTAGGATGGCATTATGGTGTCCTGAATTTACAGGAAGAAGCCATAGAGGCAGAATAACTGACGTGGATCGTCTCAGATGCGTAGGTGCAAGCTCTACAATATTTTAATGTGCTGCTGAAGAGTTACGTGAGTAGCTCCTCTGAATCTGGGGAGATTACTCTTTTGAGTAGGATTCAGCCAGCACAGCAGGGAGGCAACAAATGTAGTTCATAATTTGTAAGGCTGGAGATTGGAATAGGGCATAGTTAACACAAAGTAGCCTGGAGTTGTGGTGATTAAAGGACGCGTTTAAGCAGAAATAATCAGAAATAGAGTTCGTAATATGAAATTTATATGACTATAAGGAAATCTCTTTCAGATCCTTTGTCAGTGAGAAAAGGCTATATAAATGCAGATGTATTTTATGGAATTAATTTCATTTACTCCTTTTTTTTATTAATAAAAGCAGTATTTTTATTCTATTTTGGTACTAAACACAAAGGCTGAGATACATCTTTGTTTCAAGCTTTTGAGCCTTACAGTTACAAATGCATCTGACCCTAGATATCTGTTATGCATTATTGAAGATAGAAAGCAATGCTGTTGTTGTGTAAGAATGATAATTTATTAATCTAATCCAAGCTCTGCGAGTCCCTCAGTCTATCATAGCCTTTGCTCCTTTTTAATCCTGATTTATTTACAAATGTGTGTGTATATATATATATATATGTGTTTTTGTGTGTGTGTATATATATCTTTGAACATCACCAGGCAGCTATAGGGCACTGAGAAGAATTTCTGTGAATTAAAAATCTAGCTCTCATTCACACTGTTTGTTTGGATTCTCAAAGTGCCTGGCCTGTATCACTTTCTAAGCAGGTCATCTTTTTAGAAAAAGGAATATTTAAAATTAGCCTCCACTTGGAGTGAGGAAGGAATGAAAGTAAGAATGAATAATGAAGACTTTAATTCTTAACTAGGACAATGTTTTCTGAAATGACTACTCATTTTAGGAGGCAAATTTCTAACTGATATTACAATCCATACAGTTTTTTGACACCAGCACAGTCTTTTCTGCTGTCAAAAATATATTGATCAGGAATATTAGAATGAAAACGTTTTTTTACTGAGTATTTACTGTGATAAAAACAAACACCTTCACAAAAACTTCTATTCATAACGCCCCATTGGCACTGGAGTCTCATCTCATCCTCTGGTTGAACATCCTAAACTGTTTTCATGAGTTTTTCTATAGCATTCTATTCTCAAAAGGTCCTTACAGCAGGACTTCACAGTGATTACGCACCCAGTATTTTGTAAGTCACAGTTTACTAGTACCACTTTCTCTTCAGCTTGCAGTTCTCTTGAGAATTTTAGCTCCACCCTCCTCTTCTGAAGGTAGAAAGTGAATTGAAACTTATAAAGCTGAAGGCAGTTGGTCAGATTCAAACAGCAGTTTGTTCTTTTCCCTCAAAGAACAGTAGTCTAGGAGAAAAAATTACAGCAAAAAAAGAAACAAACTTTCATTTGAAAGCAAACAATTTTTAAGTATTAAAGGATGGTAAAAATATAGAAGAAAAATATTCAAGAAAGAAAAATTACAGAAAGAAAAGCTTGGCAATACCTGCGGAATCTAAGAAGTATCATCACAGGCTATAGAGAACATGGATGGCTAAATGAGAATCTGAAGGAGGGTTATGGAGAGCTCAAAGCTATAAAAATGTACATAAAGTTGTTTGCTCTAACATCCAGGAAGAGCCAGCATATGCTAAAAAGTGCAAAGGAAGAAAGTTAATTTTTAAGAGTCATTGAGTTTTTTATTGAATATAGTGGTCAAGAACACAACAGTGCCTCGGATAGATAATGTTATCCCCTTTAAAGAAAAGCAGTACATAAAACCATTGAGTTTAAAAAAGAATTCAGACGGTACCTTGGTACACACACTCGGGCTTTGAAAAGGAGATAATTAAAAAGTAGGATAGTATAAGTATTTGAACTTCACATTCTAGAAGCACTCACTGTTCACTGCTGATGTTCTCAAGTTTGCCTAAGAAAGAACGATTTGAGAATTGGTATTTTTAGGCATTTATGTTGTGTAACAGATGTAATTGGAATCATAACATTACCAGAAGGAAGTTTCAAGTTCCCTGTTTCAGAGATGTCAATGCCAACCGCAGTCTGTGCAGAAGAGAGGAGGAGGGAGAGACAGTTGTTCACGAAAAGCATAGTAAGAGTACGATTTTGAAATCTGAGCAAGAATACTGGATTTTTGGTGGTTCAAAATTCTACTCTGTTCGCAAACTGAAAAATACTTTCCCAAAGGTTGCATCACTCAAAACAACCCCTGTTAAGTGGCTGTGAGCAATTTAATGTGCACATGCATAGGTGCAGCTCATCATCCTTCATGTATACAATCCCCAAACTCAAAGAAAATAAACCATCTTCTTTGAAAGAAGTAAATACTGTCCTAATGTGCACATACAGACACAGAGGACATGGCACTACTGAATAGCTGAAATAAAACTGTTCAGACTCCACAGATTCCTGGCACCTACTGTACTGCTCATCTTCAACATTTAACAGTCACTGCAGCTGGCAGTAAGTCAACTATGTCCACCTACTCTGATTTTAATAAATGTTTAACTTGTTGAGATTTGGTTTTAGCCAGTATTTCTGAAATTCCAGTTCTAGCAAGTTGTAGGATTTTAAGAAGTGATGGCATTAAGCAAGATCTCAAGAAAGCATTTAGCATGCTGACAACAGTTAACAAATTTTAGAGTCAACAGTTGAAGGAAGAGAAGCAACCCACATCTCTGGCTCTAGATATGAACTCAAATCCAAACTATTAGTTCTGATCTCCTGTGTAACTGGCAACAGGGCTACAGGGAATGGCCTCAAGTTGCACGGAAGGGAGATTCAGGATGTTAGAAAAAACTTCTCTGAAAGAGCAATCAGGCACTGGAATGGGCTGCACAGGGAGGTGGAGTCACTGACGCTGGAGGTATTCAAGGAACATCTAGATGCTGTACTGAGATGAGTGGGAAGATACTGGTGATAGATGGGTGGTTGGACTGCATGATCTCAGATCTTTTCCAACCATGGTGATTCTGTGAGTCTGTTATTCCAAGTGCTATAAGTACTTAGTAGAACTGTAACAGCAAACAAGAAACATTGCGTTTTTTGTTTTTTAATAATACATAATAAGACATATCCAAGCATTAATCTTGCATTCCATTTACTTAAAATCAGGTAGGCTTTGGCACCAGGGAAATAATCAGTTGCTGTTGTGGAAGTGCACTTATCTACTTCGTATACAAATGCAAGTGTCACTAGAAGAGAGATTCACAAATCCATATATCTTGCCTACACGAGAGCATGCCAGAAGCTTAAGGAGAAACAACAGCTATTTCTTGGCTATGCAAATGAAGGCAGCAGACAAGAAAAGATTCACCACACTTACATTTTACATGTATTAAAACAATCAAAACACCACTAAAGCAAAATCAGAAGAGGCGGCAGAAAGTGAATATTTGTGTTCTCATAAGGCATAAAGATCAGTTTTTAATGATTTTTTCTCACTTTTTTTTTTTTGAAAGTATTTATCTTTACCTAATCAAATCTACATTAAAAAAAATGAAGTTCTCTTTTTCATGAATACTTTTTTATGAAATGATGCTAAAAAACCACAGATGTTTAGTTCTTCTAAAGACCACCACAGTAAGAATAAAAAAAAACAAAAAAATAAAAAAATCAGCAGGCTTTCAGCATCAGCAGTTACAGAAGTACATCAAAACACTGCTTTAGCCAGTGCTTGGTTTTTTATATTTTATAGTATCTATATTTAAATGGGTTCCTTTTCAAAACTGTTTTGTTTTTTTTTTTTTCTTTTCTTTTTTTTTTTTTTACTTTCATCATTTAGTGGTGATCATTTTGCAGGAGATTTGTCAGATATGACAAATGTAAGCGATTGGAACACTCAACAAAGCAAAAGGAACCATAGGTACATTTACTTAAAATTGCATGGGTTAAAGTATTGAAATGTTTTCAGAAAAATGTAAAGCCTAATCCTTTTTGGAGCAATTGGATAACTGAGAATTAGACTCAAGAAAATTTAGGAATGATTTAAAGTCTTAAAAAAAGTCAAGTGCTTCAAAGAGCAATGGTCTGAAATACAGCCAGTGTGGCTACTGGTACAAGTACTGCAAGCTTGGCTGCATAGTCAGTAATGGTGATAATTTGGTGCAAGTGAAGCCTTTTAGCTCCACAGATGTGGTCAGAAACAGGATGAGTCTTGCAATATCACTGAAACCTCAGATAATATTTACTGGGGCTTTGAGAATAGCTTAAAACAAAATTAATTCAGGGAACAGTGCGGACATTAAGGTTTATCTATCAAACGAGTAAATAAGTAGAAATAAGGCCTTTTCAATGAAATTATTTTAGAGAAAAAATAATTTTAAACTCAGTACTATGGGAAGACTGAGATTCCAAAATAAGGTGTTTTAATTTCTCATTTGGAATGGCCTCTTACCACAATATTTTCAAGTATTTTGAAAGGGGCAATAGGAACAAGGGATGATGGTGGTTTTTTTTCCAAAGCGAAACTTTTCAAGTCAAGTTATGGATATTCTGCTTCAAAATTGAAATAAATCAAAATACCTTAAGAAAAGAAAATCCTGGTATCCACACTGATTTTTCTCCCACCCCACAACACTGGATGTGCTGACCACAGCAGCAATGTGAAGAATGCTCTCCTCCATATATTAGCCACATATTAGAAAAGGCTAGACACGATTCTCAATTTCTGTTCCTCTAGATAACAGCAAAAGTGCATAACCATCCCTGTAGTATACATCCCTTTTTCTTCTCAGCCCCCCTCTGCCAATTCTTGCATCCAGACATCACTGTCTAAACAATACTCCAAGATAGCCCTCAGTGAAGCAGCTCATGATGGCATATATCTTGTGTATAAAGCAAAGGAAAAATGTGATCCCAATCAACCAATCCTGTCCTTCAGTTATACCATGCAATTTTGTTAGTGGAATCAGCAAACAAGAAGAGTACTCTAGTATTTTACAATTCATAGGCAGCATTTCTTCAAGGTGAGCAAAGAGCACTCGCACATCACTGCCTATAAACCAACTGTATTAAGGTGACCTATGCTGCAGCCATCCTGCACATAATTTGAGATTGGACTGAACCACAGCCTTTTGTTATACAAGATAATGTAACTTTCAACTTAAATGTGTATTTAGCCAGGCAGAGGAAAAAATCCCTTCAAACATACATTTAATTACTGACCAGCTCAGGGAATCTTACTTTGTCTTTCTTTCTTTCTATCAGAGGTTATGGATAGCATTTAAGTAGTTTATAAATCCACCAGGATTTCTGAAAAATCCCACTCTAAATTTAGTTTCAATATTTGGAGTCAAACTTGAAAATATTCTTCCTTCTGAACTGCACATACTGTGCTTATGTAGAAAGCCTCAAGCCATTTTTAGCCTTTAAACTCCACAAGACCTATCAGGTATCTTTCTCCACCAGGTATCATGCTTCAATTTTACATTTTTTGCCTGTACAGTCAATTTTCTCCAGTTTTTTAATAGAAAAACACCGTTCCTTATGTATATATTATATTTATATAGGAATATATCTATGTACATTATACGCTAATATATTCTAATATATGTTTACATCAGGAATTCAGAAATGGAGCAGATTGTCTTGAGGGAGATCACATGGCACGTACAGGACAACTGGGGGATCAGGCCTAGCCAGCATGGTTCACAAAGGGTTCCTGCTTGACCAACCTGATCTCCTTCTAGGAGCTAATGACAAGGGAAAGGCAGTTGATGTGGTCTACCTAGACTTCAGCAAAGCCTTTGGCACTGTCTCCCACAGTATTCTCCTGGAGAAGTTCGAAGCCGTTGGCTTGGACAGGAACACTCTCAGCCAGGTGGCCAAGAAAGCCAATGGCATCCTGGCTTGCATCAGAAACAGCATTGCCAGCAAGAACAGGGAAGTGATCATCCCCCTGTACTCAGCTCTGGTGAGGCCACCTCAAGTGCTGTGTCCAGTATTGGGCCCCTCTCTGCAAGGAAGACGTCGAGGCCCTGGAACAGTTTCAAAGAAGGGCAACAAAGGTGGTGAGGGGTCTGGAACACAGGCCATATGAGGAGCAGCTGAAGGAGCTGGGAATGTTCAGCCTGGAGAAGAGGAGGCTCAGGGGAGACCTCATTGCTCTCTATAACTTCCTGAAGGGAGGCTGTAGTGAGCTGGGGGTCGGCCTCTTCTCTCGTGTCATCAGTGATAGGACCAGGGGGAATGGCTTCAAGCTACGGCAGGGGAGATTCAGGCTGGACGTTAGGAAATACTACTTTTCTGAAAGAATGATCAGGCACTGGAATGGGTGCCCAGGGAAGTGGGAGTCACTGACCCTGGAGGTGTTCAAGGAACGTTTGGATTTTGTGCTGGGGACGTGGTTTAGTGAGAACTATTAGTGATAGGTGGATGATCTTGTAGGTTTTTTCCAACCTTGGTATTTCTGTGATTCTGTGAAACACTCAGATGAAGCCTTTGTCAGGAATCCTAAAAAAAAAAAAAAAAAAAAAAAAAAAAAAAAAAATAGCCCTGTACTATTACTTAAATAGGCAGTGTAATTAATAACAAATGTAAGAGAGATAGATTGACATCAGGAGAGGAACAAGCTACAGATTATGCATGCATGTTCCCAACCACGTGTTAAAGACTTTTGGTCAGGTACCACTCACCTAGGAGGCTTTCAACAGCTGATCCAACAGTATGAAAGAAATGAAATATTTAACAACTGGCCTGACATAAAGGAGAGCAGAAATTTTAAAGCAATATATTTTGCTAAGATTCGGTTGTGCTGTCTGCAAGGATAATACCATCATTGTTTCAGTCTGACTGTTCCTGAAAGGCCTCATGTATGCACATGACAGCTTTTACCTCTTTGGTCATCAGCCTTTCAGAGCTCTAGGGCTGCTCCTACAGACCCACTCTGTAGAGAACCTCTCTGAGGTCACTGCAAAGGTGGACAGCTATGCTCTTCAATTCTTTCACTTTGTTAGAACAGATAAGATGGACACAAAGGCATCTTCCTCCCCCTCCCCCATGAGCTACATCTCTGGAAGCAGAGCTAGAGAAAAAAAATGGCAAAACTGATATCCCATGTCCTAACCAGAAGCTTTATAGCCTGGATATATCAGCTCCAGAGACACTGCCTATTTACAGCAGAGATTTTTAAAAAGTTAATATTTAATTCTTCATCATGCACATACATTTCTCTGATTATTCAGAAAGGAACAACTTATGAAGCATAGCATTTCCAGAAGAAACTCAACAGTTCACTGGCTACAGCACTTTGTGCTTGCCTGGATAAGATCAAATGACACTCTCAAGCCTCAGAATCCTTCCCTGGTCCTCACAAACATGAAGGTAAATTGGAGGACGCAAAGCTTAGGGATACACGACCTTCTGCCCTTAGTCCCACCAAAACCCCTGGAACTCCTCAGGTGAGTTAATGATGTGTACAGTCATTCATGGTGCCCAAGTCTTCCCATGGCCCTTTGCAGAGCATTGGGAGTATTTCCCATGGTGTAGTGTGGTAAAGTGGCAGGCTCAAATGATATTTGAGGTAAAGTGGTGTTTGAGATTCACATACTTACATTTTTTCTGGCACTTTGTTGGCTTGATAACACACCTTGCTCTATTATTCAAGAGAGCAGTAGTCACAAGCTGATGCTTACCTTCATGAGTGCTTAATCATTTACTACTCTCATCAGGCAGACCCCAAAAAGCTGCATGTACCATCTGGAAGATTTCTGACTAGTGATGGCATCTTGCTTGTGATGAGCAGGGAAGTAGAAAAAAAGCCTGACAGTTGGAGGTTTTCACAGTTGATTATGGGAACTATTGGGATAAATTGCCCACTCATGTTCTTGGGCCAAATCTGGCACCTTAAAAATAACAGTTTATCACAACATCACAAAACGTAAGCTTGCTTGTCAGACAACCAGTTGCTAATAGCCACAGCACAAGGACCTAGAGCCCACCACTCCTAGCACACATCTTCTGTTCATTTCTTGCAGTCAAAACATTTTAAAAGGAGCAGTGACCAGGTGATTAGCAATACACGCAATATCTATTATTTTCTGTTAAACTAGGAAATACTACCCAAACACTATGAAAGTTAATATGGAAGAGCAAAATAATCATTTTTTCACTAATTCGTACATTTGTTTTCAAGGTTCATAGAGCTCTTCACCTGTTTTATTTTAAAAGCATGCTTAGTTTTTAGAAATATTTTTTAAACACCAGCTGCGGCTTAATCAATCATTTGATCCACTTTACAATAACTCTCCTGAACAACATTCAACAGTAAAAACATATGTGGGATAGGGGGAAAAAAAAATAAAAAATCTATACAAGAAGAATAGGAAGACAACAGCAGACTTTGTCTCCAAGCCCTTTAAGGTGTTGTTTACGAGCGTCAGGAAGAAAGGAATCATTTTGAAAACTTCATCTCATTACCTCATTGGGCACAGAATCTTACAATAAATGCTTACCTAACAATAAGCTTCAGTCAATCAGGAATGCACCATTTTACATGGGTAAAAAATGAGTGGCACTCAGGATGAGATCTCAACTCTCCTGAATTCAGGGAAAATATTTTCACAGTATCTCGGGTTTCATGGATGCCCTCTTAGTTAGAAAATGGTACCTTTTAAACAGCATACAAGTCTACATTGACTAATGTAAATAAACTTCCTAAGATGTACCTCAAAAATTTCACTTAGAACAGCAGAACAAGGCATTTTTTCCTTTCTTTAAAATAAATACATGACAGTGTCCTGATCAACGAAGAAATCCCTACATCCTTCTCCTCCTCTATTAGATGGCTAACTAAAACGTGTATCAATCAGCAATCAAATCTGGAGAAATCAGATAGCAATCCCTTGTGTAATCAGTGAATATACAGATGCTATAATTAAGAAATATACAGGAAAGTTAGGCTAAACAGGTTATCACGCTAAAGAAGAATGGATGGAATGGTTACCTTTGTCCTGGGCTCACTGAGAAGACTCCAAGAGCAGCAATCTCCAAAAGACATCCTTCCCCAGTGGTAGTCAATTCTTACATGGGGTCTAGGAGCGGCGCAGCCAGGCTCCCCTCTTCCAGTAGCGCAGGGGAATTGTCTTCACCTGTGCTCCCAGGGCTGATTCAGGTGGTCAGAGGTTCGGGCCGTGATTCAGCTGTTCCCATACATCCCTGTATCAGGAATAACCTGATACATCCACATCATCAACTTTTGACTGGTAGGCAGCAGCTTTAATAGAACAAAAGCAGAACAGATTATTTTTCTTCAGGGTTTGTTTTCAGCAGCTCAGAAATGTTTCCTATTTGCCAGCTCCTTTTCTAAATTCTTCAGTTTACTTAATATCAACATTCTTGGGAAAGTCATAAGCAACAATTTACCCAACACAACGTTTTTACCATAAAACAACACATGAAAAGATTCTCATGCAATCTCTAACTAAAATACTTCCTTTTTTTTTTTTTTTTTCCCCACAAAAATACCTTCATTTAGAAACAGATAAGTAGATGAAGCCATAGATGCTCACTCTCCTCACCTCCATCCTGTCACTCTTGTTCTTCTCATGATTTTTTTATTTCAGGAAACTACAGTGCTAAAGAAGCACACACAGACATATGCGCACACACCATGGACAATCCTTCCATTCAGTCTTACTCCAGAAGTTACAAGCAGTGATGCACAGAGATAAATACACTAAGTTCTTTCAAAATCACACTTTCAGAACATTGAAGGCAGGCCCTTTTAAGGTGTCCAAATATATAGTCAAACATTGATCGAAGTAACAAAGAGTTCTAAAGTGAACTCATCATTTAGGACAAGGCAATTTCATCATTACTAAACTATCAGATTGTTTAATTTCCCAACTGAACAGTTGGTCAGCAACACCCCTCACACTATATTTTGAATATGGAGATGATTCATAGTCCTAAGCAATCTGTTGTGGGTGTTTCCTCTTGAGCAGGGGGGTTGGTTTAGATGACCTTCAGAGGTCCCTTCTGACCTCAACTGTTTTGTGATTCTGCGATTATTTAAATTATAAGCAACTAAAGAAAAAATTTGAGCAAGAGACCAAGTCACTCAGATACTAAAAATGCAACCATTTCTTCCTTCCTATATAGTAGTATGCAAAAATAACACTGGGTCTTCTTGTTATAAACAGAGCTATGTAGAAGTCTGGGCACCTCAACCTAACCCATGTCAGACAAATGGACATACGAATAGAGTAAAACAAATCAGAGAAAATATCCCTTTTTTTTTCTCTGTACATTTTAAATGTGGAGCATGCAAGTAAAAGGAAGTTCTATTGACTCACTTTAATGAGCTTTTAGCATTAAAGCACGTCTATATATATTTAGTGCTCTTATATACCTTTAGTACTCTTTTTATCTTGTATCTTACACTACCCTTCACGCATTCTTTAAGGGAGAAAACATGCTCACTTAAAGTCCTAGAATTGCTAGCAGTATATGTTGTCTAAATATAATGAGGCATGAGCACATCTAGAGAATAAGTACTTCATAAAAAGAACTGCTATCACACTACACAATCACCTGTTCGTGCTTTTGGCCTCTCAATGCCTAAATGAATACATCTGAATTCAGAGTCTGCATTTTCTAAAATAGATCTGTGTTTTATCCTTCCCCTTCCTTTAGCTTCCTTGACAGTCCTAAGTTCTACTGTACAGCTTTTTTTCTGTACAGCTTTTAAGAAGCTACAGTGCTAGAGTGGTAAGCTGCTTACGAGCTCCAAGGCTAAAATATTCTACTTATTTGCAAGGCAGGTGAATGGTACACAGCAACAGCGTAAATTCTCCTTCTTCACATCTGGGAAGCTTAGTGTCAGAATGGCAATAGAGCAGAACCATCTCAGAAGAAAAGAAGGTCACTGAATTTGTATGACCTTTTGGGCAGCAACAAAGACTGAGGAACAGTAACATCTCTGGCATTTCCTAAGAGGAGCGGTTAAAGCAACCCCTCGTTGTTTATCATCACATCAGTTCAGGCATTATCACGGCATCAGTTCGGGTCAGTCAGGGAGGTTTGCTCTGAGGGGGTTTTATACCAACAGCATATTGGCACATCTTGTGGTTGGCAAATTTTACATAGCAGTCTGTTGTAAAACTGTCAACAGCATCTCTGGGAGGAAGAACAGCTTGCCTTCTCTGCCATGGTTCTCCCTCACTCTGAAAAAAGAAATAAAACCTCAAATACTCTTCTGATTCAAAGGGGACTTTTTTTCCTGTGGCACAGTTTGATAAATAAAGGATGAAAGCCGTCCTGTTTTCCGTACTTCTGAAATAATAGTTTCTTATTATCGTTAATTTTGTTGTCACTCTTTTTCTTCCCTACTCCATTATTTTAATTCCTTTTTGTATTTCATAATCAGAAGGGCTCCAAAGCATAAAATGAGACAACTTGCAGTAGTGAAGATTTAGATATTTTGTTATTTTGACAGGTTTAATAAATGCGTTTTGTAGGATTAACCTTTGCATCCATGACTGCAGTCATCTCCTATCTCGTGTGCAGTTAGGATGAATACCAATGCTAGGACAACCAAAGCAGTGTGACCACACAACTTTCCACCCAATCCATTAACAGAAAATTGCTATTAGTGAAATAGTCTCTTTACCTTGGCTTCTTCACTTTGAAATTTGTAGTGATTTTCTTTTCTACATTACCCATTTAAAGAAATCACTTGAAGTAAACGAAACTTCCGTGAAAATTGCTTTACTATTGTTAACAGTGGGTAATTTCACAGAGGAGTGTTACTAGTTAAATGCATGTTATGTTTAGTTGTGCTTTCAGTCTAATGGCAGGTTATGTGAAATGTTCTCAGACACATTTTTAAGCCTTAAGAATCCTTTATCACAATTCTTCTGCAGCATTTTCTGGGACTGGTGCATACAGATGACAGATCACCAGCCAACATTTAATAGTGATCAAGTAAATTTCAGAAGTAACAGGATTTAAATATCAGGAAGTTCTGGACAAACTTTGTTTTAAAGCAGAGCAGTTCCTGATGTGGATATGGAGTGTAACACTTGACACAGCACAACAGAAAAGAATTGCCTTAAAACAACAAAACCTGTGGAGGAACTTCAATGCTTGATTTTAAAACAATAAGGAAAGCCATGAGAGTTACTTACTGGAACGAATAAATACCTTTCATCTATAAAAGCTCTGAAAATTCTGCCTTATGTATGCCTTATTAGCCGAGTTATTACTTCTCTTATTGCTTTTTAAGGGGATGAGAAAACAGAAAAGATCAGAGAGAGAAATAGAAAGTGGATACCAGAGGTTTTATTGAATTTGGATTTTATTTCTAGATATAACAATAATTTTAAAATGATTAGATGAATTTAGATCAATGGCCATGCACTGTTAAGTAATAGCTATTGTAGTAGCCTGTGAAATGGCACTATGCTCCACTAGGCAAAATCTGGAGGCAAAGAGCTTCTTCACTGTCTGTCTACAATTAATAATGAACACATGCTGCTCTGGCTCTTGGATTCATTACACAAGAGCCCTGAGCAAAATGGTCCTCTCCTGGCTTTCCAGGGCATATAGACAGAATATATAGCAGACCCACATATCTTCCCTACTGAATGGATCTTCCTGCTGATGGATTCACTCAGCAGATGCCTACACCCAACAAAAGACATCTGATTAAAAAATGTAAGCACCTCAGAGTCAAACTGTGGAATGGCAGGAATGACGTGCTACTGCAACATAAAAGTTGAAATTCTCTTTCTAGTTTTCAAGTACACCACATTTTTGGACCATTCTCTTTTTCATTTCAATTTGTTCAAAAATTAAATGACTTGTAAAAATAGATTCAGATTTATAAAAATGAACTGTCTTTATTACCAACTTTGAATACAATCTGCGCTAAGACTGAGCAGAAAGAAAGTCAGTAGAGAGCACCCAATGTAAGCATAATGGACACATCCTCAAAACACTATAGGTGCTTATACAGACTAAAAAGGACATGGTTTTTTTCCCTGATACTGTGACTCTCCTTTTTTTCAACACTACCCACATATTTTGTCTCCTCCTCAGGATGGTCAGATTAGAATTCATGACATAAGACGTCTGCTTTAGGCAGCACAAAGGTGCCAGTACTGAGAATGACATTCAGCACTAAGGAAAAGTGAGGAGCTGTTAGTTAGGGCCCATAGCTTTAATTTCAACTCGTTTTAACAGCATGTCTATATTAGCTTTTTCCTACGGAACGGCTGCTCTGCAAGACTTAATTAAGACTACAGCAGGGCACAGGCAGGTTGGTGGCTCCCTGGGGGCTGAGGCACCAGGAGCAGTGGGGGATTACAGTACTGCAGGGACAGGAGGCCTTCCTATGCTGTTGCTGGGTGAAAATGGTCTATTGAGCAAGTGTCCTCACATCCTTGCCATACTGCTTGCTTTCAGTCCTTGTAAGTGAACAGATATTTGAATAAACTTAGAGCAATTTTTGATGTTTTAGTGGAGCTGTAAGTTCACACACAGCCTCTGTAACTCAAGGTAGAATGAAAGGCTATTACATTAATTTGCATAGAAATTTAGTTTAAATTGTCATTTTAATTTTAACACACTAAAAACCAATATTAACAGGCAAGACATTTTGGATTAAAATATTTTGCTTAGTTAATTTATTTTTAAAACCCATTTCCTCCCTTCCAATTTTTCTTGAATGCATTTGAGATCTTCATTATTAGTAGGATATTGAGAAAATTAAACACTGCTTTCAACTTATGTGAGAATGAAAGCAAGAGGTAACTGTCAAATAACTCACGGCAGAAATAATTTTATGTGTGAGGATGGATTTTCTGCTTCATTTTCTTCAAGTTCATGCCTGCCTAGAGACAGTGAACTTTTAACATGTAATTTAGCCTTCTCCTCTTCCTTACAAATGGCCAGGATTTAGCCTTGAAACCATGGGGGTTTATTTTCTCATCTCTTTCCACTTGCGTGATTTTCATCTAGAGTTTATATAACAGGAAGGCTGGCCCTCCCTGATTAGCTTGCATAATGTAAGAACTATACTACACTACAATGACAGTAACCTCTGCTTACTATGATTTTTTTTTTCAGTCTCAGTATTCCACCTACAATTGAGGTCAAATCCAAAGTCTGTTGAAAAATGATGGGTTTTGACATGGCATAGAATGACAGATGTTTATTAAAAGCTTTGGTTCTCACATTGATAAAGTACCATCCATTCTTTCAGATTGTGCTGTTAGATTGTTTTGTGAAACCACCCTCTGTAAGGCATCTCCTCTCTGTCTGCCCAACCTACCTGTCCATTTTTTTTACAGTCTTTACCAGTATCATGGTTTTGGCTGGGATAGAGTTAAGTTGTGCTTTTTGTTGTTTTTTTTTTTTTTTTAATTTGTTTGTTTTGTTTTTATTTTTGTTTTATAGAGGTTCATATAATGCTCTTGTATAGACTTTTTATGAGAATAATAGTGATAACACACCAGTGTCATTGCTGAGCAGTGCTTACACTAAGTCAAGGACTTGTCAGCTTCTCACACTGCCTTGCCAGCAGTGTGCTGGCACACAAACAAAGGAGCTGGGGACAGAACCAGGACAGATGACCCAAAATGGCACAAGGGATGTCCCGTACCATATGATGTCATTACCAACAATAAAAGCTGAGGGAATGAGGGAGAAAGGGGATGTCTTTTGGAACAATGACATTTGTCAAATGCATGGTGAGCCCTGGTTTCCGGGATGTGGCTGAACACCTGCATGTCTATGAGAAGCAGTGATGAATTCCTTCTTTCTCTTTGTTTGGATGTGTGACTTTTGCTTTACCTGTCAAACTGTCTATCTCAGCCCGTGAGTTCTTGCACTTTTATCTTCCCAGTTCTCTCTCCATCCCACCTGGGGAGTGAGAGAGCAGATGCATTGAGCTGAATTGCCCTCTGGGTTTGAACCATAGCAGCTTAACATCAAAACTCTACCATCTCCCGTCTGAAGTTCCCTCTAGCTTTCCTTTCAAGAAAATAGTTGCTCTCCAAACAACTATTCCAATATAGAACAATTTGTATTTCATGGCTGTTCCAAAGCTTATCAACATTTCTAAGGCATCACTGCTTTCTCTTCAGAGAGAAAAGTTTGAGTCGACTCTATGCTAAAATACTTCAGCAGAATGAAATAATCAAAATCACTTTCAAGGAGCTTCAATTTCAAAAGATTTTTGAAGCATAATACCAAATGTGGCAACCTATAAACACTGATAGTATGGCATGTACTGAAATGGAATATACTGGAAGAAATGGAGAAGTGAATGTGCCCACAGCACCTCACCTGTAAACTCACATCTTACAGGCTACGACATTTTCATTTTTAACTATTAGATCAGAAAGATAAAATGATCTTCTCTAGCTCTGAAATGTTCCCACATGCTTCCCTACCAAACAGACACATTCCCTCCCCGTCAAAATGATACAAGATGCACATAATTTCTGGAAGAGAAAAGGCAGAGAAAGGGAAGGCAGACTTTTTGTATTGCTGAATTCATAGAGTACTTTGTATTTTGTAGAAAGCTGTAACTAACAAGGAAGCTAAAAATTACTTTTATTAACTTCTGACATCAATTTCTGACACAGCAACACACACATGAAGAGAACAGCTATTCCAGCTCTTCCAGCCACGTCTACTAATTTTAATCAGCTCAGTTCAGGCCGTTTATCAATTTACTTTGGAACAAATTAAGACATTATCTCAATAGCTATAGGATAATTCATTAAAGTCACTCCTAAGCCTATATTCAGCAAAGCAATTTAGTTTTTGGTTTACTAAATATAAAATTTATGTAAAGAATTCAAAGCCAGTAAAAGCTATAGGATATGAGTTTAAAAATAATTGTGAGTCTGAAGCTTATCAAATGGAGGCTTTTTAAAGTAAGGATCTTAATAGAGAATAATTTAGCAATAGTCTTCAGTGACTCAGTAAGAACATTCTGCAAATGCGTTCAGACAACTGAAGACAACATGCAGCTAACCGATCGGAAAGGCAATTTCAGTTAATCCCTGCCATTCTATTTACAGCATATAAATTATGACAGTGGAGATGTAGAGTCTTCAGAAAGAGAAGTACAACACCTGCAGAAAAAGGCCTCTGTCCTTGACTTACTGAGGATATTGTGGCAAGACCAAGTTATGCATATGGTCTCCTCAGATACATTGACTGGATTTGTCGTAGCCTGTAAGACATGAGTTTACAAGTGAGGTGCTGTGGACAGATTCACTTGTCCATTTCTTCCAGAATATTTCACTTCAGTATATGGCACACTGTCAGTGTTTGTAGGTTGCCACATTTGGTATTATGCTTCAGATGTCTTTTTCATTCATACCCTTTGACTCCTGTTACCCACATTCTAAGATATTCTGACTAACATAAGACAAAGTCATGTCTGAAGGATTCTCCTTATACACTGGTCTGTCCTAAAGAAAAACAATCATGACACAAGGATGATGGATTCAGGAGAGGAAAAAGAAAAATCTTTGTCTGGCTGTGATGTGATGACATAGGATTGCTGATAGCATAACTTTATCTTGTTTTGTTTGAGAAATGGAAAAAAACCCAATGACACTAATCCAAAGATTAGAAGTTGCCAAGATGCTAAGCAAAACTCTTTGACTTTCACCATGGCATGGTCAATACAGACCAGGGAGCTCCCAATCCTGGTGTCACCAATGAGTTCATTTGCACTGTGAGCAACAGGTCCAGTACTACATCTCCCCTGGTGGGATCATCTATTACTTGACTCAAGTAGTTATCCTCAATGCTTCCAGGAGCCTCCTGAATTGCCTACAACTCGCTTTGCTACTTATCCAGCAGATAATTCATTCTTAAAAGATATTAATGAAGAATAATATACAATAAAAATTATCTTGCAGTACAGAAGAATAATTTCAGTAATTCCAGTGAAGATTATGAAATAACTGGATTTTTTTTTTTTAAATTAAATTTGGACTGATATTCCTTCACTAGGAGTAGAAAAAAGAACTAAGAAAAGAAACTAAGAAAAAGAAACGTAATACTGGTAATTAGTCCACAAATGATAGAATCTCATTTAACAATATGTCCATTTGATTCCTCGTTTCCAGTGACATGCAAAACTGCTAATGGAAGTAGTTTGTGACATCACAGTTTTCTGACAGAGCAAAAAAATCTGTAAAATCTCTAAAATTGTGAGTGTCTTGAAAACCTGTTTCAGCAAGTAGCAGCTTTAAAAGATGTCATCAAGGGTATTGCTCCCTCTGAGTGCTCCTCTTAATGGTGAAGCTGATCAGATGGATAAAACTATATCTGAGCACCTCACTACCCATCATTAGCATGACTTTATTTTTGTAATGTACCGGCAATAGAATAGATAAATAGATAGATAGATAGATAGATAGACAGACAGACATGAGGAACTGAGGAACCTTCATAACTGAGGCATATAGTTTAGAGTGATAGCAAGCCCGCTACAGATTGTTTGCTACAGAAATCAAATAGTTTTCTGGAGACATGGGCATGAAAGTTATGATTGTATAACTCAGCAATAGCATGTTTTCACCTAGATGGAGACAAAGGGAGAACTTATGACTTATGATTTGTTCTTTACCTTCCATCTCTTGCTGCTTGTTTAGAATGATTTTACACACCTGTTTTCTGCACCCAACGTATTTAAGAAAAGGAATCAGTCCACAAGAGCAGTCTGATGCCAAACGTAATTCCCATTTGTCAGAAACTCCCTAACTGTCAGGTAACTATCAGGTTCCACTGAGAAGGTGTGATACAGCCTGAGTTTCCTATTGCTGCCTCAAAGGAATCAGAAGTGAAGCCCTAAAAGGGGTCCATTACCAAGTTCCCTTTAAGATTACACATCCTCCTGTTTGTCAGGCTGACTTATGCACAACGTAAGCACCATCATGGAGCTGCTGACACATTACTAAGCAGTGACTTATCCTTCGGGCTATTGGCTGAAAACCATTTTTAAAACTGTAAATAGCTTCTGATAATAGTCACACAAGCTATTAATGTGAGCACTAGAATTCAGCATTTTAAAAGACATAATATGTTAAATTTACAGGGGGAAATACTTGAAGAGTTGTCTTTGAAAGGCAGGGACAATAAATCTTTCAGGAAAAGCCACTGAAAATGATTTTAATAATACAAATTTTTTAGCTAGTTACCAAGTGGAGCACTGGAGCTGAGTAAAGAATGACCCTGCCATGTTTGACAATATCTAAATATTCCAACACACAGTTAAAACAACAGGTGCCTTATAGGGTTGGTTTTATGATGAAGAAAAATGGAATGATTTCACAGTGCTATCTTCTTCTAAGAGCTGTGACCAAATACTGGAAAATAGCCATTCTCAAAATCTGCCAGTGACAAATTCCCCTCATTGCTCAGAATTAATTTCTGTGGCTTCTGAAATTCTGTTCCCTCAAGTTGCATACTTAGCAGTTGAAGATAGTATTCCACAGCTAGGAATCTTAGCACCTTGGAGCTGAGGAACTACACTTAAATTATGGATTTTTTTCTTTCTCACAATGGGAAGAAAAACTGCCCCCGCTAAAATTTTCCTACTGTTAAGCAGAGATGTCAGTCAAGAGGAACTTCTCCCAGATTTCTGATATCACTTTAGCTTGTAGGACCGAACGTCATCTTTTCAAACAGCACTTTGATACCTGCCACAAAGCAAGTCAGCAAAACAGTGCTGTAGCAGGTCTGCTTCCAAGCACGATCCAGCAAGACACTAAACAGGATGAGTCACATCAGCTATCCTGATACTGTCATGGCCTTTATCAGCTTTACAGCCACCACAAAACACTGGTCTTTAGAATGAAAGGGATGACAGTTGAGAAAGTTCAGCCAGGGTTAAAAACTAGTTATTATTGACAAAATGTCCTTATTATCAGCATTTTCCTTCTTTGACAGCAGCTCTCTCCAATAACAGCGGAAGGAAAGGAGCTATTTCTGACTGAATGCACATATTTTCTGAAATCCCTTCTGATGTACCTTTTTCTCTGATAGAGACCACCATTCTTTGTCTTGCATATCTCCCTACAAACTCAAAATTGTGTGCACATAGGCTCTGGGCACTGGTCTGTGCAGCAGCTCAGAGACAAACATTTGTTAGGAGTTCTTTCAAAGTATTTTCACTTACCTTTTATGCCCTCTATCATCCTTCATTTGGGGTGCGTTGGGTGGGGGGTTAAGTGCACATGTATGTGCGACATAGGAGTTGGCACAAACACAGCTGATAAAGACTCTTATCTACAGATGTATTGAACTTTTCTCAAAACAAAATGCTCTGCTCAGTCCTTATTCAGAAAACACTGAATATCTGATATCTAGTTAAATAGGGGAGAGCATAGCACTGGCCTCATGAAATAAGCGAGGCAGTCAAGGTAGAAGAGTAATCCCACTTCTGACAGTCATTTCCTGTGTCAAGCTCCAGTCAAATTCAAGAAATGGAGGAGTGTTTAAGAGTGCCAGGATAAGGGCGCAAAATCTATGCAGATACATTTAAAAACATCATTTTTTCCATCCAGCTACATTCTATCAAACTTCACTACAAGACTGAGTTTTACAGGAAAATCAATTCAGAAAGCAAATATTTTCAGTGGATCAGAAAGTTCATCTGAGGTGAAATTGATTAAAAAAAAATTAAGAATTATAGCAACTGTCTTTTCACAACGTGCTGTGCTCAGTGGGATGCTTCTTCCACTTGTTCTCAGAAAACACTTGTCGGAAGCAATCTGTCATCCTCTTCCCACTAACAAATTACTCAATGGGGTATATATGTGGGAGAACTTCATTCATACCCCATGTCTTCTAGTTTAGACAAGAAGCTTCTCGCTGTGATGTCCTTTCTCATTAACTTTTTCTGAAGCTTTTTTATTTCCTGTTGAGATTTATTTATTATAGCAAGGCCTCCCTATTCCCAAGTGCTTGCCTCTAGACTCAGTATCTGATTAAGTCCAACAAGTACCAGGTATTCTGAAGTAGAACTATTTCAAAAAGAGAGGTGAATAAACCTTTGCTATTTTATTCTCAGGTAAGCTGCCATTCAGGAAACTATTTCTAACCATCCTTTGGGCATTTGCCAGTAGAAGCAAAGCATGTCACTAGTGATTTTGAAACAAAAGGCAGTGTTTCAAAATATTGATAAAATTACGTTGGATGGTTACAGTAATTCATTCACTCTCATGCCACTTAATCATAATAAGCAGTTGTCTTCAGAACCTGGTTTACTGTTATTTTGTGCCAAGGAATGACTGCTGATGTTATGTTGTCATCTCTCCCTGACACTTGATATTCTGGAACTGTTTTCCACATACCAAATAACAGACTCCCTAATGAATGTAAAAAACCTGAGCTGTACAAATCACACATGGGCCATTACCTTCCCCTCTCCAAGAAGCTCTAGGGAGGCTGGCATGGAAATCAGAAGCTGTGCCGTAGGTGCTGCTTTCCCCATACTGAGTGCAGTTCAGAAGACATGCTCACAATGACACATGAGCAGCTGCCCTGAGAAAGGAGAAAAGCTGTTCCACACAGCTATGTAGGCAAGATAGACATGTTCCACAAGAGCTTTATTGCTCTTCCCTATAAAATCTAGAACGTATATTTGAAGGAAAACTTCTTACTGAAAAGTGAAATATTGGATTGCAGGCAGTAGGTCAATGAAGGTACCAGTTCACTTCTCAGTGAAAAAATTGCATATCAAATCTCAGAAAACCTTTGATACAATCCTTTATCCACCATATTTTTTCATAAGAGTTTGGCCTAATAGGATCTGCCCCAGTACAATAGTGACTTCACTTCTACCACAACTGAGTTCTCAGAAAATTGAGATTTGCAGAAAACTTTGTCCTGCCCAAACAATTTCCTGTGAACCTCACTGCAGGCATCCTTTGAGGGCACCCTCAGCAAGTTTGCTGACGACACCAAGCTGAGTGATGCAGTTGGCACGGTGGAAGGAAGGGATGCCATTCAGAGGGACCTCGAGAGGCTGGAAAGGTGGGCCTGGGTGAACTTGATGAGGTTCAACACAGCAAAGTGCAGAGTTTTGCACTTGGGCCAGAGGAATCCCAGGCATCTATAAAAACTAGAAAGAGCAGTCCTTGAGAGCAGCCCTGCAGAGAAGGACCTGGGGGTCCTGATGGATGAAAAGCTTAACATGAGCCAGCAGTGTGCTCTTGGGGCTTGGAAGGCAAATGGGATCCTGGGCTCCATCAGAAGAGGGGTGGCCAGCAGGGACAGGGAGGTGATTGTCCCCCTCTACTCTGCTCTTGTGAGGCCCCATCTGCAGTACTGCGTCCAGGTCTGGAGCCCCCAGTGCAGGAAAGACTGGGAGCTGTTGGAGAGGGTCCAGAGGAGAGCCACAGAGATGATCAGGGGACTGGAGCACCTCCCCTATGAAGGGGAGCTGAGGGATCTGAGCTTGTTCAGCCTAGAGAAAAGAAGGCTGTGGGGTGACCTCATTGCAGCCTTTCAGAAAATCAACTCAACTCTTTGAAAGGGTTGATAAGGGCAGACAAGGGGAAATGGTTTTAAGTTGAGGGAGGGAAGATTTAGGGATTAGTAGATGCCCCGTCCCTGGAGATGTTCAAGGCCAGGTTGGATGGGGCCCTGGGCAGCCTGGTCTGGTATTGAATGTTGAGGTTGGTGGCCCTGTATGTGGCAGGGGAGTTGGAGATTCATGATCCTTGAGGTCCCTTCCAACCCAGGCTGTTCTGTGATTCTGTGATTCTGCAGAAGAGAAGGCACAGAGATCTGCTGTAGCTTGTCAACATTACATGCAGATCACTACAAAACATAGAGCAAAGATGTTCCAGTACCTCATGGTACACCTCATTACATCAATGTGTCTCAGCTCCAAGTACGAGTAAAGAAAACTGTAGCTATCACAGCTTTGAAGGTCTAGCAACAAATGTAGTGACTAGAATCTTGTGTGCATATGGGTTTCTGTTTTTCCAGCTGCATTTGTGAATGAGAATTCAGCTTCTGCTTACAGAAATGTAGATTCTCAAAGGTATAATTTACCTTTATGTCCTACGGATTATGTCTAGGGAAAACTGTTATTATTGCTTCATATTTTTTCTGTTTCCTTGGAACAGGATAATGTGGATCTTGGTGACCTGATGTTTTCACTCTGCTACCTTCCAACAGCTGGTAGACTAACTATTACAATAATAAAAGCAAGAAATTTAAAGGCAATGGATATCACAGGAGCATCAGGTAAGAATTTATTTAATGCTCAGTGTGGATTAGTGTCCCATTTCCCTCCCAAGCCACAGAACTCCAGTATTGTCAATTACCAGAATGTTATTTGAAAAGAAGCATTTTTACACTGCAAGCTCTTAAGTCTCCCTAGGAATTTCTGAGAAATAAATAATGTTCATTCTGGTTTAACCCACAGTTTAAAACAATCTCCTCTCTATAAGAGAACAACACTATTACTTCTGAAGCAACCATCATTCAAAACAGGATGAGGTGGCGAAGTTGATTTCATATTAGAGACTGGAACATACAACAGATTATTTGTTGTGGCACAGAGGCAAGCTGACCCTTGACAGTCTCCAAGAGACACCAAACCAATTCTGCTGCTGTTGGCATATGGACAAAACAGTCATCCCAAACTCCTTTCAACAACAGTTTCAAAATTGGCTAATGAAAACAAGAAAAGCTAAATTAAATAAGAGCTCATAGATTCATTTTTCATACTAGAAGTAGAACTCCCAAAAAGGATCTACAATGACTCTCCTCTCCTCTCCTCTCCTCTCCTCTCCTCTCCTCTCCTCTCCTC
>NW_024884586.1:505452-547962 GCF_019232065.1 Centrocercus urophasianus
CTCCTCTCCTCTCCTCTCCTCTCCTCTCCTCTCCTCTCCTTTTTCTCTGCATCCATAATTATAATTCTCTTCAGAAACATAAACTGCAATTTCTTACACTTGGAATTATATTTAACCATGCATCAATACTGTGTACAATGCTGTCATCTTCTGTCTAACCTATAAATTTGTAAAAGTAATTACGTTGTTGTAAATACACTGATACACAGGCTGATGTATAAAACAGTCATAGTTCAGTGGATAATTTAATACTCTTTCAGAAGTCAGTACCCAAAGAAAAACGTATTGAAGCTGAATTGTTCACTGTAGGATTTCCAACAGGTAAAGCTTTCCAATGTCCATTGTCTCCCAGCCATTCCATGGTAATAAAGAAGCTCAAATTCCAGACACAAGTGACTGCAAACTGCACACAAGAATACTGCCTTTACTTTCCATGTATGTTTTCATAAAAAACAACAAAAGAAAACCAACGTTGTTCTTATGATTCACACAGATCCCTATGTGAAGGTTTCTTTAATGTGTGAAGGAAGGCGACTAAAGAAAAGAAAAACTTCCACCAAGAGGAACACCCTTAATCCCGTTTACAATGAAGCCATAGTCTTTGACGTCCCTCCAGAAAACATTGACCAAATTAACTTGTCAATAGCTGTGATGGATTACGACCGGTGAGATACCTGTAGCTGTAAAATAACATTATCTCAAAATCTGGTATAGTAGTTTTGCATCCAGGAATGAAGTTATCCTTTTTCTCACAATGGAAGGGAAATTAAATATTTTCTCATGCTGAGTTAGGTGGAAGACTAAAATGTCTCATTGTCAGGCAGAATTTCCTTTCTAAATTTTAAAATGCAGATTTGCATCCATAACAAACATAACTAAGCTGCATGTGTTTACCAGAACAGAAATAACTGAACATACAATCAGTTCAGACACTGATTTTCTGTTTATGAGCAACTGCACTAACCCCTCAGACACATGCCTCAGTTTATAAAATTTGGCTCAGTTTACTTGTATTTGTAACTAGTTACAGAAAACAAATAACAATTTACATTTCTCATACAAAAATAAAATAAATGCATCTAGAAACACAGTGTTTGCTACCATGGATAATATTTTGATTTGTGGAAAATTCAAAGAGCAAACCCTTGTAATTTATACTTTATTATATTATACTACATTATATATCAAAAAAATCATGATTACTGCCTCTATGAAATATGCAAATGGTACGATTCTAAAGGTAATATTTTATGAAAAGCATATTATGGAACATTTTCACAGTGTAGGTCACAATGAGGTCATTGGAGTATGTCAAGTAGGCAACGATGCAGAAAGTCTAGGTCGTGACCATTGGAATGAAATGCTCTCATATCCTCGGAAACCCATTGCCCACTGGCATCCTCTTGCAGAGGTAAGAATTTTTCCTTGCTTTCCCATTACTATAACTGTTAAAATCTTAGTATATGGCATTAGAAATAGGATGAAATTTTACAAAAAAAAAAAAAACAAGATCCACAAGTATACCCTAAAGCCTAGAAAAGAGCTCAGAAACACCAATACTGATAACATGCAAATTAAGTCTGCTCCTTTCAATTTCATGGGAACAGAAAGTAATTAATGTATTTGATAGATACACAAAAGCCACATACATTGTACAGTGGATAAAGGTTTCAGATTTTATTTTATTTGTTTGGGTTTTTTTTTCTCGGTTGTTTTTGTTTTGTTTTTCAGACATAGGATAGGGTAACTTTCAATGATAATTGATATGAAGAAGTGGGCTTCCTAAGGTTTATCAATACCTATTGTTTTTTACTATATAAAAACCTAATCTGATTACTTCTATTACTTCTATTGTAAGATTATGTCATCTAGCAAATCTCAAGGAATGTCTATCTATCCTGAAAAGGGGAAAAAAAAAGAAAAAAAAAAAGGTGTAAGTTTCTCTGGAGATTTGAGGCATTAATAAGAAGCCACGCAATTAGAAAAAAATTTCAAGGTTCCTATGGTTTTTGTTTTGTTTTGTTTTGTTTTGTTTTGTTTTTTGTCTTCAGGGCCCTATTCAGCAGAAATGTTATGCAGGTCTTCTGCGCTTGGATGGCTGCCGAAGAGGCTTCCTCACCCTTTTAACCTATTCAGCAGAAATTTGGCATTCCTGTTGAACTCTTTCTTAGCCATATCCTCAGGGGCTATTCCACAGAGTCCAGTGGGGTAAAGATGTCCTTTTAATCCCTCTGTTTAATCCTCTCCCTTCCCAATACAGGAAATGGTAATCTTGATTCATGAGACACAAAACTTCAGTGTTCTAACTAAATTGCTTCCTAAGAGTTCCCATTTTTATCGTTACTCTCACTGGTTGAAGTCAGGCAACAATCCCAGTCAGGAGAAGCTACTATATTTATGGACAGTCACAATTGTCTGCTGAAAGAAAAGAAAAATTATCATATGAAGCCATGTGCAATGCCATAAGCACCTGATATGTAGAGGCAGGCAGCTGACAGACACTTTCTGGAGTGTAGACTAGTGACCAGAATGCAACTAAAGACTTGGTTGCAAGCACCAGCATTAGGGTGTTCCATAAGTTAAATGTCACACAACAGGAAGATGTTACAAAATGGCAGAAATACTGCAGCCTTGTCTGTCTCCATGATCAATTACATTTTCTGGTTCCTGGGGACAACAGAAGCACATTTTCAACAGGGAGACCTTCGATCACTCCCAGCCCATGGCAGCAGGAAGCACTGTGAGAGAATGGGGATACCAACAGACAAGCATGGCTGTGAAGGAAGATCAAGCTAAGTCTGGAGCCCAGCTTTTTGTGCCCTCATTGAAAAGTTAGCTCCTGGCAAAAGTGCCACAATTTGAAATACCCGCCTGGGCATTTGGGAGTTGAGTTTAGAAAAACATCACTGAGCTCTCAGCTGTAACCAAACCCTGATAGGAATGGACCAAGGGAACATATGAGGAGCACTGTAACAGTTAGTATGTCCCAGAAAATGAAAAGTGTCTCTTAGCAGAAGTTGGCTACATCCTTAAATCAAATTGTCTTCCCTCTTTGATAAGTTTTATTGCAGCCAGAGCCCACAATCAGGTTTTGACAGCTCTTCCCTTTTTTGCAGGCAACCTGTTCTTTTCATACATGCCTTGCTCACTTCTTTAGATTTCATTGCTGTGAATTGCTTTTCATGCCACGGAGCTAAAGAGAGACTAATTTTTTTTTCCCTTCCCAGGAATCAAGTGGGGGAGGGTATCCAGCGCATCCAGGCTGTGCAGAGAAATATATACACAGCATATCATTTTGGTTCCTGAATCAGGATTAGGCTCAGCGAGAGTTCTGGAACCTCTGTGGCCACAACCATAGGACCCTGAATACTGCTGAATAGAACCCTCAGTCTTCAACTGTGTGAAGAGCTATTGGTTTTGAGTAGTGCAATATAATCCACTTGTAGCATTAGTTCTCCAGCTGACACTACTGCTACTGATAGATTTTTTGTATGGTCATAAGCATTACCCAAATTCAAGTCAAATGTTTTGCTCATTAGAATAACCCAGGTTTTACAAGCAACATGACAGCAATGAAAACAACAGATATTGGAGCCAGCTTTAAATATGATTATTGTATTTGCAAAGGAAAAAAGAAGTGCAGTATTGTAAATGTGAAGCTATGTAAGTCATTTTTTCCCAAGAATGACTGTCATCAGACTTTTTTGATGGTGAGTTGTATCTTTCATCTCCATGTCTCCTTTCACCTGACATGAAAACAAGACTAATTCACTCCTTTGCAGATATGCTTCAAATCCTTCAAAGCTGTAAAAAGTTCTGTTGGGTGACAACAAGATACATACAGTGTTTGCAATGACAGCGTGTTCTTTTAGAAAGAAGATAAGGATCTGTGTAGTATGGAGACTGGGAGCCCTCGGTGTTATTAGATGATTTTCCAGTCACTGCTTTTCACTGTGTCCATAACACTGTGAAGGGCTGGAAGAATCTCACAGGTGGCTTTCTTTCATCATACACACAAGCACACACACACACACCATTTTAAAATGCCACTCCAAACCTATATAATGTCTGTGAAGACTATTATTTGTAGTAGAACTAACATTGACAGGGCTACCTTAAATGATTGTACGTTGTAAATGCTAATGAATTCTGACCATTTTAAAAATAAAAATAAAAATCAAAGCAAAGCACTGAATTCTTTCACATAATGAACTCTAGGTCCTGGAACAACAGTCCCTCGGATAAATTTTGCTCATTATTTATCCATGCATAGGGTTAACTCTTCCTTAATTTTTTCATAGAGAGACTTTGAATCAAGTTTTTACATCAATATCTTTACCTTAAAAGGGCAAATGCAAATTATGTGTGTATTATACAATCTAGTTGCCAGCTAAACACAGGTAGGTAGCCCTTGTCTTTGTATATACTGTTCAGGTAAGTTTATGCACATGAACATTGTTTTGCATCTTGTATGTGTTAAATGCTCACCATTCATATTCAGTTTTAATTGAGCTGACAAACATGTGATGGTAAAAAAAATGAGAAAATATTTGCAACTTTTATTAAAAAAAAGTTTTATAACTTGTTATTTGAGGATCTTCCAGAAAACCAGAATTGTTAACAGGTAAAAACACAGCCTAATGGTTGCAGAAGATCTTGGATCTGTTCTAAATGTGTAGTGTGGCTATAAAGCAGAAGTCTTAAAAGTAGAGTTGCTATAAAAAAAAAATAATAAAATGTCATGCTATGCTATGAAGAATTTAGCTATCACATACAAGGACACTCCTGGCAAACTCCACAACTGTTCAAAGCCTGCCTGAGCAAAATTTTAGATTGGTAGCAGGTCACATCCAGAACAAAAAAATACAAAGTAGCCCTAGCAAATGTATTTCAGTACATGCTCAAGTGAAGCCTTATGTCAGCAGACCAGTGATATAATACAGTGCTCGTAACTGTTCGTGTATGATCTTCACTTCAGGCAAAATTCTGCACTCTTTACTCAGGCACATCTCCCAGGAGCCAACATGGGGAGATAAGCACGAACAGAGGAGGAGGACCTTTTCCTTGTAAGTGGAGATCTTTGATTTCCTGGATAAATCAGCATAGATGCAATCCCACGTGGGCAAAGCAGGCAGCTGCATGCTTTCCCGCTGCAATGGCTATTACCAGGGCAATGTTATGAACAGTAGCTTCTGTAAGAATGAAGAGACCTATGCAGCTAGTTCATTTTGTCTCCGTGGAACAGAGCAGAAATCTTTCTCAGATTTGCCTCAAGTGACTCAAAAGGGCGTCAGCAGAAAAGTAGTGTCACTGTAATTGCTAATGTTTTTTATTTTATTATCATACTCAGTTCATTTAATGCTCAAGGGGCTGGCATCAAGAGAATGATTTTGAAAACAGTTTGAAATATTCCTTTTACAAAGAAAAGAAAAATCTTATTTTTCATTTTTTTAATTTTCCTAATTCTTGCTCTCTGACTCATGACTTACAAGCTGTTACACAGGCTATGGCATTATTTTGTGCTTTATAAAAATATCTGCCTTTCCATAGCAGTGCATAAGTGGAACAGTAGTTGTTTTCTGTGCTTCTCCCTCTTCACCTTTCGACTCAACTTAATCTATGCTACTCCCTAGACCTTCAGTAGACCCATGTTACAGTTCTGGTGAGCCAGGCAATAGCAATATTGGACATAACAGAGCATCTACTGCTAGAATACCAGTTGGAAACGCAGTACTGTGATCCCAGTACTGGTCACTCTCTTTTCTGAACTATAATTCCCAGTGGTGAATTAGTAGAACAGCTCATAAGAAAAACTCCAAACCTCCAACCTTCATTTGTTTTATTTCCTGTGAAGACACAATTATGCTGTATCACAAGTGTTACTGAAGCAAAAAGGGAAATCCCCTAGAAATGCATCTCAGCAAGATTTTAATCCCACTTTATTCATTAACAATATTCTATTAAACTCTTAGTTTTTCATAAGAAGCCACAATTTCAGATAGATTTTTTTATGAAAAAAAGTGAGAGCTTTCCAAGGTTTTGATACTAAGCAGGCTGTAATGGGCTGTCGTGTGAAATTCCAGGGCTAAAACACTCACAAGCACAACCCTTCTGCAGCTGAATGTTGAAATTCCTTTGTTTTCGCTGAAGTCACAAGGTATTAAAAGCACTTGAGGGTTTTGTGTGTCATTTTCCCCTGTAAATAATCCTGGCAATACACCAACCATACATGAATTGCAACCTGCAGAAACAGGGACTAGAAGACAAAAAAAAAAAGCAAGCATAGAAAAAAGATCCGCCTCTCATACTATTCCTGCCAGTCAGTACACCTCAGCATTCTGTACCAGCTGATACGTAAGACAGCAAACTTATTACATAGGCGGGCAATGCAGCTGCCAGTAGCAGAACTAGTACAACAGCAAAGGGCAGCAGAAAAGAATGAGAAGAAAGATTATCTTAGTTGAACCTATGTTTGGTTTGAAGAGTAGCTGATATGTTTTTTCACTTTTTAAACTCCAGTCATTATACAAAGCTATATCAACACTTGGCACCTAAAGGTAAATTGACAATTTTATCACCTGGCAATGTTAGAGCATTAAGGGGACTTTGCTATTAAAAAGTAATAGTAATAATAAAACTCTTAAAAGCTCTCTTTATTCTCTTCTAGTCTAAAAGGAACAAATGATAAAGGGAAAGGGAGAAAGAGGACTGGAAATTTACTTGAAGAATCTTTTTGACCCATTTAGAAATCTATAATATTAAATTACTGTTAATGCATTTTGGGTTTATTTGAACAGAAAGAATTTTTTTAAAAAAAGGAATCACACAGTAGGTGAGTCAGCATGAAGTGTTATCAATAAAATGTTTTCTTGCCTTTAGAACAATGCATTTAAAAACATTTACATCTCAGTATCAATTGAGAAAACAATGGCTTTCTTGTTCCAAAAGAAAAAAAAAAAAAGCATATAGAGAAAGTTATCCACCACATTGTAGAATTTAACATAAGCCTCCATGCTGAGGAAAATAGGAGCAGGACAGACTCTGTAACAACTTCACTTTGATACTTGCTGTAAGTACTGGAAAGCCTTGATTGCAACCATAATTCTGTTCCAAAGTGACAGCCTTATGATTCATGAATCAAGCTATGCAAGGTGTGAATTACTCTGCAAGAGCACAGCACACTCAGCTGAGCTGCTTTTAGAGTCACCATCTAATACAGTGAGTTGTGCAAGGAACTCTGGCTGAAGTCCTCCAGAGTCCCCAAAGGACCTCTGCCTCCTTGAAGGGCCATGAAATGCACTAGTCCAGGTGGCAGAAAGAGACACCATTCAGGAGAGGTATCACCAGGACATACTCAGCTGCTGACTGAGCACAGCACACATGGTACGGAAGGGAAGGTGACATGAGAACTTGTAAGCATCTGGGTTGTTTGTTTTGTCTGGATTTTTAGTTAGTCTTTCCATTGCTCACTTAGACATTGTAAAACTGGACTGTTCTACTCAGTTGCATGCTGGCCAGCTGTCATTTTTAATGCCCCTTGCAAAGGTGTGTGAAGAGAGCTGTGTTGTTTTTGTGTACTTTCATTTTTAATAACACGAACATTGTACTGTACTTTATTATTTCCTGTTCAATAAATAGGCTTGGTATCTCTGTTTCATGTCTAATTTTCAAGAGCAGAGCCATTCCTGTACTGAGGCTCTCTCAACTAGGTGGGCTTTTTTTTTTTTTTTTTTTTTTTTGTTTGTTTAGTAAAAATAATGCATGATTTCTTTTCGCAGTGATGGTTTGAGGGACAAAAAATTTCTTAATTTTGTAATATGTACTACAATCTTCTAAACACAAGTAAAAATGTACTGTGATCTATTTATATAAATCTAGTCTGAACAAGTAATTTTGATCTTAATAAAAACTCTGTAAGAAATTGTGCAATTGTAATTTATTGCTATTTTGTATTTAATAAATGAAAGTTCAATTCATTATTCAAAAACACTGAAAACACTTTGGGAAGTGTTTTAACTCCATTTTTTTCCATGGTTTTTTTTCTATAAAATAAATGAGATCAGAGGAAAAAAAAACCTGTTAACATGATAGTTACTGTCAATGGTTTATGGGCTGATTGGGCCCAGTTCTGTGAGTAGCGGGGCAGAGGGATTTCACAAAGTCTGCACCTCCAGAAAAGGGAAACAGGGGACCCCAAAATAATTAAAAACAGCAGCAACTGAGGAGAAACAAACTAGTTTGCTAAATGCAGTATTGGAATGCAAGATAACACACCGTAATACCATATAATTAGAACTGAAGCTAATAAATCAAAGATAATGAGAGAGAGAATGTCCGAAAGGTGGATGGGCCTCACCATAACGCTGAGGTGAGATGTACAGTCCTTGAGCAGCAGGGAGACAAAGAAGAGCCAACAAAGAAGAGGAAATCAGGTGACCTTGCCAGGAGTTCTATCTCCTCTCTGATCACAAAGCCCCCTGGGGAACATAGTTCTTCTTCTCTTCCAGACAGGTACCCAGAACTTGAGCATTAACAGTTAAACTCCCAGTGTACTACATGATGTTATGATGTGGAATACCAAAAACCAAAGATCACAAAACAATGACAGTTACTTTACTGCACTCCAACACGATTTGGGGTTTTGAATGCAGGATCTTCCTCTTGTTTACCTCTGTGGATGTAATTTTTATTATAGAAATATTTTTAAATATATCAAACATGAATCTCACATGTAATAATAAAGAATAAAAATAAAGAAGATACAGAAGTACTTTTACCAACACATAGTATGGTAAATTACCAAAATTAGTATTTAACATGGCAGGTTAGCAAGATTAGCATTCTTCTTGTCAAAACCTGACATGTAGCTTGGGGAAATTCCCAGGGTTCCACTGGCAGAGCCCAGAAACAAATGGAAAAAATACCACAGATGTCACTGTGGTGTGACCACAAACTGTACCTAAAAGGGCTATATTCTTATTTTATTTCATATGAACTGAAATATTACATATGCATCAGCAAGGCTTCTACATGTGCATAACATCTAATTAACTTTGAGTTTCTCTATCTTTTGGGGGGGTAAGCTTGGTTTTTTCTCATTTGGAAGATCTAGCCTACGTGCAAATACTGCATTAATGAAGGGTCAGTGACATAAAAAAAGTGACAAAATAATTCCGTGCAACCGAAAAAAAATTTAACGTAGGTGTTGTCATATTTAGAGTATTTGACATCACAGATATATGGGAAAGGAAATCATAGCAAGCTAGTTATGTTGAAGTTACTATTATCACCAATAAAAGTAGAATTGCAGCTTGGGTTGGAAGGGAGCTCAAAGGTCAACCTCTCTGCCATGGGCAGACTTGCTAACCACTAGATCGGGTTGCGCAGGGCCTTATCCTGCTGGCCTTTAACACCTCCGCATACTCTACAGCTTTTCTGGGGCAACCATCTCAGTGATGAAACTTCCCCTGACATCTAATCTAAATCTCCCTCCTTTAGTTTAAAGCCATTCCACCCTGTTCTACCACTGTCTACCCATTTAAAAAGTCGATTTCCCTCCTGTTCATAATCTCTCTTTAAATATTCAAAGGCCTCAATGAGGTCTCCCTGAAGCCTTCTCCAGACTGAATATGACAAGTTCCTTTATTATGTCTTTGTAGGAGAGATACTCTAGCACTTTGATTATCCTCATAGTCTTCCTTTGGACCATCTCCAAAAGCTCCGCATCTTTCCTGTGTTGTGGGCCCCAGACAAGGATTCAGTACTCCAGATGGATCTTTACAAGAGCAGAGTAGAGAGACAATCACCTCTTTCTCTCTGCTGGCCACACTCCTCTCTTTTAAAGCAGCCTGGGATACCGTTGTCCTTCTGGACTGTACAAGCACACTGCTGACTCATGTTAAGTTTTTATCTATCAGGACCACAAAGTCCTTCTTGGGAGGGCCAAGTGTTCTCAAAGTGCTCTCCCAGTGTGAATACATATATGGAATTGCCCTAACCCGAGTGCAACACACTGTACTTGGATTTGTTGAACCTCATTAGGTTTACACAAGGCCCACATTTCACATTTATCAAGGTCCCTTTGGATGTCATCCCTTCCTTCTGTCCTACCATCTGAACCACTCAGGTTGGTGTCATCTGCAAATTTGCTGAGTGAACTTGATCCCATCATCTATGTCAGTGATAGCGATGTTAAAAAGTGCCAGTCTTAAGATGGACCCCTGGGGGACACCACTCATCACTGGCCTCCATCTGGACCTGGAGTCATTTGCCACAACTCCAGCTGCAACCTTCTGACAAACTCCTTATCCACCAAATAGTCCACCCTTTGAAGCCATATCTCTACAATTTAGAGATAAGGATGTCAAAGGCCTTGCAATCCAGGAGGACTATATAACTTGCCCTCACTTTGTTCACCGATGCTGTCACTCCATCATAGAAGGCCACTAGCTTGGTCAGGCATGAGCTGCCCTTGGTGAAACCGTGCTGGTTGTCTCAGCACCTGCAAGCCCTAAACAGCCTCCTGTCTTTCTGCATTCCACACAGATGCAGGGAAAGGAAATATGCGCTCTAGACAGCTTCCTTGACAAGATCATGAGAGATGGAAAGACATGTGAATAGGTGTCAATGACTGTCAATGTTAGCTATCCCCCTCTGTCCCAGAAGACAAACTAAACTAGACTATAGCAGGAAATATTTAAGAACTTAAGAAGTGTTTTTAAACGTCTTTCATTTTTTATATTTGTCAAAAATGTTGTTTTCATGTGTCTATTTCTTTGTTAAAAGTAAAAGCCTCTTCCTCCGTCAAAACAGGCCTATACATCTCTTTTAAAGACCCTTTTCCAGCAGAATCATCATTTAACTCTCCATATAACCAACATATTTTAAACAAAACTTCAGTAAAACAGGGACAGCTGAAATACTGATTGCAGCATTCTTCGTGGGCAATGCTATTAATAAACCAAAAGTGACAAGCAAAAGGTTGATAGTCCGTGTATAGTCAATGAATATACAGATGTTATAATTACAAAATATACAAGAGAGTTTGACTAAGCAGATTAATACACCAAAAAAGAACAGATAGAATGCTTAGCCTTGTCCTGGGCTCACTAGGAAACTCCAAAGGAGGGATCTCCAGAAAAAGATCTTTCCCCTGGTAGCCAGCTTTTAAATGGGTCTAGGAGAGGTGCAGCCAGGTTCCACCCCTTCCAGCAGACAGGTGAATTGCCTTCAGCTGTGCTCCCAGGGCTGACTCCTTGCACACCTCTGGTGATCAGAGGTTCAGGCCATGATTCAGCAGTTCCCATACAATCCCTATTGAAAAAGCTTGATCTATAGCAGAATTAAACCTACAAATTCAATTGCTACTTCGCGTTTAATACCCATCAAGATGGAAATTATGGGAGATACCATATTAGCAACAGTTATGGGAGTACCATAGGAGTTTTAGTAGCAGCTGAGACTCTCCACAGGAGAAAGGCCTGATGAGATCTAAAAGCAAATTGGAAACAGAGCCTGAAGGGCCAGGCATGAGTGTCAGAGCAAGACAATGTCCCAGAACAGCCTTGGACACAGACCATTCAGCAAGAAACAAATAGCTCAGAAAACAACAGAAAGCGGTATGACAAAGTTAGCAAACTTTGGGACTCCAAAGGTAGCCGTTTTCCAGGAAAGGAAAATAAACCATGCTGTGACTGAAATTCGTCACAGTTGGCCCTGAAAGCTGTTTCTAATAAGCAACATCTTTTTCCCTTTTTTTTTTTAATTTTTTTTTTTTAACACTTCTATAAATGTTAAACAAAAGCCACACTCTGCCTTGAAACAGAAATCAGCAGATCTATCAGGGTCAAATCCTACCCTTCCATGACATGTACAAATAGGAAGCTGTAATGTTCAGAACTGGAAACTGAAATTGTTCCTTAGCAGCTGTGAGAACACAGCTTGTTTCAAGTAACACTTTATCACTGTGATCAGTATTTTAATATTGCCATTTAAACAGGATCAAATCCTTTGCTGGAAATGCTTATGTGTTTCTCTTTTCCAAATTAATGACATGGTAATCTGGTGCACCATGCTGTCCAAAAGGTCATAGCCTTAAACCACTTAAAATTGCAAATAACCATTAGTGAATTTATGTTCCAATAAAATAACCTGTGTTCCATAGCATGAGATGTGCCCGAGCAGACAAGTCTGCTCCAAGGAGCCTATTAAAGAATGATGGAAAAGTTCAGTTAAGGTCTAAAAAAAACCAAAACAAACAAACAAACAAACCATATAATTTTAAACCCATCAACTGAAATTGCAACAATTGGAACTTTCTGAATGATTTTCAACCTTAAAAAAAAAAAGATTTCTTGAGCAAATATACCCCTATATGAGTAAATAAATCACTGAAATTTGGTGAATAACCTCACAGTTTAAAATAAACAATTCTAATCTCACCTAATCTAATCTAAAATCTTTTAGTCATACTACATGTATTCTTTGGTATAAAACATTATCTCTCCAAACATGACAGCATTTTACTTTCAATTCAAATTTTTTTAACATATACCATATGTCTTTGCTGATCCACTCTCCTCCATTGCCCAGGAGGAATCTCACTCAGATACTAGCTTACCCAGGCCATGCAACATCAATCATAGTAGTAAAGTTCAATTGACCCCTAAAGGAAATTCTGCTTCATTTTGAATTTCATAACAAAATTCCTAAAAAAATATTTTAAATTAATAGGAAAGGACTTTGGGAGCTACAAGAACTGCAAACACCCGTAAGTCTTATGGCTGCATCAAGTAGAACAACACAGAATCACAGAACGGCCAGGGTTGGAAGGGACCTCAAGGATCATGAATCTCCAACACCCTGCCACATGCAGGGTCACCAACCTCAGCATTTAATACCAGACCAGGCTGCCCAGGGCCCCATCCAATTGAGCACCTCCAGGGATGGGGCATCCACAGCCTCTCTGGGCAGCTGTTCCAGCACCTCACCACTCTCTCTGTAAAGAATTTCCCCCTGACTTCCAACCCAAATCTCCCCTCCCTCAACTTAAAACCGTTTCCCCTTGTGCTGCAGTTATCAACCCTTTCAAAGAGTTGATTCCCCTCCTGTTTGTGGGCTCCCTTTAGGCACTGAAACGCTGCAATGAGGTCACCCCACAGCCTTCTTTTCTCCAGGCTGAACAAGCTCAGATCCCTCAGCTCCCCTTCATAGGGGAGGTGCTCCAGTCCCCCAATCATCTTTGTGGCTCTCCTCTGGACCCTCTCCAACAGCTCCCAGTCTTTCCTGCACTGGGGGCTCCAGACCTGGACGCAGTACTGCAGATGGGGCCTCACAAGAGCAGAGTAGAGGGGGACAATCACCTCCCTGTCCCTGCTGGCCACCCCTCTTCTGATGGAGCCCAGGATACCATTTGCCTTCCAAGCCCCAAGAGCACACTGCTGGCTCATGTCAAGCTTTTCATCCATCAGGACCCCCAGGTCCTTCTCTGCAGGGCTGCTCTCAAGGACTGCTCTTTCTAGTTTTTATAGATGCCTGGGATTCCTCCGGCCCAAGTGCAAAACCTTGCACTTTGCCGTGTTGAACCTCATGAGGTTCACCCAGGCCCACCTTTCCAGCCTCTCGAGGTCCCTCTGAATGGCATCCCTTCCTTCCACCGTGCCAACCGCACCACTCAGCTTGGTGTCGTCAGCAAATTGCTGAGGGTGCACTCGATTCCATCGATGCCACTGATAAAGTTGTTAAGAGCACCGGTCCCAAGACAGACCCCTGGGGACGCCACTCGTTACCGGCCTCCACCTGGACACACAGCCATTGATGACCACCCTCTGTCTGCAGCCTTTCAACCAATTTCTTATCCATTGAGTGGTCCACCCTTCAAATCCACATCCCTCCAAGTTGGAGATAAGGGTGTGGTGGGGGACCATGTCACAGGCCTTGCTCAAGTCCAGGTACATGACATCGGTCACCTTCCCCTTGTCCACCGATGCTGTCACTCCATCATAGAAGGCCACCAGATTGGTCAAGCATGACCTGGTGAAGCCGTGCTGGCTGTCTCGGATCACAAGCTCGTTCTTCACTTTTGGGGTCAATAACAAAAATATGCTTAGGTCATTATAAATGGCACAAGATTCCTGAAATCATTACTACACAAAGGTAGCAGAAAGCTATTGCATACCTGGGGTCACCATCGTATTCTGTTCAGTACTATAATGGCACAGGGTTGGTAATTGGAAATAAACATTTTACTACTACAGGCGGTTTTCCTGCTATTGGTTTCAGGAGCTAAGATTTTCTGACATATTTTTTTATCCGTATTTTTCCAAATAAATTCATTTCTTGCATCTTTTTTCAATTATTTTTAAGTGTCCCAGAATTCTTCTATGATACCTGAGCCAAAAGTGAAAGTGCATTAAACGGAAGGTGGAATTCTGAATGTGACACTGGAGCTGAATCTCCTCTCAGTGAGAGGGCTGGAAGCTCCTTCCCTCAATTTAGATCTATTTCAAATTAAAACTAGTTTCAAGTGCTGCCAACTACAACTCAAACACTCCCCATAAAATAAATTTCTTCTTTTCATCAGAAGTATCTTTAGATTTAGTTTTATGGCTTTGTTGAATTGTTTTTATGTTTCCTTAAGTCTGCTTGAAAATATGAATGCCAGTCTCTCCCTCTTCCCTTTCCCTGTTAAAATAAGGACATTTCAAGGCAGGAAAATCAAAATCTCTAGAGCCCTGTGGATGAGCTCCAAGGTACTTTGCCTTAGAACTTTCACTCCAAGCACAAATATTATCTAAGCCACATCTAATTATATGCCTAATAGATATTCATTTAAATTTTGTGCTGTTTTCACTTTCCCCCCATTACATACTTTTCTGCTATCCACCTATTCTTCTCTTTATATTCCTTCCTCATAATCTTTTCTGCATCATCTTTTCCTTAGTTATTTTCAATAGAGAGATTGCTTCAATGATACTTATTCTTCATACATAAGAAAATCTGCTCAAACACATTGATTTCTCTTACAATTTCATCAGCAAGTTCAGTTCCAGAAGATAAGGCTGGTAACAATCTCTTCCAGCCACTATTCACATTTAGTCTGCCATTGCATCTCAGCAAGAACGTTTTCATTAAGGAAGGAGTGTGTTTTGTCTTCAGGTACCAGACCAGCAGTGTAATGTCAAGTGATGCTTCAAAATGTCAGATCATAGTAGAATTAATTGCCAGAATGAACTTAATGAGTTAACAGTAGTAGCCAGGCCTGAATCATTTTTGATGAACGTTACAAAATCCAAGGTCTCAGTAAAATACATTATCAGTAATTATTGATGTCTTTCCTTAAAGACATCAAACATTTGTTAACATGCTAAGCTTGAAAGAGTGCTTCAGTAAGTGTTACATGCCATAACACAGGAGCATCCTTAGAGTTGTTCAAACAAGTATTCAGGAATATAGGAATACTGGTTCATAGGGCAAGTGAAGAACAGGTGAGTGCTGTGTTTAGAAAAGGTGTTACCATAGTATTTTGGGGAATAGACAGTATCCCTCTAGCTGCCCAAAGGGTAACAGTTAATTGAGAAATGCCTTCTGGAAGTTTTATTTCAATCTCTAATAATACCATTCTTAACAGATGAACTTCCAAAGAAAGGATATTTGGATTTACTGCTCCGTATTAATTGCCTCCATCCCCCTGCCAGATCCTGTACTTTGTAAGAACTATTTCAGTAAGGGTAATAACTTGAGACAAAGCAAAGAAATACAGAACATTCTAACAAAAAGAAAACAAAAAACATTTTTTTTGTGATACTGGAGTAAAAGAAGAGAAGGGCGCATTTCAGTGAGTAAAACAAGCAAGTCTTTACTGTGTGAGGAATGCAGAGCATCACACGTTTAGTAGTGATTGCTAGCTACTTACAGAAATAAAGGAATTATCTGCTTTTCCATTCTGCTGTTGAGATCCCATTGCATCTCCTTTTAGCAGTGTCCTTCTGATTAACTAATTGAAAATATTCATGGAAGCAGGATGCATACAATATGTGCTTCAGATAAAAGATTTGATACATAGCAAGCTGTGAAAAGAGAACTAGGGCAATTCTAATTCAGAAGAGTTATGAGTCTGTTTTCCTATGAACAGAAAAAATAGCTCCTGTAGAATATGAGAAACATAACTATTTTACAGCCACCACTGCCCTCTTCTCCTGTTTCCTATAGGAATATAGTATTGAGTCTCTGCTCACATCTCCTGCCATTTAGTCCCCTGTTTTACATACAGAATCACACTACTATAAAGAAAAAATGCATCTCTGTAGTTTCTTTGTATATCAGATCATAGAAACATAGAATGGTTTGGTTTGGAAAGGACCTTTAAGATCAGCTAGTTCCAACCTCCATACAGAGACACCACCCACTAGACCAGGTTGCTCAAAGCCCTGTGCAGCCTGGCATTGAATGCCTCCGGGGAGGGGCATCCACAGCCTCTCTGGGCAACTTGTTCCAGCGTTTCACTATCCTCACGGTAAAGAATTTCCTAATATCTTGTCTAAACCCACTCTCTTCTATTTTATAATCTCAGCCTGTCTCTACATGCCCTTCTATATAGTCAGTCCCCAGCTTTACTGAAAGCCCCCTTCAGGTACTGAAAGGCTGCTATAAACGTCCCCCTGAAGCCTTCTCTCCAAGCTGAGAAATTCCAACTCTCAGTCTATTCCCATAGGGGAGGTGCTGCAGCTCTCTGATCATTTTCATGGCCCTTCTCTGGTCCTACTCCAACAGCTCAGTATCCTTTTCGTGCTGGGAGCCCCAGTACTCCATGAGGGGTCTCACAAGATCAGAGTATAGGGGCAAAATCTCCCTCAACATCCTGCCCATGCTTCTCTTGATACAAACCAGGGTGCAACTGGCCTTCTGGGCTGCAAGTGCATTTTGCTGGCTCATACTGAGTTTTTCATCAACCAACACCCCTAAATACTTCTCAGAGCTGCTCTCAAGTCATTCTCCACCTAGCTTGTATTTGTGCTTGGATCAGCAGGTGACAGTTGAGCTAGCAGCAAGCTGCACGAGTGGAAGAAGATCTTTATGTCCCCTTAGCAGCTGGCAGGTGGGATTACCTTCTGCTTCATTCTTTCACGCAGAATAATCCCACAGGAAGAAATACTTAAAGACAATTCCACATGAGCTGACTAAATGATTAGTGGAACAACCTGCTTTTTAAAATTCATAATGTATTTCTATATCACTTTCTCAGAGAATTCTCTTACATGGCTCTCCAGAATGCAGTTTTCACTTTCCCTATTAATTACTGAAAGCAACAGGTGTAAAAAGAGCTGCTGTAATGGAGGAATGAGAGTACCAATGCAAAAACAGGCTACAGATAGTATATCAGCTCCGCTCATGCATGGAATGCAGAAGTATGGAGAAAACAAAATTAGCACGTTCATTAGTGTCAGGTGTCAATTTCAAAGTGGGAGGCAGTTGATTGTTGTTATTTTGCACAATGGCCAATGACAAGCATTTTAGAGCCAGTAATTTCCTTGAAATAATGTTCTGAACAATATACTCAGATGCTAAGCTGAGTTTTATTTCCTCTCTCTAAGAAAAGCATGCTTGACTACAGACAGCATACAATGTGTGATGAATAAACAGCATTGCATAAGAACATTTCGGATAAGAAGCAACCCATGTTCTTGCCTTCAGCCAGGAAACCCTCTTTTCTCTTTGGAGAATTCCCATCTCAGCATATGCCAGCCTTCCTGCTGCCTCGACGAGAACACAGCAATCTAATAGACAACCTTCTACTACACTACATCCCTGAAAATCCAGTCTGCTCTGAACACGTCAGGACAGTGGGTAGTAAAGGTAGATATGTTAACTTCTTCCTAAGCTGCACTGTGTCTTATGCAGGTGCACTATGGCCTTTAAAGTTAGCAAATTTCAATTCATCCCAACCCTTCCAAGGCCCCCAGCACTCTGTGATTTTTATGCAAGAGTCTCCAAATGACACCTGAGCTGTTTGACCCAGAAGACTCAATCCAACACTTAAAAAATAATTCCAGACTAAATGCAGCCATGACTCTGAACCCAGACAATTTATTACATTAATATAAATATCAACTAAAATAATACATTGTATGTATACATGGTGTCATGTTACCTTAAGTGACTTTCATTCATTTTGCTGCGTTAAGAGCTTCAACAGTGCTTTACTATTTGTTTTCAACTTCACAAGAAGCAGTACAGGCATGCTTCAGACTGCCTAAAATAGCAGCTGGTTTGTAATTACTGTCTGAGACCTAAATCACAAAGAATCACTTTATGAAAAGATACAATTATTGAAGGGATTTGGTATGGATAGTTTGTCTACATGCTCAAACATCAATTAAGTCATTACCATCTAATCCTGTTCATAAACAGAATTTCACAGATTCCCGGATTCCTGAATCTACAAATACTTGTTTTCAAGTAAAAAAACATCACCACAATTATTGACTGAATCAACATAAGCATACTTTTCCTATGGAGATCAGGGCTGCTAGCAAAGCCTTTCATCTCTTTTCTTAATGAAAGGATGTACAATTGCCACATAGCTAATTGAGGGCTGAAATCAAGTATTATTTAATCCCTGCTGGTAGGTGGCATAAAGCTAAATTCAACTCAAACCTCTGTGTAATGCTGAATTTTTTTGGTAGGGTATTGCAAAAATACCAGCTCCTCTTGACATTGCAACTTCAGTCTGGTAGTACAGCTTTTGCACTTCAGAATTTTGACCAGGCTTCCTACTTTCTACTGTCACTGATGACATTTTTTGTCATGTAACTAGTTACACATATCTGACAGTCATTAAACTTTCAAGCCCTGTTCTTTCTGACATGCATACCAAAGAAAAAGGACAGCAGCATGATAGCAGAAATATGAGATTAAATTATATTTGTACTGGCCATGACTTGTTTTGCAGACAAACTCAAGGTGCTAGTGTATTTCTGAAGAACCTCAAAAACATGCTTGATTTCTTCTTCATCTTTTTCCACTTATTGACAAAACTGCTATGCCAAATGTGATGTCTCAGAAATAGCATAATGCTGTGGATGCTCTACAGGGAGTCTGTGGAGAACCTAGTGTTCCCTTTTGGGAACTTACAGAAAGAACCAGCAGACTAGAGGAACACTCAGAGCCTTAAAGCTGCTAGGAAAGCTGTGTGAGACCTTTTATTCCATTTCCTCCTTCCTCCCTTATGGTGTAATGTCTTAAACACAGTCTCTGCCAGAGTTCTTATTCTCCAATGTAAAGAATTCTACATCTCTTTACTGATGGCCAAAGGAAGGTATTTAGAAATGGAAATATTATCCAATTTCCCTTAGTGTTATTTTATTGACTCCAACTGTGCTGCAATTAGATTGCAGAAAGCAATCTATCAAGAAATTACAATTATGCTAACATTTTGCTAATTAACTTAAAATACACCTAGTGACTTTACTGTTCAGCAGCATGATAAAGACAGCCTGGGAAGTCAGCCGGCCTGCTGGTCCAGGTTTTCAGCTATCTAACCCATGTTGTACAGCTACATGAGCAAAATAATTACAAAGGGTAGTCAATACATTTCTGTTGTCTGTCAGCTGGCACAACTGCTTTGTTATTGCAAACCTAATTCATAAGAAATTATTTGTCTCAAACATTCTCCAGAGACCCGCACAAATGCTTAAACACAAACCTCAAGCACAGAAATAGGAACAGAACCAGTCATAAGTGGATCAGAGGTCCTTCCCAATGTTAACCACTCTGTTATTTGATTAACTAAGACTTATGTGCTATGTGTAACCTGGCCCATACCAAGAAGCACTGACACTGTCATTTACAGCTGCATCCTGATTTATTAAAACAGCAAAACTTCTAAGAACTATTTCTAATTTCACATGATCATTATTATTGCTTAGTTATGCTTAGTTATGCTGTATTACTTAAGCTTTGGTAATTCTGAGAGGTCCACCCACTAGACACGAGGAAAAAAATGCCTAATTTCTTTTCAGAGCATTTGTTGAAGAATCAATGCCCTAAACATCTGGAAAGCAAGTGAGATTTAGATAATGCAGACAGGAAGAGACACCAGCTATCTGCATAAACACGGGGAAAGAACTCAGACTGTAATTTTAACTATTTTAGTATTGCCAAGAACCTAATGCATAATCATGTTTCAGGGGAAGAGACTTTTTGCACATCAGGCTCCATCATCAGGGGCCATTAATATCAGAATCACAGATTCAAGCTGCCCAGTCTTTTTAATCTGGGTCGCTCCAAGATCCTCCCCCACAACAGGTAAACTGTCCTGAGTTATATTTTAAGACAAAACAGTAATAATAATAATAATAATTATAATAAAATCTATTATATCTTCAAAAGACAAATATTTGGCCTTTACTGAACTGGAAGAATGAATTCCAGCATCATTTAAATAAACAAATCATTATGATCTAAGTATTACCTTTGATCCCTAATATTTTCTTTTGTGCTTTCTACTCTATGTATTCCTTCTCTGTGCAATGATTTCTGTTCTGGAAATAAAAGCAAAGTTAATTTTCTTCAAGCTACAGTAAGATGAAAAGTACAGAATGTATGGGAAATACCAAGGAAAGTTTTGTGTAGGCCTGTTTTCTGTCTCCAAAATAATATTGTTTCATTCATCCTTTCACAAGTGATTACCTCTTTCCTCTGCTTCCTTGTAAATCCTTTGCCAACACATACTTAAAGAGTTTTCCCTGAGTATCTGTATTTCCCACTAGAAGAGTATTCCTCTCCTAGAAACATAGAATTTGTTAAAAATTTCTCTCACTAATCATGTCTCCTCTAGTAAAATACATTTCAAAGGATCTGCTATTTTTCATTATCCTCTCAACAAGAAGTAATGTTGTCCTTCTCACTGCTTATTACAGTCGAAAATTCCCCCAGAATAACACCTGTACAGGATGACTTTGCATGGCTAATTTATTCAAACAAGACTACTCATACAAATGTGAATGTATTTGAAGGTCTAAGCCTTAAATATTATCTTTGGAAAAAATAACTCAAAGAGAGATCATTTCCAAGGAGTGCAGCTCCAAGTATTTCTAACTCTTTCTCTCACTGAAACTGCATTGTCGATGTCAGACTCCAAGTTTAGCTCCAGATCTCAGCCCATCTTGTAGAAGCCCTCTGGTATTTATATAATGAGGTCAGACTCAATGTTGTCTTATAAGCTATTGTCCACCCAAAGCTTCAACTAGAATCTAATTAGATGTTTTCACTTCTGCTAGGATGAAGTGGACAGGTTGGCAGTATTGGAACAGGCTTTTGTTCCTCCATTTAGTGTTGGTTTCCTCAAGTCTTAGTCATAAACCCACACCTCCATTTCCCTCTCTGTAAACCAGAGCTAAATATTTTCACCTGTGAAATATCACAGCAAATACAACATTAGACAATTACGAAGGAGGTTGTAGTGGATGATTTTCAGTGTTCTCATGCAAACAGATTTTGTAGTGATGTGTTAGGTTGATACCTACTTCACAATGGGATGCTAATTGGAAGTGAGTCAAACAAGCCAGGCATAAAATAAATTTTGTAGCAATGGTAGATACGATCTAGATATAACCAAATGCTATGAAGAAAATATGAACTTCTTATGTGAATAAGTGGTCATATTCTTTTTTAAAACTTTAGTTAGTATATAATAGGGAACTAAAATCACAGTAGTTATCAACAAGTTTTTTTCACCTGAGAGGTTTCAAATCTTCCAGCTGCTACCTCCCAAAAGAAATATAAAGCCACTAACTGATGTGGTAATAGACTAAACAATAAGGTCTGTGAAGATTGTGGTGATACCTTCTATTTTTCTCAAGTTAGAATAGATGAATTTGGATGAAACAGAGAAGCTAAGTAAGTGGGGGGGAACATGTCCAGAGATGTTAACAGAAAGAGTCAAAGTCATGATCTGGGTGCAATGACCAGCTATGACCAGCAAGACTGTTGCTGTATTTTGTTCACTGCTTTCTTCATATAAAATATAACAGGTCATTCACATCTTTCACATCTTCAAAAACGGCAAGAAGGAAGACCCAGGCAATTATAGGCCAGTCAGCCTCACCTCTGTCCCTGGAAAGGTGATGGAACAGCTGTGCTGGATGTCATCTCCAGACAACTGGAAGAAAAGGAGGTTATCAGGAGTAGTCAGCACGGGTTCACCAGGGGGAGGTTGTGCTTGACCAACCTGGTAGCCTTCTATGATGTTGTCTCTGGCTGGGTGGATGGGGGGAGAGCAGTGGATGTAGTCTACCTTGATTTCAGCAAGGCATTTGAGACTGTCCACCACAACATCATTATAACAAAGCTGAGGAAGTGTGGGATAGATGAGTAGACAGTGAGGTGGGTTGAGAACTGGCTGACTGGCAGAGCACAGAGGGTCATTGTTGGCGGTACAGAGTCCGGTTGGAGGCCTGTAAGCAGCGGTGTTCCTCAGGGGTCTGTGCTGGGTCCGGTCTTGTTCAACATCTTCATCAATGACCTTGATGAGGGGATAGTGGCCACCCTCAGCAAGTTTGCTGATGATACGAAGTTGGGAGGATTGGCTGACACACCTGAAGGCTGTGTTGCCATTCAGCAAGACCTGGAAAGGCTGGAGAGCTGGGCAAAAAAAAAAAAAAATGGAAGAGGTTTAACAAAAGCAAGTGTAGAGTCTTGCATCTGGGGAGGAATAATTGCATGCACCAGTACAGGTTGGGGGATGACCTGCTGGAGGGGAGCTCTGCGGAGAGGGACCTGGGTGTCCTGGTGGATGACAGGCTGGCCATGAGCCAGCAGTGTGCCCTTGTGGCCAAGAGGGCCAATGGCATCCTGGGGTGCATTAAAAAGAGCGTGTCCAGCAGGTCGAAGGAGGTGATCCTCCCCCTCTGCTCTGCCCTGGTGAGGCCTCATCTGGAGTACTGCGTCCAGTTCTGGGCTCCCCAGTACAAAAAAGACAGGGATCTCTTGGAAAGAGTCCAGCGGAGGGCCACAAAGATGGTGAAGGGCCTGGAGCATCTCTCCTATGAGGAAAGGCTGAGTGAACTGGGTCTGTTCAGCCTTGAGAAAAGAAGACTGAGAGGGGACCTGATCCAGGTCTATAAATATCTAAGGTGTGGGGGGGCAGAATGGCGAGGCCAGACTGTTTTCAGTGGTGAGTGGAGACAGGACGAGGGGAAATGGCCAGAAACTGCAGCATAGGAAGTTCTGCACAAATGTGCGAAGGAACTTCTTTACAGTGAGGTGACGGAGCACTGGAACAGGCTGCCCAGGGAGGTGGTGGAGTCTCCTTCTCTGGAGATGTTCAAGACCTGCCTGGATGCCGACCTGTGCGACCTGCTGTAGGGAACCTGCTTTGGCAGGGGGTTGGACTCGATGATCTCTGGAGGTCCCTTCCAACCCCTACAATTCTGTGATTCTGTGATTCAGCCGCATATACTTCTGGCAAGAAACTTAAGACCTTAGGATCTCATAGATCTAATACTTTTGCAAACCATAAGTGAATATCCTGATACAGTAAAAATATTCTGAAGTACATCTTTGAATTTAGGCACCTAAATTTCACCCAAATGCCTTTCTATGTGTTTAAATCCATTCTGATACCACCAGTAACATAAAACTTCATATATTTAGAGTTGAAGTGTGTTTTCACACTTGTTCAGCATTTTTCCTTAAAATCACAGATAGAACCAAGTCGCCGAAGGAATGTCCCACATTTCACATAGTTTGAGATGATATTTAAAGAACTCAGGGTGTTCAGAGAGCACAGAGTATATTAACTTATCCACAGTTGCTACTTCTAGACTTCAAGTAATTTTCACATGATCTTCATATTATCTATAATTTTTAAGCTTGTGACTGTCTGATCAACTCTATCTTTTCTGTTCAGCTTCAAGTTTGCAGTGGATGCAGAACTCCCATAGTGGTTTCCATGATGTTTTCAGGCTCTGCTGGAGCCTTGTGATGGCCACAACTACAAGATTTATCTGTATCATCAGAGATAGTGATGTGACAGAATTAAAGCCCTACTTTAATAGTTAGTTTTTGGAGATACACATAGCTGTTGAGAAACAGAAAAACCACAAAATGATAACAGATTTCATCCTGTTTCCAAAGAAAGCATTCCATTATCTTTTTTGTAAGACTTCTAGTCTAAACTAACATGTAGTCTCTGTCTTTCAAACAACTGTTACTGTTTACTAATTGCCATGAACAGTCTCCATTGGACATTTGCATTCTGTTTCAGAGCACTGAGCTTGAATGTTACAGTCCCTTGCTTCACATACAACCTAACAGATGAAGGCATTAATACGGTCCCTCAGTGACTCATTAAAATGAGTTGGACAAGTTTTAGTGCATTTTCATGCAAACAATGACTGCATACAGCTTCTCTCATAAGACAAACCAAGTGTTTCAAATAAGCTACAACTTCTTGAAAGAACTATCTACTGTACCTTCATTTGATTCAAGCAAACATCTTTCTGGTCTGTTCTCACATTCACTCACAGTATTGGGAATAACTGCCATTGACCACAGTGAGGAAAGAACTCCTAGTTTAATATTTGCTTCAGTTTATAAAATAGCAAGTTGGATCACATAGTATAGATCTATATTTCATTTTCTAAATAAAATACAAGAGCCTGAATACAGGGCAAAGAGAGCTAGGAAATTTACAAGGAACACTGTGCTTCTTTTTGTTCAACAGTTCAAAAACAAAATCCTCCTTTAAGGAGATTGTTAACTTGGCATTAACTTGGTATTGTACAAATCATCCTTTCTGTATAGAAAAAATGATACTCACAGATTTCAGTACAGTAGAAAAACTGTATGGTAGCAAAGGAAAATATTAACTTTCTCTGTCAGATCCACCATGAATCACAGGCAGTTCCTCCCACCTCACAGTTTTCAACTATTCAACATCTGTACTCTGTTGCTTCCTGCCATCAGAGACAGGAATGACAGGATTGAACAGCAAAGTAATAACTTTCCCTAGGACTTATCATTCATGAGTTAGTAAATGTGACTTACCATGCAAACTAATGATAATAGCTCTATTATTATTAAGCAGTCATTCCACAATTAATTCACTTGCATTTTCAGCCTAGAGTTACATTGCAATCACATGAAGACTAAAGAACTTTCTTGCCCACTTATCCTGTATTAGTAAATGGAAATAATTTCCCCCTAACCTGCCAAGGCAGGACACCACTGAAAAAGCAGCAATTAATATTTCTAACAAATCTTTATAGTAGCCTTGTTCTCTCAGCTGTAAAACCCCCTCCCTCATTTTTTGGATCTTTCTGCATCTGAAGCCCTCAGGCATGGAGCCTGGGGAGAATTTCATCTATCAGAATTCTTTTTAAAGCAAATTAACAGTCTTAACTGATTTAGTGTGCTTCCACTATTATTGTGCCAAGCTGGGAATATGTACTTAGGGGAAGAAGCACATAAGATTTGCAGAAAGGGCCAAACATAAGTCCCTCTTCAACACAAGAATGCAGCTCAAGATTACTCAACACTTCTTAAAAACTTGTCCCATGTAAGTGCAAGAGAACCAGGAGCCAGATTTTAAACTACTCTTGTTGCTGAAAACATTCAGAACATGTCTATAATAAAATAAATAGTATTTATTTGAAATATTTCCTACTTATTCTAGAGATAAGTAAAAAAATATATATACCTAAATTTTGAACTAACACACACACACACACACACACACACACACACAAAATAAAACTAAAAACAGTCCCAGCTTTAAGATTTCTTTATGAGGGTTGCTTCAAAAATGATGTGTCCTGTTTTATTACGTCAGCCCTCAATGTCAGAGGTGGATGTTAGTGGTTCAACCGTAGAGGTTGAAGTTCCATCTTGCTGCATTGTGACAGATGGCAGCAGAGCGGCAATCTGACAGAATCCTGTCTGACATGCAGGTGCCAATGAAGCAAAGGTGCATCACTGAATTCCTTCTTGTGGAAAAAATTCCACCCATTGACACCTGCTGAACGTTATGAAGGCTAAACAGTGCATGTGAGAGCAGTGAAGATGGATAGAGTCTTTCAGCAGAGGCAAGAGCAACAAGCCATATTCCAGATGGACATGCAGATTTTCACAAGCGTAGCATGCAGGCTCTTGTTCACTTCTGCTGAAAATGCATAGCTAATGGTGGCAACTGTGTTGAAAGAGAGTAGTGTTCTGTAGATGAGAATTTGCCCTATCAAATAGTTATTGTTCTCCTTATATGTTACAGATTCCATGGAAATAAGTAGGAGGCATTAATTTCAGAGGGACCTATATATTTTACCAGCTTTAGTTAACAGTTCTTTGTTTCAGTGTGCTATCATCTCGTATTAATTTCATAATGGTGTTACTGTTTATCTTGCTACATTACTGGCAGTCTTTTTAATTTTGAATAACACAGAGAAATAATCATTTTTCTATTGAATATCCAGGGATTCATTTGATAACCTTAAACCACAAGACTTGGACTTCCGCACTATTTAGAACAAATGGCTATGTTTGAAAAAAGCAAAAATGCAAAACATGCCTGTGATTTTTTATCAGATAGAGATGTTTATTTCAAATAAGAAATAACAAGAAATGCAGCAAGAGATGGGGGGAAAAAAGACAACAGTATGAGAGTTGGAGAGAAGAATATATGATGAAAAAAAAAAAAAGAGAGACAGTACTAGAATTAAGGCAATGATGTGGAAAAAATCCTGACAATTCAATGAGTTGTCAACGAAGAACTTCAAAGGCTCCAAAACAAATCAGCCAGAAAGCAGAACCACGGAGATGTTTAGAAATGAAACTGTAACAAAATATCTCATGTTATTTCAAGGATATCAAATCCAAACTACTCTTCTTAATAAAAGCATAAATAGTGTTCAATGCTGCTTTACTTTCACACATCTTCAGTCTTTCTTGTCTCCAAAGATAAACCTGCACCTCAATCTCTCTGGTCTTTCTTTTCCCAGCAAATATTCTTAGCTTCCATTATCTCTGATGCTAAAAAACTGCAGTAATGCTGAACTTCTCATCTTCCTTAGATACAGCCGTGCCAATAAGTCTGTACAATATATGGTAAATGCGTCGGTGTATATTCACACATGGATTAGCAGCAATAAACCAAATGTAAAATAGGGGCTGTTTCCAAGCCAGAAACCAGATCATAGAAGCACAGAATGGCCTGGGATGAAAAGGACCATAATGATCATCTAGTTCCAACCCCCTGTCATGGGCAACATCAACATCTACTAGACTAGGCTGCCCTGGTCTACATGGTGATGTTACCACATATTTTCTTTCATAAACTTCATCAAACAATTAACAAAAACAAGCCTATTTATTTTTAAGGTTATTAATCAATTAATTGCAGTCCTACAAACTCAGCACTATAGAACATGCAAGAAAGGAATGGAAAATCAATAAAATTATTAGGAAAATAAAGCGTATCTCTTTGTTCTCTTCTCTGCATTTTCTATTTTCATTCTTTACAATCCTCCTACCGTTGCTGCTCCAAAGTTCAATACTGTGCTGATAGATGGGTCAATACAGCACTAGACAAGAAAATGAAATAGATGCTGCACAGATCTGCTATTTTATATTTGTTAGCAAAACTTTCTAATTTTTGTGACTATCTGACTTATGTAAATAAATGATGAAAGATCACCAACGTATGTTAGATATCAACAACACCACAGTTTTGTTCTTTTCTTTGACCTGGAGACTTAACAGGTAAAGGTACTTCAGTCTATAGGGACGTTACACAAAGATCATGAATACTGTCACATAAGTGCTAATTAACTATTCTACTATTAGCTATTATTTCTATTTCACCCAGGTTTTTGCTTATAGTAAGTTATACAGTATCATCAGCTTACTCAGTATCTCTAACTTCAGTTCAATTATTTTTTAATTTAGATTATATGACAATAACAGTTGCACTTTATGCCTTGAATATTCATGTTTTATCTGAGATCTAAATCCTTTGCTTCAAGCATTGTACCTGATGCAAGTATTACTTGAGAAACATTTTCAGCGACTATTCAACTTCTGTTCATTTCACACCAAGCCAAGAGGGCTCAACACAATGCAAGAGCATGTTTACTCAACTCAGTGTTCTGAGACTTCATTTTGGCCAAAGAAGTTAAAATTGCTATTAAGATATGATTATGCCTTATTGAATGTTCTTCATTTTCATTTACAGTTTTTTTTACTTTTTAAACTTTTTTTACTTTCCTTTTGGAAATATCCTGTATAATTAAAGGACAAAGCACTTGCGTAGCTGTAGAGTTCACTACAATTGCCAGAAGTATCTAAAATGGATATTAATTCTGAAAGGAGATTCTCTATTGTTATCTTTTCCCACAGGAACACTGAGGATGCAATGCAAAGCAGACACATATTTTCTTCCAGGTATTGCAGAGATTAGCATTTAAGAGGTGTATAGTTAGTATTCTTATTTTTATGGTCATTCCTCAGACAAACTGCATGCATTTTCCTCATTTTCACTGGACTTCTCCAAGAGGCCTAAGAGTTCTGAAAACATTGTGTTTTGGTTAGCTTGGTTTTTTCTATAAAAACAAGAGTTGAAGCCTTAATTCTTGATCCAAAGGAAGACTTTAGAGATGGAGAAGCCGAAGATAAGAAACACCTTCTGTAAGAACATATCATTTATCATTAAAAGATTGGAGAGATTTAGGGAAGCAAGGACTGTTGTTTAATTTATATTTGCTTAATTCCTAGAAAATTAGAGGTCATCTCTTTGATGTTACTGCAAGTAAACATCAAGTAAATACCACTAAGGCTATTGCTGCTAGGTTTTAGAGAAAGCAATATGAATGGAATGAATTCAATCCATAAAATCTTCTTGATTTGTTTTTATAATAACTGTAATAAGTAAGAACATGTTAATTAAAATTTAAGCCAATACTTCTCTGTCCTTCAAACTGTTTAAGAACTAATATGTGCTCAGTTTCAGGGAAATGTGCACATTTATAACTGCACTATATATGCAAAAAAAAAAAAAATACACAGCAAGTTGTTTAGCTCCTTTAATAAATGCACTGCAATCAACTGGCATCCAGGAATACACAAAGGAAGTCTTGTTCTGCTTTCCTCTATACTTCTTTACAGCTGTTACAGAAGTCTGAAGTTTATTAATATGAGCTTGAAGACAGATGCACAGTTTGCTATTATCATTTGCTACTGATACCTGAATTGGTTGCATTGCAGCTGGGAGAAGGGTGTCTGTATACTTTCCGGTTTAAAAAAAATAAAAAAAGTTATAAATTATTTATAGGTGGGTGATTATTTTGAGATGTTTAGTCTGGACCAGTGATGTATACACAAAACTGCTTGGGAAATGTTTTCCCTGTATTTGGTGTCTGAGTTGCATTATTCTTGGTCACAGTAAGCTGTTTGAAATGTTTTCTCTGTATTAGTATCTGAACTGTATTATTCTTGAACAAGGTAACAAAGCATTTTTAATATTCCCTTCTTTATTAAAGAATACTCCAAACAATAGGAGGCATTCTTCATAATATTCTTCACTGATGCATCTGAACACTACCACAACAATAGCAGCAGGGTTAGTCACCACCACATCAAGTCTCATCTTTCTCAAGTAGAGCGCAAAGGCAGCAGGACATGGCACTGAAGGGACGGTCTTTGATTCCACAAAGCATCAAACTGCTTCCATTTAAGCCTATCAGTAAGTACAGTTCATTCACACACAGTAACCTGAAAACTTTGAAAGAAAAAGGAAAGGGAAAAAAGTTTTTAGTAAATGCTAAAGCAATAGTTTTAAAAATAAAAATGAATAACTTACAAAAAAAATCATACCTTACTGAAAAATGCCATAAAACTATAGCTGTAGGGGAGATCTCTGGCCCATCGCTTGTTCAAGATAATCAACTACATCTAAAACATTCTTGACAGTTATTTGCCTGGAACTGCTCGCATCTCACAACGCCTGCCTTCCCAAACAGATCATTCATTTTGATTAAGTCCTGGCATGAGCTCCAGAACCATCACCAGGCTGGTAGTTATTCTTTGTTATTTCCTTTCATTCAGTTCATAACATTCCTTTCTAGAAGCCTGAACAGGGAAAATATAACCCTTCCTGACCAGTTAAAACTCACATGATATGAGCTGTGTCGGCACAAATTTTAATTTGATTTTAATAATTTTAACTAACTTTATAGAAAAGCATACAAGAAGTCCTAGCAAAAATGTCTTGACTAAGGTGGCTGAAAAGGCCAGTCTTGGAGTCATTAGCATAACCTCTATTGGGCAAGAATTGATGAAAGCTAAAATATTTCAAAAAATCAAGTTGGTATTCACAGTGAGAGAAAAATATCGAGCATCTGTTTTCAAAAGCACAGTACTTTGGAAAAAAAAGTACTTTGTACTTTTGGAAGTACTTTGGAAAAAAAAAAAAACAACACCAAACCAAAAACAACACCAAAAACCACTCTTTCCACTATGAACTGAGTCAGAGGTGAAATGAGTTGTCTTCAGTAATTCAGTCTGGAAGACAAATATACTTTTGGCATTCATTTCCTGGACATGCCAGCCTGAACACTGGAGAGAACTTTTTCAGGTTCATATTTTTTCATTTATTAACTTGAGTCCCTTCTCAGTATCAGTTTATTAGTCCTGATTCTCCAACACTTTATAGCGAATGAAACAGCAGGTACGAGTGATATAACATGGATCATAAAATGTGTTTGCTTTTGGTGGTGTTGTCAATCACGGCTGAGAAACCTCTGCTAAATTACATGAAAACTACACTGATAAAAAGCATTCAGAATCAGTTGAATTGCCACTGCAACAACTAAGTCAAAGGAAAAGTTACTGTTAAACTTATTCAGTACACCCAACAATATGTAAAGTATGAAGCATGTACAGTTTTCTAAATAAAAAAGTAAAGAACAGTTGCCATGGAGACAGAGTTGCCTTGGGTCTTAAGCAAACAATTAGCCTACAGGATGCAGCATCTGATGCACAGACTCAGATGCGAACGATCCAAATCGTCTATTACAAGTTCTTGCATCACTTACATACCTTCACAAGTTTTCTTTCTCTAGCTTTCCCATCCACCCTTATGACTTTCCCATCCACCTTTACACGTCAACAGAGCATTCTACAAAACACTTTTCAACCGTTCGTGCAGTCGCCTCTCCAATCAGAGCTGTGAGACATTCTTTCTTCTTCTAGAGGAGTCCTTGGTTCTCATGCTGCTCATCTTACTCCACAGCTGCTGCTCTGAACAGTTTTTCTTGTATTCCCACAGTAGAATGGCTTTGAAACACTAATTACACCAAAAGGTAATGTAGTGGAGTATGTAATAATGGAGTAATGTAGTGATCTGCTGAAATAATTATTTGTGCTTGCTGTATTTTTTCACAGAATCACAGAATCACCAAGGTTGGAAAAGACCTTCAAGATCATCCAGTCCAACCATCCACCTATCACCAATAGTACTCACCAAACGATGTCCCTCCACACAAAATCAAAACGCTCCTTGAACACCTCCAGGGTCGGTGACTCCACCACCTCCCTGGGCAGCCCGTTCCAGTGCCTGACCACTCTTTCAGAAAAGCAGCATTTTTCCACACAGTCTATTTTGTTGTGCATTCAAAAGTAATGATTTTTTTATTCTAATATTTGTATTTACAAAAGAGAATTGCTCAGCTTTGATCTTTTTAACATTGAATTAAAAAATACTATTACTTAGCAAAGAAATCTCCCTTTTCTTCAATCGGTTCTGATTTTGCAACCATGCAAATTAATTTTCTACAACATGAGCTGCTCCTAGCAAAAAAAAAATGTGCTCTACACTTGCTTAGATGTTACCTCAAAAATTACTGCTTGCTAATTTTCAGCCTATGATTCACAATCCTTCTTCAACAGGATGCTACAAAGGGCAACAGAAAAACATTACACCACTAAAAGTGTCAAATCTCATGTGCTAATGACCATTCCTTGAAAGTGTTTTGCAACTTCCACATTTATAAAATTAGTAACTTAGGTTTTTAAAAAACAGTGATTGGACTAGATTACCAAGAGGTCCCTTTCAATTTCAATGATCCTGCAGTTCTAAGATGTGCGCTGTCAACTACATTTCTTGCACCGTACCACCTGGACACAAATTTAGTAAGGACGCCAGCACAAACACATAAGAGGAACTAAATCACAATGGTTTGAGTTGGAAGAGACCTTAAAGACCATTCAGTTCCAAATCCCTGGCATGGGTAGAGTTGCCAACCACTAGAGATCAGGTCAACGAGGGGCACATCCAACTTAGCATTAAACACCTTCAGAAACGGGGCGTGGGGCATCAACAGACTCTCTGGTCAATCTGATCTAGTGCCTTATTGCCCTCTGAGTAAAAAATATCCTCCGAATATCTGATCTAAATCTTCCCTCTTTAATTCAAAAACACTTCCCTATTAGAGCACATAAAAAGCCGATCTCCTTCATGTTTACAAACTCCCTTTAAGTATTAGGAGGAAAAGCCTTTAGAAGAAAGTACATTTAAAATGAGCAAGCAATGATGTTCATAGAAGACTATTCAGTACTATTAGTATAGTGTATTCAGTACCATAAAATACTTACAGTGTAGAATAAGCATGTTATGATTTCACATGCGATGGGGGGAAAGAGGGGAAAAAGATCCCTTTCACCTGTCTCCTTTTCAGGGAGAAGGAAAAAAAACTGACCTAATTAAGACAAGAAGAGATATTCCATATCATGACAACAACCTGTCAGATGATGTCATGATCTAGAATATGGATAAAACCAGGACAAAGCACTAAGATTTTACGTAAATTTCACAATTATAAATAACACATTTTCATGTTGCATAAGTGAGTGTATTTTCAGCAGATAAGCACTCTGGTTCTGGACAGTATTCCCTGTTCATGAGCAGAGACTGAAGTTCAGGTCTGCAACCTCCAAAATATCTTTGCATCTTTTCTTCATTAAGGGGTGTATAGAAGTAATTCTGATAGGTTTTAAACATACATCTCTGTGTTGAGCTACAGATCTGTTGACATAATTATTAGCAAGGATTTTTGGAAAATGATTGCTTCCAACAGAAACCACCGGAGAGTAATCACACAGGCTAAAAGTTATGTGCTTTTAACACTTCAGATGAAGTTTGCTATCTGTGACTGTTAGATCTACTCTTCATATTTCTAATCACTTGTACCTTCCATTAATCATCTGAACTTATTCATCAAAGGAAGGAATGCAGTCAACAGCAAAAGGGACAGGATGCCATCCAGAGGGACCAAAATAGGCTTGAGCAGTGGGTCCAGGAGAACCTCACAAGGTTCAACAAATCCAAGTGCAAGGTCTTGCACATGGGTCGAGGCAATCTCCACTACCAAAACAAGCTGGGGATGAAAGGATTGAATACAGCCCTGCTAGAAAGAACCTGGGGGTACTGGTGGATGGGAATCTGAAGCCAGGAATGTGCCTTCACAGCCCAGAAAGCCAACTGTATCCTGGGCTGTATCAGCAGAATTATGGCCAGCTGCTCCAGGGAGGTGATCCTGCCCTTTACTCTGCACTGGTGAGGCCTCACTTGGAGTACTGCATCCAGATGTAAAGTACTCTGTACAGGGGAGACACGGACCTGCTGCAGCACATCCAGTGCAGGGCTACAGAAATGATCCAGTGGATGGAACATCTCCTTTGAGGACAGGCTGAAAGAGCTGGGGTGTTCAGCTTGGAGAAGTGAAGGCTCTGAGGTGACCTAATAGCAGTGAAAGTATTTAAAGAGGAGCCTCTGTTTCCACTGCCTGCGTATTTTCTTCTTGCTCTTCAGTTTGACTAGCAGGTAACAGTTCAACCATACCAGTTTCTTGCCTTCCTTTCCTGACTTCATACACCTGAGGAAAGCTTCCTTAAAGATCTGCCAGCTCTGCTCTACTTCTTTGCCCACAATAACAGGTGCTTTGTTGACTAACTCCATGAAGAGCTGGAAGTTAACTTTCCTAAAATTTAGTGACCTGATTTTACTCTTTGACACATCCCATGCTCCTCAGATGCATGAGCCCCAAACATAGTGTGGTCAATACAGCCCAGGCAGCCTCCATTCCTGGCATCACCAATCCATCCATTTGCACTGGTGAGCAACAGGTCCAATACTGTACCTCCCCCAACCCAGTGGGGCCATCTATACATGACTCAAGTAGTTATCCTCAGTACACTCCAAGAGCCTCTTAGATTGCCTACAGCTCACCATGTTACTTTTCTAGCAGATGTGTGGATAGTTGAAATCAACCAGCAGGACAAGTGCTTGCAATCACAACTTGATATGATGTAATATCGATAAGATAAAACAAGTATACAACTCATTAGATTTTTAATGTAATGGCAATTGGAACTTATTTTCCCCTTTTGTCTCTTTAAGAAAATCTGATACATCATATTGAAGAGACCAGAGACTAAAACTCTGCATATATAGAGAACATGTCTGCAGAGAATTCCACTTAGAAGCAGCATGAATAAACTTCCCATTTGTGCATTGGGCTAATGCCATATTACAAAGTATTTCAAGATCACATGCAAGAAAATACTTCTTTATTTTACACTTATTAAATTTGAAGTGCAGTCTGAGAAGATTGTTAGTAATGACATTACACAGTTGTTTAACAACGAAACTTACCTAAAAGTAACAATGAACTGTACACATTACAGCGTAAGGATCTGTAAGCCTGCCTTTACTCCGGCCTGCTGTGACTAATCCAGCATCTTAAGCAGCTTATATTGCACTTTATTACAGCATTCCATATTGATAATTACCACTTCAAGTTTAAAAAAACACGCACTGGAGAAAGTTTCAGTAAGTTAGTCAAATAGAGAGCTAACTGCTCAGTACTAAAGAAAGCCACATTGTTTTGTGAAAATTCATTAGAGAGTGAAAATATGTTGTGTTATACTTTGATAGCTGCTAGCTTCTTCTCTATGAATATCATGCACATGCCTGACTCAGAGACAACTGCATCCAGTTAAACATCAGTAATAGCTGTCACTTCCCTGTGGAGTTCTCAGCTCCGTTTCTGTCTCACCACCCACTGATAAAGCATACTTCCAAGGAAGCTGAGCTGAGTCTGTGAAAGGAATGATTGCACAGATGATGTGCTGGATTTGCTGACTGATCTATGCTTGCCTTTGACACATTTCTCAATTACTTCTTCAAGTAAAATGCATATGTATGGTAACACGGTATAAACCTACTAAATATTTTACTCTCAGGACAGATCTGATCAAAGCCAATTTCACCAATGAAAGCAAAGTCCTGAGACACCACGGATACAGACCAGTACATTCACCATTAATACGGGAAAAATATTTCTTTTAATATAATTCACAGAAGATTAAAATGATGTACTGAGTAGAACGGTGACTAATTCTGTCACTGCATTTTGTGTATCCTCTTTAATGGAACTGTCTTTTAATGAAAACATATGTTCCAAAATGAATTATACCTCCTGTTTTAAATGATGCTTTTTTGTTGTTGTTGTTTTTTTTATTTCCTAGCAATTACACAGAGGAGGTGGCTTTCTCCAGTGTCAAATTCAGATGTTTTTTCATCCTGAAAACACCGGCATAATTGGGTGCTGATCATTTTCTCTTACACCTACACCCACTCACCCATGAAGTACAGTAATCTAACGTATGAAAGCTTATTAAATTAATATATATTTAATTTATGGTACATATTACCTAGCTTCTAGAAAAATGAAAGGAAGACGAACAAGGGAAGAGAGACAACTTTGTTCTCAGGGAAAAAAATTAAAATGAAAACCTCAACATTTGCATAAATAAAATAAATTGGGTATGTGTAACCTACAAAAAATTGCAAGTAAGAGATGTGATGAGAAATAACAAAGATGAGAAAGAATAGTCCAGTTATTGAAACAAGCAGGGGATGAATCATTGCGACTCAGAGTCCAACGGCTTCTCCCTGTTCTTTCCTGTTCTCCAGATTGTGCCTCTGCCTATCAGAAAACTGGAGATGGCTTGTGAAAGCATGAACAGTGGACATGCACTAATTAGTTTTTCTTGATTTTTGTTAATTGAATTTCGTGCAAAAAAACCCTGCGAAAAGGTTAAAGGTTTGTTTGTTTTCTTATCTGGATTTTTCTGGTTTATTCGTTCATTTTCTTTTTACTGAAACGTAGGATGGTATTATACCTATAATCAAACTCTTCTGAAAGTGGATCCAATATTCTGAACAATGAATAGAGTTATTCCACATATTAAACCTAAGAATAACTAGTTAGCTGATACATTTATTGACATTGCTACTTTACATAAAAGAATTACATTTTTAGTACTTGTTTTTAATGCATTTCCATAAACTATTCAACTCTGCGTAAAATACACTGGAAAAAGTTGCAGTCTAAGCTCACTAATTTCATTTCTGTGATTGATGTCAAGATACTTGAATTCAATCATACCCTGTTACTACCCTCCGATGAAGTAAAAAAGGTTGAATTTATTCTGATCACGTTTGCATTTTTACATAAAATATTTTAATAACATATTCAGAAGCTCTACTGACCTCAATAACTCTATACAGTAGTAATTTGCTGTATTTTAAGTGATATTGGTAATATATTGCATCAAACAGGAAATACCACGTAAATATTTGTATCAGAAAGAGCAAAACAGTAGAGAGAGCTCTGTGCTTTTCTAATGTTGAATGTACAGTGATGAAAGTTGTTATTATTCACAGATATTAACAGACACAGCGGATTGTAGATACAAAACTACAGCTGTTCCAGGTCCAGAAAGCACACAGAGAGAAATGGTATGAGTGAATCGTTAGGGATCTGACCTACAGCCTCCTTTACTATTGCAAACATGAACCTTCCTTTTGTAGCAAGTTGAGACAGGCAGAACGCAAATAGTAGACCAGTGGTGGTGTTGTGTGAGACAAACATGTACAAGTTAAACACCTCTAGAAAGCTTTTAAATCTGAGGATGATGGGATTCTCCCATCTTAAAGAAATCATTAAAGGATGCAAAACAGGCAGGACAAGCTTTGTGACATTCATTTTTTGTTTTTCAAGTGCAGTAGGAATTTAAGAGCAGAGAAAAGGTAATCAGAGATAAGAACAGAGCATATGCTGACAATTCTCCCTAAACCAAGGCTTTGCAAATTATGGTAAAGGATACCTTTAATTCCAGCACACATTAACAAGGTGCTGATGGTTAAAATGAGACAGTTTTAGCCTTCAAAATAAATCCTGTGTTCTACTGAGACACCATAACAGATTATCTCCTCATCTACCTCCTTGGGTCTTTCTCTCAGATGCCATTTCAATCTTGGCAAAGCTGGAGACAGTTTAGTACTTACAATATGTGATTAGACCTTTAAATCTATGCACAAATGTCTTTGCCATTAATACTTACCTTACATGTTATACTGTCATTTTATGTCGATTGCACAACATTCTTGAAATGTGTGCCTTCGAATAATTTATCTATCCCCCTATACTTTTGTACATTGCTATAATGCAGTTTTTGTCTCTGCCTATAATTTAATCACACCATATCATTTGAAAAGGCAGAAGCACTACGCCTCTCCCATAACAGTCTATTTTATGCTGTAATCCTTACTAATATTTTAGAAATTAATCTTTCCTAGGGTGATGGAATGTGGAAGGAAGATGACAGTTATCACTAGTTCTCTAAGGAAAGTATTAGCTTTATTACTCTTCTATACGTTCATTTATCTTCCTAAGAGATCATCAAGATTTGATCTTCAAACTTCAGCATTAATCATGTTTCAGCTACTTGATTCAATTTAGAGTGCACCAAGATCAATTTAGAATTGGACAGCAAGACTTAGCATGAAGCTGAATTACCAAATCTTCAGCAATATCATTAATCATGACCACCTTTTAAGCAGAAGACTTCTCTTTCCTTACCAGGATCAGTTTAGAGTATGATTCTGAAAGAATAAAAAGAAATTCATTTTTCTAGTACAGCGTATATGTCACATAACAGATTTATTCTGTTATTCTTGTGAGAAACACACTCAAGATCAAAAAATTTCCAATCGGGCAAAGATCTCTGTGAAGGGCATTTTATTTGTTATTGCAATAATGGGCGCTCACCCCCTATGACAATGAAGAAACTATGCAACTAGTCAGCGAAATCCACTCTGTTATGTACCCTGGGTCCAGTGCAGGTAAAGCCTCTCCTGGCACTCATTGGTTGAGCATCTCAGGCTCACAGTTTTCCAACACTGCTGCTACATTACACTTCCATAGCTATGTTACGCTTCCATACAATGCCTGTTACCAACCCGTTGTCTTTGGGTATGTTCTGTACTTTTTATGGTGATAGGAGGGCAGTATTTTCAACAATCTGCATGCTACTTCTGTCCTGTACCAGACTCTCCCTACCCTATTATAATTACCTTACCTAGTGTCTGTGCCAATTTTACCTAGGTCAGAACACCCCAGTCTCAACTTCTGTTCAGCAACTTTCTTTGTGAAAGGCAAATTACCCTACACTACGTACAGAAATACTGGACATTTCCACTGCAAAAACACAATCTACCTCTCACAATCCCCCATTTTTCTTTTTACCCTTTTGTGTTTTTGCACGAGACTATAAAACACTTCTATATAAAAAAACTACCTCACTAACCCAACCTGATGATTGATAATAATTTATCGAAATCATCTTGCTATTCTTCATACTCTAATATATATTTTGATTATTAAGAAGAACAATTTCTTCACCCTTTTACAATTCATCCCAGTAAGAACAGGCAGTAAATCTTAAATCAGAGCATAATCAGCATTACAGATTCTAAGGATGTGGGGAAGATGGGGGAGTTAACAATAATAAAGAAAGAAATTCTAGCAAATGGTTTACAGAGCAGAGATAGTCACCACCAGGGAATCCGGTGATGTCTCACTGGTCTGTAGAGAGGCAGCAAGTTGATCAGTAACATCTCATTGACTTACATAGCTGCATTTTGGCAGATAGGGTACCCATTCTTCCTTGGATCTCTTTGGGCCTGACAATCCCGATATAGTCCAGTTATCAGGGGCAACATGTCCAAATATTTGCCTCTAAAAATGGCAAATATTTTGGTCAATGTCAATACAAATGTCTCGAGTCTTGATGGTATTACTCTGACAAATAAATCCTTGTTGATCCCATACAACACACAAACTAACATCAACAGTTTGCCATTTGTTTTCATATTATTGGGCCCATACTACGTGTTCTAATAAGTAGGGCGTAACCCCATTGTGATTCAGACCCAGTGCAATGACTGGGTATATGGTATATACAAAGCATTGCTCGTTGTTAGGACAAAAGCTGTGGCAAAGTTAATAACAGGACCATAAGTAAAATCAATTACATGTCACTAAGATTGAAATTCTCATGGCCCCTCACTACAAAAAAAAAGACAATGAGGCCCTGGAGCGTGTCCAGAGAAAGGCAACGAAACTGGTGAGGGATCTGGAGCACAAGTCTTGTGAGGAGAGGCTGAGGGAACTGGGATTGTTTAGTCTGGAGAAGAGGAGGCTCAGGAGAGACCTCACTGCACTCTACGACTTCCTGAAGGGAGGTTGTGATGAGGAGGGGTTTGGCCTCTTCTCCCAGGCAACAAACAGGACCCAAGGAAACGGCCACAAGTTGTACCAGAGGAGGTTTAGGTTAGACATAAGGAAGACCTATTTCTCTCAGAGTGTGGTCAGGCACTGGAATGGCTGCCTAGGGAGGTGGCGGAGTCTCCATCCCTGGCAGCATTCATGAGGTGTCTGGATGAGGAGCTACGAGATATGGCTAAGTGCTTGTGGTAGCAATGGTAATGGGAGGACAGTAGGACTAGATGATCTTGCAGGTCGTTTCTAACCTTGTGATTCTATGATTCTCTTTCAAATTTGTTTGCATTGTCCCAAATCACCTTTGAAATTTCAGTGGGTAAAATGTTTCCTTTACCATCTACAACTAAGAGCTAAGAAGACATTACTTTGAGTTCTGGCAAGTGCATCTACAATTAACTTCTACTGAGATAATACATTAGGAAAGAACTGCTGATTGGTTTCCAGAGTTGATAGGGAAGATTGCAGGGGTGCATAGATCACTTGTTCATCTGACATCCTGCTTTTATTCTTTATCCTGCATCTCCCCGGAGTTGCAGGAGTCAGCCATTACTAATCTGGCCTCATTCATTTCCTGAATACATTTCATCACCATGCTTAACCATGGTTGAAAGGGTTAAGCCTCTGTTAGGATTAGAATTCAGTCCCATACATCCAGTATGCCCAAGATGGCATGACCAGCCAGAATGTGGTAGAGTCAGCATAAGCAATTACAAATATTATTATATATATATATATTATATATATTCAGATAATATTACAAATATTGTCTGAAGACAGTGCCTGGACAAAACAGTGGCATTAATGATACCACAGGAATCCCAGAAAATGGAGCAGGGTGAGAAGGGAACATTGTGAAGCACAACAACAGGATCAGCATTTGTTAGCATCTGGAAAATGAAAGAGAAAGAACTTCCTGTTTCCAGAGGAACCAAGGTTAGAGAAAGCATAACTGGAAAAGGAAACAAAACAAAACTTTCTTGGTCCAAAATGAACAAAAGATGGAAGGCGGGTGAAATCCAGATAGTTAAGTTTGTGCATTTTTCCTTGATCTTCTTGAGCCTATCAAATGTATTTGTTAAGAGGGTTTGAGGGTTAAAGGCACAGGACCAATGTGCAACAAATCAATCAACACCAGTTGTCCAGGGGAGTAATCATCCCAATAAGCAGCTCTTTGAATAAGGGACCATGGGGTACAATGGTTGTCAGTGGTGAAAATTATTCCAGGTCCCCAATAACCCTCTGATTCCTTTTCAGTTAACAGGATCTGTTAGTGGCATCTTGCACACATAATCTCTCTCAGATTTCCTAGGGGCATGACCAAAATCTTTCTTGAATTTGGCCAGCTCGGTATAGGGGACCTCCCTGATACTAATATAAGAGTATCCACCTTCACTCTTTTCATATGCATGCCCAATTTCTATCGGAGGGCAGAGAAGGGTCACCAGGTTTTCTGACTTGTCTTTTTGGGCTCTCGCATCCTCCAGATTTTCTCCTAGATAAAAGTCACTACCTGGGGAAGCATTAATCTACCTCTCATTTACCAACTGTTCTCTAAGTGCTTGCTGAAGGAGGACTTCCGAATGTTCTTCTTTTTCTGACTGTGTCCTGTAGGTATGTAACCAATTCCTGCAGGGACAGACCAATTTGGGTTTCTGCCATGTGCTGTTTGTTGCAGATCTGTATGGTAGAAGTAAGAGCAGTTCTTAGGACTGCACAAATGATTCATTTTCCCTTTCCCTCCCCCATATGAGTTTGCTTGTGGAGAGAATTTATATGATCCACAACTCCAAGTTGGACCAATTACTCTATGCCCACTGCAACTTCATGAGGGAAGGTTTGGCACCATGCTTTTCTAAGAGGTCAAAGAATGGAGTCCTGCCCTCGTTCCTTTTCTTTTTCCCCCCAGTAGCAATCATGCCTCAAAATGTGGAGCAATCTCTTCAGAGGGGAAACGTGTTATCAACAACTCAACAATTTGCTCCTTACACCCCTGAGGAGTACACACATACTCTCTTCTACCAATAAGACAGTTGCTACTACCACCTGGACACATTTGGGCTAACCTTGAGATACATGATCTAATAGCTTAGGCAAGTATACAATAGGTTTCCTTTCATCTCCCTATTCTTGTGTTAGAACTCCTAGAGCAGCTTCTTCACTAACAGTTATAAAAAGGTGAAATTATTTCTTTAAGGCAGGCAGTTCTAACACAGATGCTGTGATTAAGTCCTGTTTCAATACTAATTCTTTTCCCTCTTTCATCTATTTTAATATGTTGGGTTCTCCCTCTGATAGTTTTAGATACAATCTCTTTGTTTTTTGTTTGTTTGTTTTGTACATATGCTTCTACTTACAGTTTACAGTACCATTTTCTAGTACAGTACCATTTTTCTAGTACCACTAGAAATTTTTGCAACTCCCTATTTGTCTTGGGCAGAGGAAGCTACATAATGCCCTGAATTCTTTCAGAATTAATTTTCCCTTCAGAAATTACATACCCAAGGTATCTGACTTCTTTTTCCACATACTACAGTTTCTTTTCAAACATCTTTAGCCCGTGCTCCCCAAGAAATCCATAAGTTTACTTGTAGTCTCTTTTACTTTAGACTCCTCTGTTCCACAAATCAGCAAATCATCCACGTACTGTAACAACTTTACCCCCTCTTCAACCTGAAGTTTTTCCAAAACTTTCTGTAGCACTTAATTAGTTAAAATAATAATATAATATAAAATAATAATATAATATAAAATAATAATATAATATAAAATAATAATATAATATAAAATAATATAATATTAAATAATAATATAATATTAAATAATAATATAATAT
>NW_024884586.1:547972-569705 GCF_019232065.1 Centrocercus urophasianus
TAATATAATATTAAATAATAATATAATATTAAATAATAATATAATATGAAACAATAATATAAATACATTAAGTGATTCTGTGAACCCTTGAGTAAAGCAATCCACCTATATTGCTACTTTCGTCCCATTTCTGGGTCTTCTCATTGAAGGGCAAAAAGATCTCGACTCTCCGAGTCTAAAGTGCAGGTCCAGAAAGCATCTTTTAAGTCTATTACACTGAACCATTTATGTCTGTGTGGAAATCTGACTCATTAGAGTATAGGGGTTAGGAACCAGGGGGTGTTGCTTGAGAACTACTTCATTAATTTTTCTTAGATCTTGTACCAGCTGATAGGTACCATCTGCCTTCTGTACTGGAATATTTGGAGTGTTATAGGGTGACACACAGAGTTCCAGAAGACCATCCTTAACTAATGTTTGTATTACAGGCTTTAGACCCATTATCCTTTCTAAAGGTATGGGATATTGTTGCTGTTTCACAGCTTTACTCCCTCCTTGGACAATTATTTTTGAGGGAGTAATAGTGAGTACACCCCGGTTTCCTTCCCCTGCCCACACCTTTGGATTTATTTCTTTTTCATCATCAGCTGTTAACAAATTCATTGACACCTTTATACCTGTTTCACAAGTTTTCAACTGCAATCCTAATTTAACTGTTAAATTTCTCGCCAGTGAATTTGGTCCCTGCTTCTGGCACATACAACAATTGCCCTGTGACTATTTTATCTTCACATTTTAATTCAGTAGTCTCAGAAAGTAAAACTATTCCTGATCCCTCTACCCCTGTTCTTAAGGTATTCCCAGTTAAATGAAGTCACAGTATTTTATAAGCTAAAGGTGACCAATAATTGATCAATCTGTTCTACTAATCCAATAAGATCTTTCATTAAAGATTTCATTTCCCTTTTAAAATTTCTCACCTCTCCACTTGTAAGTAGGGAGTTTACGTATCATGTCTCCTGATAATACTGGAACTTCATCAAGAGGACACATGGAAGTATTAGTGGGATTAATGGAGTTAGATTTAGAGGAAGGAGAATCTATAATGTCCCTTTTGCATTGTTTCAATTCTTTCTCAAACTGGCGGACCTTTTTCTTTTCAGCATTAGCGCTAATTGCAGAGCTTGGTTCAGGTGGGCTGTTAAGGGGCTGATCTGAGCCAATACCCTCCACTCTGTCAGCTGTCTCCAGCCTCCCTCTTGTAGTTACAGGACTTGACTCAAGGCCAGGATGGTGGGGGAGAAAGGGGGAGAATGCCATTCCATAGAGGAAAGCAAGCGAGTTTAATCCTAGAGAAGGGTACAAGGAGTAAACAGCTTCAAAGATCCCACCTGGGGCTTCTCTCTTCTTCCTTATCTACATAATTTTCTCTAGCCATGATTAACTGCTGTACTCCCCAAATCCAACAAGCAGCATATGCGGACTCCTCCTCCAAAGCAAAACAAAGCAATAAAATAATAAAAGAATTTTACTGTTTACGTGCACATTCGAAGCCTGACAAATCTTCATCAGACCTGTATTTTGGCCAAAATACTGATTCCCTTACAATCGGCTCTTCAGGCCATACAATAACACAATACTTAATCATCTTCTGTTTATCCTTATCCCTGGTTTTCAAATTCCTCTTCCAATTTTTCAACATATCTCCTAAAGGACTTATAGCAGGCACTGCGCCAGGGGCCCTCTCACATTCTGAAGCAGGGAAGCAAGACAACTTCCCCACACATAGAAAAAAATCAATAATATATCAAGATTTTCAACCAGCTTTGCCATATCATGAGCTGGGCAATCATTTCTTTATCTATTTCTCACCTCTGTTGCAAGGAATGCAGGCTGGCTTTGGCTCTGGGCAGCCTGATCTGAAAGTTGGCAACCCTGCCCACAGCAGGGTGTTGAAACTAGATGATCTTTGAGGTCCTTTTCAACCCAGATCATTCTACAATTCTATGAATAATCAAGCCATGGATATTATACAGGGAGGTTCTCCTCAATCCTATTCCACAGCTTTCCTTTAACCTCATTTCAAAGTAAGAAACGTGAGATTTTCAAGCTACGCATTGCTTTTTTGCTCTTTGAAAGTAGGCAACAGGTAAATGTATAGCAAATAAATCATGATTAATAAAGACAAACTGAGTGTAACTGAGAAAAAATGTGGGAAAATGTAAGCAACTATAAACTGTGGGCTCCACCTTATGTTCTGAATTTCTCAGTTCAAATCCATTTTTATGAAATACCTGAGTCCTCCTTGATATGGGTTTCCTCCCTCAATTAAAAATGGAGGTAAAGGGATCATTTTTTTCTCCTTAGATCACAGATCCATCTCTTTCCCTCTTGTTTTCTTTTCCATTTTCTCATCTCAAAGATCATGAATAGTAAAAAAAAGTTAAGAGTAGTAAAATAGCCTAAAGAAACCATTCAAAGTCTATTGGAAATGCATCCCTTTCTCAAAAAGGCCACAAAATTTATTTGTACCTATGCTCTTGCATAAAACTGTTGCAGTTTTATGCAGTGACTTTTTTCTCCCATCAGGCATTATCAACTGCGTTATACATGCCTCCTGTAACAGATCTTCTATCATTTTCCACAAGTAGTTGCTCTGGAGACTAATAGATGAAGATAAAAAAAACAACCCACATCCAAGTTAAAAGAGTCCTTTATGTGGTGCCTGTTCACATAACCTAGTAATTATCCTTTTTCTCAAGCTTAATTTTCAAATGAACTTATCTGGTCTTCACCCTGTTAGAGGGCTGAAATCAGCCTTAGAAAGATGACAGGAGATGACAGGCAGCATCTTTTTTCATAGGGAAATATTGTATGAATTATTAATCTGACCCAGAAAAGATTATAATCAAAGACTAGCAGAGGCCCCCTGAGTACTATTAGTGCATAATTCTAACCTCATTCTGGAAAGCTGAAGGAACTGATAAAGGAAGAAGCAGTGCAGCAAACCAAAGCGTACATCATTGATACAGAAATTTTAAAGGGCCACTGTAATATCTACTATAACACTGCTTAAAGGTATTTTTTAAAATATTTTAATATTTTTAATTTTTAATTATTCTTCTACTGTGATTTCTTTTAAAAGACTGAGCAGGATACTTAAATTAAAAATACAGTGGCATAATTTTGAAGAATAGAGGACAAATGTATTTCTTAATTGCAGAACCATGTTTATAAAAATCAACAAAGCCTGAGAGAACGACGTGCAAGAAAGACTAAGGGGATCTTAACTTTACACAGTGCACTGCTGCCACCAGACAAATTTTTAAGTCAGGGTTTTGAGTTTTTCTGGTTCTTAACCAGAAAAAGATTTTAGCTCAAGCATGTTTCAGCAGCTGAGTTAAGACTGCCTCTGCATTTCCCTGCTATAGAACTTAGATTTTGATATGAGCTCCCTCTGTATTTTTATAGCTCCTCAAAAAAAAAGTTTTTGTTTTTTTTTTTTAGTTAATCAGATAAATTACCCAAACTAACTGTGACTTGCAGTTTGTTGAGCTTTTCTTAACATGGCAGATCCTGCTCAAACAGAATAGTAAAAACTGTATGATGTTCCACTGATTCTGTGTACAAATAAGTAGAAGTGAGATCAGAACACTGGATTCTAGACCTTACAGCACTTACTTACAGCGCTCAGTATATTTTCAGTACACACTACATGAATTATCTCCTCAGCTGCCTGAATCCTGGACATACTACATACAGAATCTTGACTAGGTATAAACAAAGTAAAACAAAAATCTACCTCTCTAGTTTCCTTAGAACATTACCTTTACAGTATTTGAGCTGGATAAGCATACCTCTGAGATGATGATGCACTGTGGTTCATTTACTCAAAGTAAATAAATAAACAGGTGTTACCAATTGCCTACCTACACAAACACGATTACCTGTTATCATGTAAAATGTTTAGAAAACGTAGCCAAAGAAAAGGTGCTCAAATTACATCTCACTTGAGAAAGTCATTTAAGGACAAACTCTTGCCCCAGCAGGCTTGAAATCTATCAGCGTTGTGTAAAGCTTAAATAAAATGCAAAACCTTTGCTGATTTCTAGGGTCTTTGCAAGGCACACATGCAGAGTAACACTTACAGAAGCCTCAGGCTACCTTACAACTGATACACAGTATGATTTATGCAACAGATACAGAATTATTTATAGCACATATTTAGTCAAATACACATTCCCATATCTTCAAAATAAGCTTCTCATCTGATCATTTCTCATTATTTTTAACTGTATGTTTCCTTTTCTTCCCTCCCCCCCCTCAAAATTAAGTTTGGTCCTTAAGTTCAACAACAAAAACTGGAGATAGATATGAGCAATCTCAAAGCCCTCATTGTCCAGAAGATGAAAAAACCTTGAAAGCCTTTAGGTAATTAAATTACTAGAGGAGGCTTTGGAAGAGCAGAATTTAAGTGAACCAAAACTTCAGGATGTATTTCATTAAGGCAGAACTTTTTTGGGTATCTAACTCATCTTCCCATTACTTACAGTTCTGTTTCTAAAAGTAATGGAAGGACTGCTTGGATAAGTCATATTGGAGTCTCTGTATACTTCGCAATCCTTAATTGACTTCATACAGTGTGTCATCATTTTTTTTTTTTTATCACTTGTTTTTGTTGATTTGTGAAGTAATACTCTATAAGGAAGGAAGGGAGGGAGGAAGGGAGGAACTCTGCAAGGTTCTGACTTGTAGTCCTGATCCACCCACACACAGATACAAAAAGAACTTCAGGTTTTTTTTTAAAACTAATCACATGTCAAGATGTTTTGCTCAGCTGGCACAAGAAATGTTAACATCTTGCAAAATTCAGCTCGTAAGTTCAACACTTCTCTGTGGATACTTGTTTCTGACGCAAAAGTCTCCTTCTGGTAGGAAGAAATAAACTAGATGGACCCCTAACTTCAGCATCCCAGGTATACATTCCCTCTGCTAACTATCCTTCCCAGGCCTTGCGTGTTCCGACAGCCACTGCTCCTACCAGATTTATTCTTAGATACTACACATTGCTTTCAGTGCTCCAGTGTCAGTGCCATCAGGTTTCCAACAATTAAAAATATATATTCTTTAAGTTTTTAATCAAAATTATCTTAGCAATTCATCTAGAATTCCCACTAGGTAGTGTTGGAGGCAAGGCAGAGGAATTAGTAATATGGGCTTCATGACGCAACCATAAATACATTTAGTCTGGAGCTTATGACTGAAAAAAAAAAAAAAAAACCAACACAAGAATGCTGCCAAACCTCACAACGTTTGGGATAAACATTTTCAAAGCTACATAAACAGAGAGCAAGAGAGCAGGCAAAAATTTATAGAACACCCCCTACAAGATCAGGGATGCTCACTCCTCACCAAGATTCAGAGATGAGGCCTTCTGAACTGGCTTGCAGGTTTTTGTTTCTTTTTTTTTTTTAAACAATACATAATCAGTTGACTGTAACACAACAGTAAAATGAATCCAAGTTTAAATAGTAAAGATATTGTAGTATATGGCCAATGAATATAAAGATGTCATAATTATGAAATAAGCAAGAGAGTTTGGCAGAGCAGATTATGATAACAAAAAGAGAATAGCTAGAAAGCTTACCCATATCCTGGGCTCACTCACAAAACTCCAGCAGAGCAGAAATCCAGAAGAGATCCTTCCCCACTGGCAGTCAGCTCTTAAATGGGTCTCGGAGAGGTGCAGCCAGGCTCCATCCCTTCCAGCAGAACAGGTGAATTGCCTTCACTGTGCTCCCATGGCTGACTGCTTGCTCGCCTCAGGTGATCAATCAGAGGTTCAGGCCATCATTCAGCAGTTCGCATACATATAGAAATATGCTTATGCAGGAAGGAATTATAGCTTAACTTACAGGTTGTAACTCACAGGAAATATTTTTGAAGAGATTCTGCAGTTTTCAAAGGAGCAGAATTAAGAAAGGAAACTTGTAGGGAGCACAAAAGCCAATGAAATAAAATAAATGCTAATAATTTAGAGCATCTGTCAACATGAATCCTTTCCAGAAACAAAACTTTACTTGTTATTGAAAGTAGAAATGAAATACAAATGAAAAAAAAAAAAAAATCAGGTCTGTACCTCTAGTATTGTGTTGGAAGAACCTTTCTTCATTTCTCTAAAGTCAGTGGAATTGTGTTTGGATGAAAACAGTGCTGGGGCAGTGCATTAGCAATAGAACACCTACGCAGATGAGTGCTGGCCAATTTGAGGTCTTGCCACAAGCACTTTATTTTATTTACGAACATATTTATGATCACCAGCTTGCCCAAAAACTAGGCAAGACTAAGAAATTTTTCACTGACAGAATCTGAAAAGAAGCACATAAAATTACTGCACTTCAAAATGAACTTATCAAAAGCCATTTTATCTTCACCATTCAGATCCAAGCTTCTAACTTTCAATGTTGTCCTCTGTACTGTCTTGTATCTCCATTTACTAAATACTACTACAGGAGTTTCTGGTTCTGTCCTCAAAAAAACATCAAAATCATACTAGCTAGGGTACGATACTTATCACGAAGACAAGATTTGTTGCCATAAAAAGTCACTGAGTTCAATATCTAAAAAGCATAATCTAGTATCAAGACTTTATAATATCATAGGACTGAGTCATCATTATTTATATATATTATGCACATTGTTTCTTACAGACTGGCAAATTATTTATCATTTCTTTTCCCACAGCCATTCTAGATCTACCTGGATTTGATTGTATCTTAACAGCCAGAGCAAAAGAAGTATGCTTGGTAAAGCATGGCCAAAGGTTTTGGTCAGTCTGTTATTTTACAGGTATTATTACAGGCATAAAAAATTTATGGACATCCCTAGCAAGTCTGAAATTATTATTTAACAGCACTGTATAGAACTACATCCAGCAGTGTTATGTGGAAAAAGAAATACTTTATTAGAGCCAATGAACCTAGAGCAGATATCAGAAATTGAAGTTCACTGCTTTTCATGCTGAAAAAAACCCCAAAAAACTGTGGGTATCCCTTGCAATAAATTTCACCTTCATCCATTATAGTAGAAAACGTCAAAGATTGGCATTATTTCCATAAATAAAAAATTTGTCATAAAAATGGAATTTCTGTCCCCAAAACCAAGACCTATCCCAAAAGCTGTCCTAGTATTTATATGAAAAGAAGCAACTGTAAGCATTTTCAAGATCAGAACTCGGCAAATTACAAATAAATTGGAAACATCACATTAAATAAATGCAGCATTCAATGACAACAGCTATGGCTGACTATGGAGCTGTTAGCTCTTCATATTCCAAAGATGGTTATAAAAGGCTATGGAGCTGATTACGACAGCTCATTCCAACTGCTTGATATTCAAAAGGCACTTGATGACACATCTGCTGAAAACCATAGAAAAAATCCATGAATTCAGGTCACACAGAAGGAAATATCCTATGGTGAGCACTAATTGCATTCGTCTTTTATTTATGGATGGAAACCTCATAACACATTCCCTAATCTAGTGCCATCCAAATACTTTCCAGACTCAGCTACATTTAGGATTCCGCTCCATCCCCTGGAGATGGAGGCTCTGCCTTATTCCAGAATCTGACTTCACAGTGCACAAAAAAATCTCAAAATCCTAAAAGCAAAGGTATTTACTCTTCTTTGCAACAACATTTTAAATTAGCGGAGCTTTGCTATTCTTCATCTGTCTGCATCTTTCTGTTATTACCATAAAATACCTACAAATATCTAGTTCAGTGTCTGTACCCTTGTTTTACCTAAGCAGCTTTGGCATGGTTCCACTGATTTTCATGTCATGTCTGCGTATCTGTTCTTGTCTAGGTCAGTACTTCCATGCATCTATTATAGCCACGCGTCTCAAAACAGAGCTCTTCAACTGGGGGCTGTGCATACCAACCCCACCTGACTACTGGGAGAGCTGAGGGTACTCAGCATTTTGAAAAATCTAAAAAATCTAAAATGGCAAAAACTTTTTTCAAACACGTTCAAATAAAGTTTTTATTGAGTCATTTCAGTAAATGCCTCTTATTTTTGTTTGGTTTTGGGTTTTTGTTTTTTGTTTAATAAATAATGCGTAATTGAATTTTAAAAACTGATAAGAGAGATATTGCATTGGCTTACTGTATCTTAACTGACATGGAATGGTTCACACTCACACTCTTAAACTGTGTTCCTCTCCAAAACAGGCTACATTTTAACAGCTGACTGCAGAAATTCCACAGACCATGCTGGCTTTAAACCATGCCTTGGTACTGGCAGTGAGCTCAGACTAAAATGGAGCAAAAGGCCTTTTTTTAAACTATGACAATACAGACAACAAAGGTTCAATACCCATTAGTGTTCCCCACACTATTTAATTTGATAGAACTGACATCTTTATGCTCTTGGAATGAACATTTTCTCATAGGAAAAACTCCTGATAGTTTACATATAAAACCAGGTATTCTATAAACATATAAGAAAGTTAAAATCCAAACGTTTTTGTTAACAAGCAATAACATTTGCACATGAGCAAGTTGTCTTACATGCTAGTTTTAGAAGTTTTAATGCAGAACATTTTAACAATGAGTAAGCATTGATCATCTAAGATCATCAAAATAACTATTGATTTTGTTACTACAAATCATCATGTATTTTGAATGAGGTTAAACAGAGGATGAAGCTATGTGTGATGACTAGTAGTAGTCTTGAGCCTTGAATTTGTTAGTTTAAGAATGTCCTAAAGCTGAGATAAACTTGTGTTAAAACTTCTGAAACAAAGACTTGTTAGCTGGAAGGCAGAAAAATGTTTAGATAAATGTTATCCCTCTGAGAAACCTGTGAATGCTGCTGTTCACTTCCATAAGGAATAAGGAGTTACTCCTGCTTCTTAAATTTGGCTACCTAGGATCCTGATAATGAGGGCAGACGGGGTTCCAGCTGTACACTTGGATATCTCAGCATTAACACTGATGCACTGAGCTTTATGAAATGCTGGTTAACTTCCAAGTTTTCAAAAAGCACCTGTGAGATCTCCAAACTGCCACACAATCCTTGTATCTGTTCCTTTAAAAGCTGCTTGCAACAGTAAATAAAACAGCTTATTAAAGGACTAAAGCAACACTATCCAACTTACTCTAACCTACACACTTAGATTTTCTTCTCCTGTGCAAGTTTGTACAGTGAAATACACGTTGACTTCATTACACACACAGCAGTTCTATACAGATGACCAGATTAAAAACTATAACAAGGTAAGGCTTAAATGTAGTATATTTTAATAGAGAAAGAAGGTCTATATAAGACCTTTAGGACTGCAAGAAAATAAGTTGTTCAAATATTGCTATTCTGTATATGTAGCCAAATTCAAGAATCGTAGATTTGTCCAAGTCCCACAAGAGATCAGTGGCAACATTCTTTACTCTCATGCCAGAGCTCTGGTCACTATTCTTTCTTTTCCTACATGAATTAATATTTCTGCACAAAATTAGCAGAGAAATTTATGTGCCTGACAGGCAGCATTTTAGCAAAGCAACTGGTAATCCACCTGTAACTTACAGCAATACAGCAACTTCCAAATTTTTTGTGATTTGAAACTGAAGATAGAACACAAGAAAGTTAACGAGCTAAGGAACAGAAAAGAAGTGATATAATTTTGCCCTCATAAATACCCAAATAATCCACACAGTTAAAAGCTTGCGGTTTTTTTAATTATAATTAACGATCTCTCAGTAAGTGTGATAAATTGAAACATAACAAAAGTCCATAGAACAGCAAAGTAGTTTTTCCATACTAACAATAGCCCTTATCTTCCATCTCTTGCATGCTTTTCTCTCTGATGGGCTCTTCAAAAGCACCGACTTCAAAATCTGCCACGTTTTTGCATATATTGTGTACTACATAAATGCACTATGATCACATCATTCAAAACTTCTGAACATTTAAAGGTTTCACTATCATAACCAAATCCCTAAGGATAAAGTCAGTCCCTGAATGTAACAGTTTTAGAAAGGAATCTCCTAACTCAGTACGGATTTGATGAATGAATCTTACTGAGTGTTCATTCAGTAAAACAGACAATTACTGGGCTTCGTGGACTGCAAGAGGTTTAGGGGAAATGAAGCATCTCTGGAATAGCAGTTCCCTGGGAAACCTGCCAACAATCACTTCCCAAAAGACTACTTTCTTACCCAACTCACACACTCTGGTGTCTCATAATTGCTGTTTTACGACCTTGTTTGGTTTTCTGCATCAACTAGGATGATGTTACCATAATGACAAGCCTCTATTTAATGAGATCAATTATTCAAAGGTTGTTTCTAGTTTTATGATAAATTATAGGCTGTTGGCACTACTTTTTTCTCCAGTGGCAGAATATCATGAATGACTTCAAATTTTCCTCACCTTAGAAAATTTCTTGTCCTCTGCCTCATAAGAACACAGTGTTTATGGGTGCTGAATTTGGAGTCAAACTTCAGTGCTGCATAGGCACTGAATAAGGGAGATTTCTGCTTGCCCAAATGAAAAAAAAGCCCATGGAATCTCAGCTGCTACATTCAGACAAAAGCTGAAAAAAGCACCTAAAAGTCATCATGATAAAAGGCCAGGTGATTGAGAAACAAGATGTCGTTTACTCTAAAATAACCTGCATAGTTGACACCAGATAAAAACTATAAAGAGATCTACCAAAGCAAAGCACATTTTTCCCTGTAGAGATCTATTTCCATGTTTTTCTTGTTATAATATCTGTGATACGCACAGATTTCTGTGAAAGATAATGAGAGATCAAAACAAAATTATACGCCAAAATCACGAGAAAGCCAATGCGTGAGCTGGGATTTCTACACTCTCTTGCACCATGCTTCCTCCCACTGAAAAAGATATGAACACTACATATTGTACGAATCTGACACCTCATGAGAAAGGAAAATATTTGAGATCTATTAGCTGACTTGCTAAACATGGAAATGAACCAATGTGACTTGTGTCTAAAGTGAACTTGGGCCTTATGCCATTCACATTTCAAACTTCAAGCACAGTGTTAACTATCACAGTTGTCTTTGCATGCATGATATCCAGTAAAGTTCAGCTTCTATATCAGTTACTGCACTAAATAATTTCATCTGTAGCAAAATGGAGAAGAGATGCAAGTTAAGAAGAGACAAATAATAAATTGTGTAAATGATGTCATTGAAGAAAATTAAAGCAAAGCAATTTCACATATCTAAATTTAATTACAATTCATACTGAAGTAAGGGCTCTGAGAAGAGTCTTATGTAAACACCTGCAGAATAATGGAAGATACTGAAGGAAGATTAGTAAATAGCAGTAGATTCATTTGGGCATGATTATTCCAATCTTTAATTACATAAGAATCTCTGATGACTGTGCTGAAAATCATAAGCTTCAGAAAAAAACGTCCCCACTGGAATTACTTATTATCTAACCATGTATTTATTTAGGCTTTTCTGAAGGCATCTTCCTCAAAAGTCCAAATTTCCACAAAAGTAGCTACACAGCTAATTCTGTATTAGTAAGTTGATTACATACTCTTATAGTTGAACACCTGAGTGGCCTTACTCCATACAGCCACAAGATAGACATGATCCCTGATGCAATTCATTACATAGGCTGACCAGAGCCTCAGGTGACTTCTAATCTTTAAGTATTCCTTTTTTGTGGAAAGCAAGAAATGAAGAAAAGTGAAAACTGGCTTGAAATTGAGTCATGACTTAATAGGTAATCATCTACCCACAGGTAGGTAATCACAGACCCACAGATAGACATGGCATTAGAAAGCTTATTATGTACACACTTGAACTTACACTCTTTTGGTAAATGGATAAAGAATGGATGTGTCTAAGTCTGTAAGTTCCAAACACTGAATGAAGCATGTATGTATTGACATGACCCATCTTTATTAATTCAGTGAGGCTCAGGTATATATCTGCATGTGTTGGATAGAAATGTTTACCTGTATTATGATTGTTGATTTCAAGTAACCATTCATACAGATTTGAAATGCACTAGCATCTCATATTTCTAGGATATGTGAACAAGCTTACTGCTTACAGTAAAATAAACAAATTCAACTGGAACACAGAGTAATGAAGTCAAGTATGTTCTATAAATAGAGCATCAGAGAAGAAGTAGAAACTAACAGGATCAGTATGATATAACAGTTTTAATACAGAAACAGTATGAGAAAGCCTAATACTTTGGTCCCAGTCATGTGAATTGAAGATTTTATTTTCCCTGTACTCTCTTCACTTCACCCTCACCAGCTCCCCAGAAACATATAAACAAAAAGAACAATAAATTGCTCCTGAGGGCTTCAAAGAAATAACAATATTTGGAGTCTGTGCTTCAGTAAAAAGTACTGGATCATGGATGTTAGAAAATAATGTATGCTTTTCTGAACAATAAAATTAAAACTGTTTTATGCATATGTCACCACTGCTCATGTAGCCTGACCAATATTCCATTCCAGAGTACATCACATATTTCAGTGGAGGAAAGATTAGTTCAAAATTATGAAAATAAATAACTCAGTGTGAAATAATGAATGCTTTTTCTTCATACACTACATTTTATCTTTCATTCAGTTTCATAACACAAATGTATTGTGCACAATCTCTAAGAAAATCAACATATAAAAATTAATTGGAGCAAACTGTATAATAGACAGTTTTAACAAGCTATGAAAGAAATTTCCTTACCAGTGATATTCTGGTGCAATCCTCTCTCATTTCAGACTTGCATGTTTTGAGTGATATGCTTCCTCAAACGCAGCAGTAGCATGTTTCTAAGTTTGAAATACTGCAGACCTAGATGCCCAAACAAAGACACAACATTAATGGCAACCGAAGTGATCAGGCCTGTTCACTGTCAGTCTCATACTTAATTCATCAAAGATATGACTTATAAGAAAGTTGAGTGAGTCTAGAAAATCTACAATTGCTAAATACTAGACAGAATAAGCAGTACTAGCTCTGTGTAAAAAAGGCTTGCTTTCTCCTATTCTAACTATATAAACTAAAAACTCTGCTATAGCAAAGTTGCTGTTTGAGCTTGTTCGTAAATACTGGTATCTGAAATATAAGTCCTATATCAAAACTGATTTAATTCCTATTTTTTTATCTAAGTAAAATTCCCTACACATGAATTAATGTGACATACACAACTTCCCCCAGGGAAGCTGGAATATTACTTAATAAACAAGTTTACTGTGCTACCTAGGATCTCCCTTCAGCATAACACCATCCTGCCATCCGCCTCGAGAAGAAAATTAAGAATGATGAAATAAATCTATGACACTAGAACCCAGGTGACACTGTCTCTTCTCTCAGTTTATTTTGTTATCTGGAAGCTCACATTTAGAAATACTTACAAGATTTGTAAGAGAAGAAAGACCCTGCAAGGACTCATGAGAGACAAACCTGAAATTTGAAAATGCTAAGAATAATCTCACACTTCCATCAGACAGGGATATGGATGATATATTGTTGGTACTAAGTGATACATCTGAGTTTCTTCCAAATACTATTTAACCTTTTGCCTAATATTTTAATCTTGTAGTACATAAGTAAACACCAAAAATCCCCGTCACCTTAATGTGTACTCCAAAAAAACAAGTAAAAACATTACAAAGTTTTTCAACACCTTATATAAGTTTTTTTTTCCCCCCACATACATGTATATATATGTGATTTGTTTTTCCATATATAATCAGTTACAGTGATACCTTCCCTGCCTCATTTATTGGTTGATTAGATGATTTCATGAGGTTGGCACCTGCCTGTTCAATGCATTGCCAAGGAACTCTATTCTAGGCAATAAGGAAAGACAGGCCCATGCAGCACTTACACTAACCCATCATTTTTGCCTCTATGGAAACATATGCCTTACAGCTTTCCCAAGCTAATAGTAAAGTTAGCTTCTGTCATGTTCTTTTATTTCAGAATCTTGCCCCTAACCATCATATGATATTTTATTTTTGAGACTGTCTTTTTTGTAAAAATTATATGAAAGCCAGAATTTGCCCTTTAGTTCCGATTAGTATTTGTTTAACTTGACTGAGTTCACAGATACCTTTTTAGTTTGCAGCCACAATTCACCACACAAAACCCACAGAACACAGTTCTTGATCTCTTCTCTTACTCAGTCTGTCAAAACCACATCTTGTCACTTGAGGTGTCAGTGATCTTCTACAGCATTCAAACTTTTTGCTCCTTAATTTTTCACATCTACAGGCTCTCTATTTTCAAGAGCCTGTAGGTCTTACTGATTAATGAACTTTTTTTTCTATCTCCTATAAAGGCCTATCCTCTGGTATGTGCCAGAGAATGCTTATATGCTCTTCCAGTCAGGCCAGAAGTCAGCCAAAATGTGCACCGGTGACCTAGGAAACAAATACACTTCTTTGTGTACTAACAGTTAATGAAATAGTTGTAACTTTTTCAGACGAATTCTCCTGACTGCTATAGCTTATAAGGTGTCAAAATAGATCTTTTCTTACTTATTTTCACATCTAACGGTTACTTCTCTTAAGCAGTCTTCAAATCATCTGATCTTCTATTTTCAAGTTTTTGTTATTTTCTTTATAACTGATCATAGCAAGTTTCTTAACATCTACCCAGGTCCTTCAGACCACATACAGAAGAATGATAGTTACATGTAGAGCTGATTTCAAATGCTTTCAAATAAATAAAACGGTAACAAAGTTGTTCTTTTTATTTTCAGCACGAGGTGGAGGTTGGTATCATGAGAAAAATATGTAGTATGCTCCTACAGCACTGAGGATCTTCAGCTAAGACGAAATTTGGTGCTGTTCATTATTGACAGTGACTCATGGCAAAATATACAGACAAGCTGCCATAGGCTCTCTTGCAGCCATGAACATTGTTGCATTAATAAATAAAAGTGAGCTCTTCCTAACAGTGTAGTCTCTCCACATTCTCCCAAAACGAACAACCAAAATGGCAGTCTGGCTTAATCTTCAAAATTCAAACAATTTTCCTCCACCTCACCAGGAAGATCTTCCTTCTGAGGCTCATTAGAGCAGCCCTTCAAGAAAACATCTTGACTTCATCATGCCTTTATAAGATCAAATCCATCACAGCAGTAGACATGAATGCAAGATGAATGCATTTCAAATAGTTTACATATCTGCGAAATTCAGAGCTCTTTTCTCCGAAGGCTATCAGAGAGCAGTTCAGAGCTCCTTGAACAAAACCTTCTAACTTGACTTGATTAATTAGTATAGTCAGAAGCCTCTTACAAGACCGGTATTATAACTTAATTAATTGCCTAATGTTTCTTCTGCCTTAGGAAATTTCATTAATGGTCTTCAAATATAACATCTGGTCATACAGTAAAGCAATCATTCAGTCCTCTAATGGCATGCAGATGATAAACGCACCAATAGATTGGTGTAAATAATGTACACAGAGCAGTCTGCTGCTGCTGCCTCTGTTGTTCCAGCACGTAGTACCATTTTAAGGCATTCTTCTATGCTTGAGGTTCAGGCACTCAATCACTTCGTTCATTTTGTACATAAATTAGTGCACCTCCCAACAAAATATTTATATAACCCTGCCTTTTCAGAGCTGATACTAGCTACAGCCTCAAACAATACAACTACATAAAACATAATTTTATGTTTTGATGCTAGCTTTCTCTCAAGGATGTTTTGTTTCTGCCACCTCAAATTCTTTCTCTTCAGAGAGCCATGTAAGCTACAACATTACTTTTGAATAGAGAGAAAAAGTGTGTTGTTGGAATGAGTCCATAAAAATTACTCCATACTCTATATGAGATCCTAGATGATTTGGATGACCCCAAGTGTTTCAACACTTGGGCATCTGATACAATGCGTATGTATACAGCTGCTTATGCAGGTGCCTCTGTGAGCCAACCCATTTTACAGTTTCAACTAACATGGAGCCATTGCTATTTGGTGCCAGCCTAAGGTAAGTAGTAGGCTAATGAACTTAGGATGAAAAATCACACAAAGTCCCTCTACAGGACCTGATGAAGTAGCACAGAAATTAAGCATTGTGTCAGAAACTGGTTAATATGGCTTAAAATGAGAAATTCTTGCTTAAGATAGCTTCCAAGGCACCCAATCTTTCAAAAGTAGTTGCTATCTGTGAACTGCAGCTTTAATTCCTGTAAATTTGAAGTGCTTCAGAGAGAAAACTGAATTGTGCAGTCTTCTTTCAAGGCAGTAACTGTCTTCTTATTTGAACACTAGCATATTTTACAAAGTGCCTTAAATTAGGAATACAGTTTTTATGCTCTAGTTTTCAAAATGTGAGTTCAAAGTCAAGCCTTGGGGGCTAACTTCTAAATGTAAAAAATGAAGCAATTAATATCCCTAGATTGTAATAAATATTTCCACAACTAGAACTTGTTCACTAACATGCTCACTTCCAGATATTTATGAAAAATAAAAGGAGCGGTTTCCAATCTCAGAGAAAGGTGAATTACAACTAATTTTTCCTCCCTTATTTGTTATTGTGTACTCTTCACAATTCCACAATTAATGTCCACACAATACTTTTAGCCTCAAAGCTATGAGCATACACCCACTGCACATATTGGCACCCATGCCATGTAAAATTCTGAGAAAGTTGCTTGATCTGGAATTAACTACTTTCTACCACATTAGAATATTATGCATTCACCTTCCATAGGAACAGGTCATATTTTCACATATGACAGTACAAAATAATAGTAATTAAAGATCATAACTTCATCATCACAGCACCAATATTTTCTAATCTGTTCAGACCAGACACTAAAAAGAAACATCATTCACTTCATAGGTGGTGATGTACATCCCCCTAGCACAAGTATTTAATGATTTATAGTGGTGATTTCTAAAACACTTTTTCAGACAGATTTGTGGGAGTTATTCTGGGTACAGGAAGGCACCTTCATTTCTTGAGACTGCAAATCTGGAAAAGTATTCGACAAATGTGAAAGATAAAGTCATGTTTTGGAATCAAGACAAAATGGAGAGTAAAATGTACTGCCTAGGATAATGGCTATTAAGCTATTTAAAGTGTTTTCAACAGACAGCACTCATTTTTTATCCTCCTCACTTGAAGAAGCCAAATGACAAAGCACCCATTTGTGGCAGTTAGTGACCAATAACGCCTGAGGCACTCAGGACAGAAAATTCTTGTGTTTATTTTTGTCCAAATTAGTTTGAAGGACACCTGAAAGGGAAAAAGATCATCAGGATCAATCCCATGATGGATATTCTACTCTGAATAGTCTACAATATTCCCTAAATAAGGGGGAAAAAAAAGAAAACAGATCAAAGATCTGTAGTAAAACTTTAAAAGCAAGAGAAGAAAGAGGCTATTCTTCCTGGCTTAACAGCAGAACATTCTATGTAAAGCCAGAATTTTTATAGTAATCTAAACTCCTACATGGGACCACTTGATACATCAAGTTGATCCAACTGGCAGCAAAAAGAGCCCATAGGACAGCCTGACTTGGCTAATCAGCTTTTTCTGAAAGGAAGCAAGGCAGCAAATGAAACTGAACATAAAAATGCAGTGGTAGCACATAAACATTCAAACCCAGGTCCTGGTGCAGCCCGTGCCTAGAGTCCACAATTAGGTCCAGTTGCACAAACAGAAAGGACAGCATACACTGGCAGATGATAAAAGGATTGCCGTGCAAAGCCTAAACAAAACCATAGCAAATGAACAACCCAGCCCTGAAAAAGCAAACAATCTTTTCTCTATTGTTCTGTTGTTTCAGGGCTATGTCTCCTGCCTGATTCCTACATCATGTACTCTTCATCTGTAATACACTTAAAGTAGAAAGATAGTGCATTCTTGGAAGTCTGAAAAGCATCATTTCCAAAGCTCATAAGCTTTGGTTATCATGTCACTGATTCCATGCCGTGCCACTAACTACACTTAAATTCATGTAATACAAAAATCTTGCATGAGATTTGATGCCTTTTCCTTCAATCAGTTGTGAATTTATATGATAAATACTGTTACATATATAAGCAAAAAAAAAAATATATATATATATATATATTCTTTGTCTTCAGGGACATTAAATCTAACATAGGATGGACTTGCATATTAGTTTGTTATAGAAGCCATTAGAAAAGTAATAAATTATATGTCATATAAGAATAGAGCTACTGAATGCCTTTTGAATCTGCTGCTGGCAATTCTTGCTGTCAAAACATTGCATAACACAGCCTTCAAAGAACAGCTGTAGGATGTAGCTGAAACTGGTGAAATTGTTTGGCCAAGGATGAGTAGTAAATTGATCTGCATATTTATTATTCAGATTAAGCAGTAAAAAAAAATTCCTATTCTACTAATGATCTGAAAACTATTCCATCCAGAAAGCTGTGAAGAAATAGCCTTTTGGAATTTTATTCACAGGCAGAGCTTTGAATGCCAAATGGAACTTCAAAGTTGCTCATATATTTGCCAAGAAACAAACAAGTTGCTTTCCTAGTCCTCACTTCTGTTATGCATCTTCTGCATCTATTCTTAATAGCTAAAAATAAATACAAAACTTCCAAAAACATAAATAAATTATTTGAAATTAAATATAAATTTAAATAGTCTAAATACTAACATGTACTTGGTCAGCTAATGCATCAAATTTTGTCTTCTTTTACCCTTCCACACAAACTGGCTGCAGTGTATGTGCAAAAGATGGCAAATATAACTAATGCTGTCACAGCTGCATTTGTGTGAACAGGTTTACTGGGAGACATAATACCTTTAATTAGATCAAGTGGTGCAACTGTGAAAAGAAAAAAACAACCTCCTAACAATCACTTAAGCAAGCTTTCAAACACACAATGCTTACTTCTAAATTAGTTAGTGTGTATCCATGTATATGCAAATAGGCCAAGCATATGGAGTTAAAGGAACAGTAATGACAGACCTATGTCCAGGTTTACTCTTTTTGTTGCAATTTACTCCAAAATTCATGCATTTCAGAAATCTGAGATGGCACGGTTACATCAGATGCATTACAAACAGTTCTGGGAGAGCAGATTCTTTAGCCCCATAGGCAGTGCTGAAAATTAAAACCACAATCTGTCCAGCTCCCTCTGTTTGCCAGTAGTAATTAAGTAGACTTTCACAATTCATATTTTTCCATAATATTTTGCATACGATTAAGGTGATTTCTTTTGAAACTAACTTATCAAAACACATTTGCCTATTTATAGTAAGAGAGGACTTGTTTAATTTAGTTCTCAAGATCTCATGCTGAAGACTGATATTTGATATTACAACAATTTGTTTGGAAATTGTAAACTGGCAGATTTTCCTTACATTAAGACAGATGCACCAGAAGTACATTCTGCTCACTGTTTTCTGGCAGTATGAAAGGTACATTACTATATAAATAAAAGATTTAACCACGCTTGCAGTTGCAAAATTTATGTCTGCTCCTCCAAGTATGTGTAGTCCAGTGAAATTCAACTCCCTGAACCAATCTTTTACAAACACAATAAACTTCCTTCAGGCAAGAAAGCTGCTTTTTTATTTATGAGCATATAGTTAATATTACAAGCAGCTATGAAAGTGAAGAAAAAACATCAGAACATGTGAGGCTTCAAGACATTCCAAAACACGTATGCATAAAAGTGGCTTTAAAGTTCAGTTTTAAAAATCATTCTGTTTTGGACACTATTTAAAAAAAAAAAACCAGCTTTTTTTTAATACTAACCTACTGGCATAATGATACAGTTTGGAGTTATTTCTAGCTGCATCATTCTCAAGAATATGAATAAGCAAGTAAAACAATGATGGGAACCTGCAAGTCTTCTGCAAGTCTGCAGAAGTTCCTCATCTTGCTTCTTGAGATAGTCAAGGCTTGTAGAAAGCTGCAGGACAGAAGAACTGCTTCTATGTTGAAACATTCCTGACTAAACTGCATCACCTGAAAATGTCAAAACCAAGACAAAATGAACATGAAAGCTGAAGGTAATGCCAGGCCCTAGAATAATTGCCATTTATTTCAAGGGCATAAATAGGAATTAAGTTGACCCTCTGCAGAGAAGCAAGTTTCAACTTAATGGGATTCTTCTGAAAAAGTAATGGTGGATAACCATCCCCATGAAGTCAAATGTAGTCGCTGTTTCCACAGACTGCTATTGGAAATATTTCACAGTCTTAGAAGTGTTTCCTCGCTTTATAAAGTTTCTTACTAAAATAAATATAAATTATTTTTAAAAATATCACTCCAAGCATTGTTTTCTCTAAGGACCTAAATCCAGCACAAGCTATCTTCACACTCTTCTATGTCATTTTGAGGAGTTTTTCCCTCACATCCATATAACCTGTTCAGTCATTGTTCACATATATTTATGATACTTAGCCGCATGTTCTCATTAACTAATCACTAATTATCTCTCTTGATAGGCAATGCTAAGCTTAAAACACTAGATTTTCATTCTCATTTCATGCTTGATTGTAATGCTGACTATAAGGTTGTAGAACATCCTTCCCCCCACCACCACTCTGAGTAAATCCCATCTGATACAGCATTGCTGCAGCGAGCCATATTCTACAATATCAAGGACACTGTTGTAGAGAGAAGCAGTATGTCACACTAATGGCGTAGTTGAAGAAACTGTATTTCTCATTCAGCATAAACTGGCCATTATAACTCCAAGGAATCACTCTTGGTGTTGTGAATTAAATTAAAATTTTTCTCTAAGAGTTAGTGTGTGCCAAAGCCCAGCTGGGCAAAATGATTTCTCCGTGCGTATTTTCCATTTTGCCTAAATTCTGTCAGATTGTAGGGGATTTGAAATTTCTCATGGGATGATGTTCATTGCAAAAGTAATTGAGATAGCGCGACTTCTGAGTATTCTGAGCATTAAGAACAAAAGTCAATATAATGTTTGCTTAACTAGAATTGTAAAATCTTTGCAATGCTTTTAATGTTTATTATCTCAGTTGTAGACTGAAAGCACTAGGTAATCAGGTAGGTTAAAAAGACTCCTAAGTGTACAATTGTATCCCTAGTAACTGCTTTGGATAGAAGTCTCATAATAGTAATCTAATCTACAGCACCTTTCATCCAGAACACATTTCACCTATCGTGTTTCTGACTGAAATGCAGTTACCAGGAAAAATATAACTGCTTAATAAAGCAGAGAAACCAGAGAAAGTTTAGAGGATAGAACTAAAATGAGTTTCAACTCATTTCAGCAACTTCAAGAAAAAAAAATAAGACTTCTGTTTTACCAGGCTATTCAGGTAGAGCCACTATCCATCTTACAAAGACCTGTAACTACCATTAAGTTGTGCTTAGCGCACTGAAGACCTCAATAACTTAGAGCAGGAGAGAAATCATAGAATCATAGAATCACCGAGGTTGGAAAAGACCTAAAAGATCACCCAGTCCAACCGTTCACCTATTCCCAATAGCTCCCACTAAACCATGTCCCTCAACACAACATCCAGCCTTTCCTTGAACACCCCCAGGCTCGGTGACTCCACCACCTCCCTGGGCAGTCCGTTCCAGTGCCTGACCACCCTTTCTGAAAAGTAATACTTCCTAATGTCCAGCCTGAATCTCCCCTGCCGTAGCTTGAAGCCATTCCCCCTGGTCCTATCACTAATGACACGAGAGAAGAGGCCGACCCCCAGCTCACTACAACCTCCCTTCAGGAAGTTATAGAGAGCAATGAGGTCTCCCCTGAGCCTCCTCTTCTCCAGGCTGAACATTCCCAGCTCCTTCAGCCTCTCCTCATA
>NW_024884586.1:572293-780013 GCF_019232065.1 Centrocercus urophasianus
TGGCTGAAGTTGTGGTCCCTGCTTGTGTTGGCTGGAGTCGAGGCCCCTGCTTACCTACCTTGGCTGTCTGGCTGGAGTCGTGGTTCCTGCTTGCGTTGGCTGGAGTCGAGGCCCCCGCCTACCTACCTTGGCTGGCTGGCTGCAGTCGTGGTCCCTGGTTGCGTCGGCTGGATTTGTGGCCCCTGCCTGCCTTTATTGGCTGGCTGCCTTGCATCACAGCTGGTGTTCTGTTGCCAGGTTTCCCATATTTAGAGCTTTTGTCAGGGAGGTGGCTCATGGCATCATAAAGCCTTGGCTATGCATGCCTTAGAATGTCCCTTGACAACTAAAACATGGCTGCCCTGGAGGACTGGGTGACTTTGTCCTGGCAGTTGCCCTATGTGTCACCACTGGGATTCTGCAGGGCTCCATGTTAAGGCCGTTTCTCTATCTTGTTTTTACTGTTGATTCCAATAAAGATCTGTTAGTTGTACCAGTCAATTTGTGGGTGATGCTAAGCTGGGAGGAGTTTAGACCTCCTTGAGGATAAAGAGGCCTTGCCTTGAGATCTGGACAAAATGAGGGTGTTCCCATCTGCACGAAGAAGGGCGAGCGCTGGGTTCTGCACCTGGGATGGGCTGCCCTGGCTCTGTATGCAGACATCAGGGGGGAAGTTCTGGAGCGCAGCCTGGCAAAAAGGGATCTGGTTTGAGGGCCAGTGGAATCTGAGCCGGCAGTGCGCCTGGCAGTCAGAAGGCTCAACCGTACCCTGGGCTGCGTCAGGCCCAGCACTGCCAGGCCAGGGTAGCGGCTGTCCCGCTCTGCTCTGCGCTGTGCGGCCTCGCCTCCAGCGCTGGGTGCAGCTTGGGCTGCCACTCCATGAGATGCTAGGAGAGAGTGTCCAAAGGAGGGCTGCAGAGCTGGAGAAGTTTACATCACTGATCCTCCAGACGAACCTTCCCAGGAACGCACACTCTGTATAGAGGTGTAGAGATGTATATTTTGTCAGACACACCGCAAGAATATCCTGCACGAGAGCAAACCAGACAACAAGTGATGGCCTGCCCGAGGAAGCGCCTGAAGAGACATGGGAAGGCCTGGCATCATCCCCCAGTGCTCTTTGTTCAACGAAGACTTTAAAGAAAGTCGCCACATCAACAGGACAAGGAGAGCACCGAGACGTCTTGGAAACAACAGGATGGCTGCTGACTGACAGCAGGTAACAAATAACTTCACAAGTCAATAGCAAATGTCAACCTTCTGATAAGGTTGTGCACCTGGAGTACCCAGCCAGTGGGGAAACAGGGGAGGGGGGAGGCAAGGGGGAGCAAACGGGGTCTAAAGGCTGTCACGGCGTGTCCATAGGCGCGCTGCTGCTTGCGGGACGCCGCCATTGCAATCGCGAATCAATTCTGCTTTATCGGAGATCCCGTCCTGACAAGATGACTTGGATATTTCCAACAAGACCATTCCCCCTTGTCCTAGCACTGCGACCCTCATAATCAGCCATTCCCCTCCTCTTTATACGCTCCCCTCAAGTACTGCAAGGCCCTGGAGCCTTCTCTTCTCCAAGCTAAAGAAGCCCAGTTCCTTCAACCTTTCTGCTTAGGAGAGGTGCTCCAGCCCTCTGATCATCTTATTGGCCCTCATCTGGACCCACTCCAAGAAGTTGACTTGTTATTAGACAAGAGCAATTCATTTTTTATTTCTTTATTTTATTATTTTCCATCCTGGCTGGCGTCACAGCCCCTTCCTGATCCCTGCCTGCCTGCCTTGGCTGGCTGGAGTCGCGGCCCCTGCCTGCCTGCCTTGGCTGGCTGGCTGGAGTCGTGGTCCCTGCTTGCGTTGGCTGGAGTTGCGGCCCCTGCCTGCCTGCCTTGAGTCATAGAATCATAGATCATAGAATCACCAAGGTTGGAAAAGACCTAAAAGATCATCCAGTCCACCGTTTGCCTATTACCAATAGCTCCCACTAAACCATGTCCCTCAACAGCGCGAAAAATGCATATAAACTTGAAATGCTGTTGAAAAGAACAGGTTTTAAGAGACAGTGTTTTCAGTTTCCACTCCTATAGGATACCATAAACTGTTCCTGTTTCAATTTCAAAGTCAGGTTAGCTTAACTTGTGGACAGTTTCAACATGTTATTATACACTGAAACAGAAGAAAATGGAATCAATGACATCCATTTTCAGTAGCAGCCTGTTATCTCCCTCCTAAGCCAAGCACCTCCCTGTCCTAACATGAAGCTGCTACTGAAGGTCAGGACTACCTTGGGCCAAGGCCGAGATCTCATAATTGGGTCACACATACAACAGGAACAGTTACCAGTAACATAATGTCTGTTGGCTGTTCGTGCAAGAATTTGTTGCAATTCTTTCTAACTGCTGACAGTCTGTATTTCTATTTTTCTACACTTGGCAGAATTATCTGCATGCACTACAATATACACAGGGCTCAGGTTTGACCATCTGGCCAATGATGTCAAGCTGAGACATTTTCCAGTAGCAGCATCTGGGCTCCCTACAAAAAACAGCACGTTTGCAGCTTTGGGCCTGTTGTATGGTAGGGCTACAGGTGCATACCAAGGCTGGCAGATTCCGCATTGCTTTCTTTTGACTCATCTTTAACTCCCTAATATTTTCACTGTAAGGCTATGTATGAGCATATTTATTAGGTAAAAGTCTAATAAGGAGCTAAAGCTTAACCTGTGTATTTCTCCATACGTTGTATATCACATTCGTGCACTTGAGACTCAAGATAAAATTCTCAAGATAAAACTGCTACATGGGGATAGATCTGGAAGCACCTAGCTCTAGAAGGAAAAGCTCAGCTTCCAACACATGTGTGAAATAACAATTCCCATACAAATATCAGTTTCCAGTTAAGTCCAAGTTTTTTTTTTTTTCTGCATACTTGTATAGATACCTCTGACAAATGGAGAAAACCAGGGTTGAGCAGAATTCAGCTGTTTTGGAAGGAGTAGCTATTTGCAAAACAATCATTACATTTAAAAAAATAATAAAGAAAAATAGCTAATTAATGAGAAAAGACAACTAAAGGTGATGATTCCTGTTCCCTACATGAAACAAATGGAGAAGCAGGACAGAAATATATGGTTTTGCATGGAGACAGAAAAAGGCAGTCAGATTGAAGTCCATAATTAGCCACAGTACACCTTCAGCTGTCTAACAAATTTGGCTACCACAGTACATATAATAAATGGTTGCACTCAGATACCATTCAAAATAATCACAACTATCTATACTTCCCAATACCTGGCACATGTCAAACATGGACAGATGGTATAGTGTTTATTTAAAAGGGAGTCCAAATAAAAGGAAACATAAAGACCAGAATTAAAGACTGAACTCTGTAGCCTCTACAGAAATATGCCATAGGATTTTTCCCTCATATGTTGTATTTATTTCTGCGTGACCTCAGTGAGATGTGCCTTAGAGTTCAGGAAGTACCTTGTAACAAAAGATCAGGAAGAAAACCACAGAAGCTAGTTGATAAGCCCGATTTGTCCCTTGGAATTTTATCACCTTTTAAAATCACTTTACAGAGAGAAACGAATAGACAACTTTATCAAACAATCTGAAAGTATATAAATTTAATACTTATTAATGGATTAACATTAGCAATCTCATCAGAAGATAACTTCTCTGTTTAATTCTGCCACAGCAGCCCAGCACGTGGGAGTAACTGCAGTAATTGCTTGCCTCAGACTAGGAAGGCTAGTCTCAAAATTAACCCAACCGCTTTCCTGGCCCTCTACAACAACTATTCCACAGAGACTGTGCAATATATCTGCCAGAAATACAAGTGCACAGAGCAGACAATGAGTTCATGGCAGAGCATTCGGGTGAGTTACTCACATATCACGAACAGAAAAGAGAGTATCTTACTGTTACACCAGCAGACCTAAAGATACAGTAGTGTGCTAGCTCCCAAGTGTCAGGAACAAATATGTCCCCATTGGAGGACTACTGTGATTCAAAGTGCATAAAATATATCCCTTATGTACAGATGCTGCTTGTCCTGTGCTGCGGAGAACCACAGCAGGAATTTTATGTTTGAGCATATGGACGAGTTAGTCATGCCCTATCTACTCAGAGAAACAAACAGCCAAGCTAGATGGCTTGCAGGGCAGAACAGTTGGTTCTTTCCCCCCCTGCAACCTAGCAAAAGGCCACAATGGTGGTGCTGAATTTTTATTTTAATCAGTTAATAGATTTGGTTTTTGACAGTCTGGCCAACTGAGGGCAGAGAGATGGAAAATTTTAACCACATACTGTGTATTACTCCCTATTGATTCACCCTTTTTAATCTTTCTTCTTAAGGCAAGTGGTTCTTGTCCTCCATACCATCATGACCACCTCCCCCAAGAAAAAACTGTACTGCATATTTCTGTGACAAGTTTGGTTGTTTTGAGCAGAAAACTCATATTTCAAACCGTACCAATTCAGTGTGCACTGAGCCCTGACAGGTCAAAGAGAACAGATCAAACCCATTTGATACAACACTGCACAGTGTTTTATGTTGCCACAGATATGTGACCTTTTGCCCGGACAGGTAATTTATTTTGGTGAAATAACAAAGCTCGAGGAATGGATTCAGTATTACAACGATAAAGCCACTAAACAACAGTCTGATTTCTAAAGATTTTAAAAGAAAAAGTTATATATTATTCGTGACAATTTAACATGTTTATGCACTTTTCTATCAGCATAGTACATTCTGCCTTATTGTTCATCATGATCTGCCACCAGGACCAACCCATCTGATACACAGTCTTTCAAATATTGTAGCTCTAACCTTAGAGAGAGAACAAAGGCTACAAAATCCATTTATTGCATAAGTATCATGCCTAGAGTTCATTCTTACTGATTTTTCTAATCTGGAGACTTTGGGAAATGTTTTTTTTTTTATTCATTTTCAGATATAGGGAGCAGCATAACATGAAACCTACAATAAATGAAAATATGACTGTCTTGAAATGAGGCTTTGAAAAAAATGTCTATTTTAAGAGTTGTACAGCTGACTGCTCTTCTGGTCCACCTGACACACACTCTGAACTAATGTGTATCAAAAAAAGCATGCTTCTGTTTGTCATTCTATACTTACTGGCTCAGCTCTCTCTGCTTCTAACATTACCAGCAGTTCATTTTGCTTAGGTTCTGTAGCATGAATCAAGGATAATTGGTATCATAAATAGGTTGGAAGAAATAAAAATTAGAAAACCAAATATTGAATTGGTTAAATCTATCTTTCCTAACAGATTAGAAAGAGATGGAAAACTATACCTGCGGTGCTTCATTGAAAGTCAGAATATGCCTCTGATTCACTCCCTGAATACAACTCTTAATGCTAACTTCATCAATATGAAAAGTATTCTGCAACAGAGTAAAGATTTAACCAACTTTTCCATAAGTAAAAATCAGAAGAGTACTGCATATATATGTGAGACCAGAGAAAGCCTCATTTATCTTCCATTGAAACTTCAGGATCCTACTGAGCGTAAGCAGACATAAAAAACAAGAGTAAGCCATTTCTTTCTTTGTATTCTGACTTCTCCACATTTTACACGGGTCTTTGACACAGTCCCCCACCACACCTTTATCTCCAAACTGGAGGGATGTGGATTTGAAGGGTGGACCCATCAATGGATAAGAAACTGGTTAAAAGGCACACACAGAGGGTGGTCATCAATGGCTCTGTGTCCAGGTGGAGGCCGGTAACGAGTGGTGTCCCCAGGGGTCTGTCTTGGGACCGGTGCTCTTAACAACTTTATCAGTGGCATCGATGGAATCGAGTGCACCCTCAGCAATTTGCTGATGACACCAAGCTGAGTGGTGCGGTTGGCATGGTGGAAGGAAGGGATGCCATTCAGAGGGACCTCGAGAGGCTGGAAAGGTGGGCCTGGGTGAACCTGATGAGGTTCAACACGGCAAAGTGCAGAGTTTTGCACTTGGGCTGGAGGAATCCCAGGCATCTATAAAAACTAGAAAGAGCAGTCCTTGAGAGCAGCCCTGCAGAGAAGGACCTGGGGGTCCTGATGGATGAAAAGCTTAACATGAGCCAGCAGTGTGCTCTTGGGGCTTGGAAGGCAAATGGTATCCTGGGCTCCGTCAGAAGAGGGGTGGCCAGCAGGGACAGGGAGGTGATTGTCCCCCTCTACTCTGCTCTTGTGAGGCCCCATCTGCAGTACTGCGTCCAGGTCTGGAGCCCCCAGTGCAGGAAAGACTGGGAGCTGTTGGAGAGGGTCCAGAGGAGAGCCACAAAGATGATCAGGGGACTGGAGCACCTCCCCTATGAGGACAGGCTGAGGGAGCTGGGCTTGTTCAGCCTGGAGAAAAGAAGGTTGCAGGGTGACCTCATTGCAGCGTTTCAGTACCTAAAGGGGAATCAAAGGGTTGATAACAGCAGGACAAGGGGAAATGGTTTTAAGTTGAGGGAGGGGAAATTTGGGTTGGATGTCAGGGGGAAATTCTTTACAGAGAGAGTGGTGAGGTGCTGGAACAGCTGCCCAGAGAGGTTGTGGATGCCTCGTCCCTGGAGGTGTTCAAGGACAGGTTGGATGGAGTACTGGGCAGCCTGGTCTAGTACTGAATGTGGTTGGTCGCCTTGCATGTGGCAGGGGGTTGGAGATTCATGATCCTTGAGGTCCCTTCCAACCCTGCCCATTCTGTGATTCTATGATTTACAAAATAGACACTCTCTTGCTGTTAAGACTCAATCTTGAGTATAGGCTTCGCCCCTGCTTGGATTTCAACTAGCTACAAAAATAATGAGCTTCTTCTCAAACTCTTATTTTATCAGACTCATCTTTATTAGCAATATAAAAATAATGCAACAAGTTTCAGCGATCACCATCAACTTCTACATGGCCCCTTCAGGGCCTTTTCTGTCCTAGCTCCCCTGGATTCATAGACATTTTCCTTATCTTTTAGGTTTGGGCTAGATTTAATTAGACGCTTGCTAGCACAACTCCATTGTATTCAGCTCAAGTTTCTTCAGCTCAAGTTTCTGGTACCATAACTATCACCAGAATTGCTGAACATGTCATCAGCAATCACTTGGGAATTTAACGTAGGAACAAAGACACGGTTTTGAACAATATAACTGAGGAGTCCTGAATTCACTGCTGTAGTCTCACAGCACATCACTCTGTTACACATTCTCTTCACATTCACCAGTGAAGTACAGTGAACATACAGAAGTATGTTACTCATCAGTAAACATTTTTCTGACAGTAACATGCAGTGCTCTCAAATGGAAAGGTACTTACTTCGTTTTAATAGTTTTCCCAGGTACATATGGAGCCCCCCTCTTTGCAATGGGTTTGTAACCTGCGTGCCTACGTATCTCTTCAATGCAGTGATAAATGCAGGAGATACCATGAGATACCACTAAGATACCATGAAGTGGCATAATGTTGATGCCTACTACACCTACAAATAAATAAAATTGGATGCATCTACATTTTTAAAAATATCTTTCCTGGTTCTCATGCAGGTATGCTTTAATCTGACTTTAACAAACAGAAGTTACGCATCTTGCCTACAGTAAATTACAAAAATAAATATAACCCAAGAAAGACAAGAACAATGTGCATTCTGAGCTGAACTTTGCTGAATGACTGTTGTGATTATTTTCTGTAAATACTCGAATTCGAAGCAATTTTTACTATTTCTGTACTCCTTCTGTTAAGGCATTTAACATCCAAGAAAAGCAAACTTCAGTGAGAGCATTCGCACTATGAAGCAAGCCCAAAGCTGTGAAAACCTTAACATTAGTTTTAACATCACAGTGTGTAATTCCAAGTTTGCTTATTTCGAGGTAATAGAAACTTAAGCTTCCCAAGTACAGAGAACAATCTCTGGTCAACACAAGTTAACTCTTAAGTTTACAACAGACAAATCAAGACTCTGTTCAAAGTAATTATACATGGTTGATTTAAACTTAAGATTGTTTAATGACCTGTGTTCAGATCAAATTCTGTGGATTATTTAATCAGCTCCAAAGGAAAAAGGGATTTATTTTGCCCTAGTGATCTCATTTTTAGAACACTCCTCTGGGATTAGCAGTTTTTCCTGCCCATACTGGTCTTCTGAAGCTCCTGTCAGTTCCACAAGGCGCTGGCTTTCACCACTTCAGAAGGCTCATACCCAAAAGACTTGAGAACTTGTCAGTGCAGCAAATTGCTAAAGCCTACTAGCATCTGACTTACTAATAGTTCTCCATTTGCGGTTCTGTCATTTTAGATCACCTGAATAAAATTTCTTCCTGTAAATTTTATCTCATTGAAAGATTTTAGAAATAGTGTGTTTCAGTGAAATTTCCCTTACAATTCTAAAGGCTTGAGAGCCACCTACTGGAAGCCCAAATCTCAAAGTCCTCATCGCTGTAGCACATACCAGCAGCATCACTCCTGATACTTTCTATAGTAGAACAGATTCCACTTCCGGTGGAATTCATACATTTACATTTTATGTATTTTTAACAGCAACGTGAACCAGTCTTCAAGATATACAAATCAAAGTAGTAATGAAATAGAAATAATAACCCTAGACAGAATAGGAATTCAGTGTTGAACTTTGCCTTTACAGCCAAGAGGAGCAGGCAACAGCATTTGCAAGTACCATACAGTGACTCATGTAACTGCAAAGTGCCTAACTTACTATGCCAGTGCTCTGGTTCAACTGAGATGCCAGAAACAGTTTCTGAAGCCAATCATATTTTGCTATGATATATAAAAGCTTAACTTAAAGCATCAACTTAAATTAGTCAATTATTTCACAAATCTAGAATTCACTCTGAATTGGTTCCAGCATAATCTTTAAGCACAGAAAAGTTAAGCCAGTATCTGAAATTACAACTGCAAGCAGATAAGCAACTGAAGATTTTTTTTTTAAGCCTCAAACAGATGTCAAAAAGACAGATACCAAACAGCAAGAAGGTGAAATAAAGCAGCAAAGCAGCAGCATGGACAGAAAAAGAATATTATCTTGTCCAGAGTGAAAAAGGAAAAGATTAAAAAAGGACAAGATTAAAAAAGGCATATATACTTACATCAACATACTTGTTTCCTTTTAGAAGTTTTCCTGGGAAATCCAGACAGTAATAATAAACCTGTTCCACAAATGACTTACAAGAGAAAAACTATTCCCTGAGACAAGAAAACTCTTTCTGCTCTGTTAGCGTACAGCATCCTGTGTATTGAGACTAAGTCTTCCCTGGCCTGCCAAGCCAGTCCTGCTTTAAATGGTTATCAAAAATATATTTAACCTATACAGATAATATACATATAAATATATTTTCCAGTGATACCTCTAGGCAGAGCAAAACTGGGAAGCATTAACTGAAAGAAAAATTACGTCCAGTTCTTTACCAGAAGCCATAGCATATGCTCCAAGAAAACTTCATCTGTCACAGACCATCACTGCCATTTACCATGACATAACATCTTTACAAGCACAGCAATATCTTGTTAACAAAAACCCCTGGAAGCTTCTAGTCTCTTGCCACATTGGTAATCCTGAGACAAGATGAAGTAACACTAAAAAAATCTAGTTCCTTCTGCAGCACTCTTGAGGATATTTAGTATGTCCATATACAGGACATTTATCAGTCAAGATATTTTGCTTTGTGGATAATCTGCCCCTATTCCAGATTTACTCTGGAAGTGAGAAAGGAGATCTCTCTTTTGTTTGTACTCCCCCAGTGCAGAGGCTGATCAGTTTGTGAAAAAGATGATAGTGCGCTTCGTCAAGGCGTTCTAGAGAACGTAATCAAGGCAGAATACACGCTTCCTGAAGTACTTCTTCGCAAGAATCCCACATGCAAGCTGTCTATCTTTCCTAGCAGGAGTTCTGCAATATAATGAAATAGCACTGAGATGAAAAACAAGTATTTGCCTTTAAATGTGAACTGGCAAATTGTTTGTGCCTCTTGGGAAAAAGCAAAATTACAAGAAAAAAAAAAAAGATGCATTTCTGCTCGTAAAATATATATAACTGTAACTTGCAACCAACAAGGAAATGAAGATTCAATATGCCTATCGTGGTAAGTTTTTAATGTTTTCTGTCAACACTTGCATGCTTATGTAAACACAGGGCAGCCAGAAGCCAAAGGAAAGCTGCATAAATTTTAAGAAACAAAACCTGCAAAGAAATAAAAATGGAAAAAAAAAGTGAAGAGGTGGAGATTTCTCAGAAAGAGAAACAGAGACGTCCAGTTTGGCTTCAGATACAAAAGGACCTTTCTAAAGTCCTAACATGTGGTTTCCTAAGGAATTCAATATTAGCTTTGTCATGTCTCTCTCCAGACAAGGCGCTCAGCAATGAAAGCTTTTAAAAAGAAGAAATTTAAAAATTCCTTAAATGCAATACTTCTTTAAATTAAGCAAGTTTGAAAAGACAATTATTATTCTAAAAGAAGAGGTCTTTAAAGGGCTCTATTATAATGACAATGAACTGTGTTAAGGGTACTGATTTTAGTTTCAGAAACAAGAGAAAAGAGGAACAAGAAGGGAAAATGATTTTTGTTTTCAATTTATGATTTTCAGTCCTGCTGTAAATAGGCTGAATACCAGAAGTGAAAAAAAGGCTTCAGATTATCTCATAGTAACAACTATGGTTGTTGAAATAAATGATTATGCATCAGATCTCCCTATGAAGGAAAAAAAGCATTTCAGTGACTTTGAAGCTGCATTGATTTACACCAAGTTTATCCTGCACAGTTCTGGTTACATGGGAAGGCAAATGGGAGGAAAAAGGAGGGGAAAGAAATTATTTTTATTTGTATTTAATGAAATTTGGCTTACAGGCTTTATATGACTCAGTACTGAACATCTGGGATTGATCATAGGATCACAAACTGGAAAGCAGTCATCTGGCTTCTAGAAATACAGCTTTCAGTTTCTGCTCCACAACTTTTTTTTTAAATGATAAACTGAACTGCAACAGCCATTTTAAGTCTTCTTAATAGCTGTAGCCTCATTATTTTCCACGTTGTGGCATCAGACAGCTATTCAATTTAATTCTGGAGTGGCAGTGAGGATTGCTCTCTTTACGTACAACATAATTCAATATTTTTTCCCTTCAAGATTTTATTAAGCAATGATCATCGTGGGACTTCATTTTTTATTAGTTCCATTCCTCAAAAACATCCTGGGAGAGGCCCAATATGTAATGCAAGATGCAGCACTGATGAACTACATAGACCAGCGTATCCTATCTTTAGAGGTATGTGCTACCTACATCATTTAGTGATACTACCTAAATATGGATTTGAAAATGCATTGAGGGGGGTGAGAGAGGATAAATACTGAAGTGTTTGTATTCTAATCATTATCAGGAAGATAAGTTTCCAGCTTTTCCAAATAAGCACAGTTAAGCAAAACTGTTGCAAAACTTTTAACTATAATGACTCCCAGTTATTATTTATTGCACCATTTCATGGCGTTACATTTTACAGCATTATCACTTGCTTGTTTTTAACACAATCAGTGCAACTTAGCCAGATATGCATGTGTTTAACATCAGTTAAACATCAGATGGAGTCAGTCCATCTGAAGAAATGGTATAATCATACTGTTACCACTAGAATTGCTGTCACTTACTAAGGAGACAGAAAACAATACGCAATAAATTTCTGTGTAAAGATAAACCTGGTCAAGAGAGTAATTTAAGATACATTTGTATAGAACAAATCCTTGAATTAGGATTTGAAATATTCCTCTTGCAGCTGCAAGACAGAAACAGGTACTTGCCTTAAACTATATCAAAATATCAGTGCCTCATAAAATTTGCAGAATTATAAGTCTTCTATGGACAGCTAAATCTAAATTCACCCAATCCTGCACTTTTTATTTATTTATTTATTTTTAAAAATACAGCCTGAACTTTGACCAAAAAAACTACCTTGTAACAGAATTTCCATCTTCCCATAACCACGCTAAGTAGGACTCTGGTCAGCAGAGGGCTATTTATGTGGAATGTTCAAGCTTGTAGATTTCCTACAGAAAAAGTTTTTAAGACTGCTTCACCAGTAATCCTACAGGAAGAGTTTCAGGAAAGCAAGTAGGCAGAGATCATTGTCCTTAAGACTCTGGCTATTCGTACTCTCCATGCACATAAGCAGCAACAGACCAATGTTTTCAAATAGAGGGTGGAACTGTAAAAGAGCAGATAGCAGAAATTAAGTAAATGAGACTGACATCTATACAGAATATGTGTTTCTATGTATACTCTTTCTCAAGAACAGACTGGAGAAATGCAACCAAGACATACTGGACTATGTTGAAGAATTTCAAGACTTTGCAAAGTTGGTACTGTCACGTCTGTCAGGACTGAACAGTTACAAGACTGAGGTTAAAGATGAAGTAGAGAATTTGCTAACAAGAGTTGAACGAGCACAGAGGGACATTGACTATTTTGGATCTGTGAGAGATTCTAAGACATGCGTAGAAGTAGATGAAGACCTCGTGAAACAGCAGCTATTAGAAGAAGCAGAAGAAAAAAGGAAACTTAAAGTCATGCTTAATGCAAGTAAGAGCAGTTCACTTGCAGGGATAACAGATTTTCACAAGTTACATGAATACCAAATATAATATGATTTTCACATGTAAATACTAGTCTTCGAAAGAAAGTGTAGATGTTTTATATGTGTGGGAGGGGGACATAGGGAAGAACAGTCCAAATATTTATTTTGCATATACTTATGATATATCAGATTTACTTCTTGAAAACTTTTACTAGAAAATTAGAACAAAAAACAAAAACAACAACATAAAACCCCATGTTCTTGCAAAATCCCACAACAATTGAGCAAATGCCACTGCATTTCCACTGCACTGAGGAATCAATGTTGGTCTTTTTTTTTTTTTTTTGTACTGGCAAGAAATCAAAGCTTTAAAAGTGAACTCAAGTTAATAAAACTTAATTCAGTACTACATTTTCCTTCTATTTTGCTGCCCTCTTCTGTTACTTTTTTATCCATCTCCCCCACTGTGTACTTCATCAAGAGCACAGTGGATTAGCTACGAGCAAAGTTCAATTCTAGAAAGTTAAGTGTAAGGTATCCATTATGAAGAATATATGCAACGTACGACTGCACCCAAACAAACTAAATTTGATCATTATAAAGCATCTTTATTTTAATTAATGATATACACACAATATATAATCTAGTTGATGTAGTCTGTTCCATTTTTGTTCAAATGTAGCAAGAACAGCTACAGGAGATAGACAATTCTTTTAAGCTGCTAGGTGAAAGATCTCTAGCATCAATTATACAATTCCACTAGCTTCAAAAGAAATGTGCTGAATTAATTTTACAAACAAGTTCACACCTCTTTAGGCTTTTCCAGCAATGGAGCATTAATAGAGATGGTAAAGAAGTGACCACCAAATCTGCTTCTAAACTCTATTACTATAGTGTTTGAGAGATGTGAATATCAAGACTTCTTTCTTTCCAGATGTACGTTTTTCTGAACATTAGAGAATTTTAAGTTGTCTGTGGTAAGGACACCTGGAAAATCATTTTTCTGAGAGTTTCTGAGGAGGAAAAATCCCTTTTTACATGTTATTACTTTTAATTTTATTGCTGCAGTTCACAGTAACTTTCTGTTAATGCTTGCCCCACTGACAAGGAAACTACTCACTGTGTAGATTTTAAAGTACTTAGGAGCAAGACAGTCACAACCCCAGCAACAGTAACTCTGTCTCTGTTACCATACAGGACCCAGAAGTTTGGGTTTTTTGTTTTGCTGAAGCACTCCGAGATTGGCAATTTTAAATAAATAAAAGTTAAAAATAGCTTTGAACCAACTAGCTTTGGTTCAAGCTCATATACACTTGAAGATGAATACTATATCTGTTCTATTATATATACACATATGTATACACACAGGTACGTATGTGTACGTAACGATTACTTTTACATTCAGTAGTTGACACCCTATTCTGTTTTGCCCTGCTTTGGGTGGAACTGGTAAATTCTCTTCTGCATATTATAAAGCTCGTTAATAGCAGGCCTGGAAGGTATCAGTGGACAATAAGGAAAATTTTTGGTGTACTTTCTGCTCATTGTGCTTGTCAGTTCCTTAGTTCCATCCAGCAAGATGTTAGGAAAGCCAATTTGAGATAACAAGGAGAAACCCTTCATAGATTTCAGGCAGTAATCCAGTTATTTGGTGTATTTCTCCTGTAGATGAGGAGTGCATTGCTAATACCTACTAGATATAGTACTAGTATAGATACTAGTACTATAGATATAGTACTACTAGATATAGATACTAGTACTAGTATAGATATAATACCTACTCAATATTTTAGTTATTTTAATGCATCTAATCAATAAACAGTAGTTTCAGGAAAGCTGTTGTAGATTGCTGGAGAAAACTGCAACCAGTGTAAGGGACTTCCAGCAAAAAGTCAATGCTTTAGCTGCAATAATATAGGAATGCTTTTGTAGAGGATATCAGTACACACAAATGACATAATGCTTGATTTCTAAAGGCAAATGGAATCTTGCCAATGACTTCAATAGGTTCACATCAGGCCAGTAAGGGAACAGTTTTTTGCTTTCTCCATTTCATCTGCTGCCAGAACTTCCTGCCTTAAGGCTTTATTTGTTCTGTTTACTAAAATGGCTGCACTTAATTAAAGGCAATTGGTTAAACTTCAAATAGTGTCTCATGTAATTTGAATGCCTTTGGTAAACAAGCTTGTTAATATGCTCTGCAGAAGAATTTTTTTCCCCCCAGAAAGACAGTACCCAATAAAATATTCTAAACACCTAGGTCTTCACAAGCTTAGTGCTTCTTGGTCTTAAACTGTGCAAAAAGCATACAAAACACAACAAAGCCAAAACTATCACAGAATTGTAGGGGTTGGTAGGGACCTCTAGAGATCATCAAGTCCAACCCCCCTGCTAAGGCTAGTTTCTCACAGTAGGTCACACAGACAAGCATCTGGGTGGTTCTTGAATATCTCCAGGAAAAGAGACTCCACAACCTCTCCGGGCAGCCTATTCCAGGGCTCTGTCCCTCTGCCAGTAAAGAAGCTCTTCCTTGTGTTAGTGCAGAACTTTATGTTCTTCCAATTCTGCCCACTGCTCCTTGTTCTACTGGTGGTCCTCTTAGTGATAATAGCACACTGCCTGCTCACTGCCAATCTGTTGTACACCAAGATGCCCAAGTTCTTCTCTGCAGAGCTTCTCTCTAGCAGGCCAGCCTCCAACCTTACTGACGCATGCAGTTATCCCTCCTGACTCAGGTGCAAGACCCTTGTGGAACCTTGGTCTTGATGAGCCCACGTCAGATTCCTCTCTACCCAGCTCTCTAGCCTTGTCCAGGTCTCACTGAATGGCAGCACAGCCTCCCAGTGTCAGACACTCCTCCCAGCTTTGTATCATCAGTAAACTTACCAAGGCTAGACTCTACCCTTTCCTCTAGGTAATTGAAGATGATGTTGAACAAGACCTGACCCAGCACCAACCCTAGTTGCAGTGGGGAACACTGCTAGTTACAGACCTCCAACCAGAGTCTGCACTGCTGATGACAACCCTCTGAGCTGTCAGTCAGCCAGTTCTCAACCCACAGTTCTCAGCCACTCTCAACTCCACTCATATCCATCCCACACTTTCTAATCTTCATTACAAGGATGTTGCGGTAGACCGTCAGCTACCTTGCTGAAGTCAAGATACACAGCATCCACTGCTCTCCCCCTATCTACCCTGCTGGTGATGACATTATAGAAAGCTGCCAGGTCAGTCAAACATGGTTTCCCCTTGGTGAATCCATGTTGACTAACTCCTGACAACCTTCTTCTCTAATTGCTTGATGATGGCATTCAGAACAAGTTGCTCCATCCAGGGAGTAGTTGCCCAGATCCATACTTTGACCTGTTTGAAGACTGGTGTGACATTGACTATCCTCCAGTCCTCATAGACTTTTCCATTCTCCAAGACATTTCAAAGATGACAGAGTGTTTTGCCAGTCATTTATGCCAGCTCCCTCATCACATGTGAGTGATGGGGCTCACGGATTTGCAACTCCATGATTTTGGCTCTCTGATTAGATCCACATGGACCAAGGGAAGTCCAACCCCCAGACTCTCTCCCTTACCTCTGGGTCTGGGACTCTTGAAGAGCAACGTTAGTAGTAAAGACTGAAGCAAAGAAGGCATTCAGTATCTCCATCTTCTCAACATCCCCATTACCTGGGCATCTACCTCATTCACATACATTTTCCATAGTCCTCCTTCTTCTATCAACATACTTTAAAAAGCGTTTATTATCCTTGACATCCTTTGAATGATACAATTCCAAGCAGGCCTTTAGCCTTCCTTGTTGAAAGCTCACTTGCTTTATCCTTGATTCCTGTGTCATGCTTCTAGCATAAGAATCAGTAACACAAACTACATTTGTTCTCTTTGTCTTCGCATCATTAAAGCAAAAAAATAAAAAAAAAAAAAATAAAAATTCACAGAACATCTTAGGTTAGAGGGGACATAAAGATCATCTAGTTCCAGCCTCCTCTGCCATGGGTTGCCAGCCACTAGACTGGGCTACCCAGGATCCCATCCAATCTGGGCCTGAAATGCCTCCAGATATGGGGCATACACAACTTCTCTGGGCATCCTGTTCCAGTGTTTCACCACTCTCTAAGAAATTTCTTTATAACATCTAACCTAACCTCCTCTCTTTTAGTCATTCTCCCTTGTCACATTACTATAAGACCATGTAAGAAGTCCAGCTTTTCATCCATCAGGATGAAGTTCTTCATGACAGACCTGTTCTCAGTGAGTTCTTCTCCCAGCCTGTATGCACATCTGGCTCAAGGTCAATCCCAAGTGTAACACCTTGTATTTAACCTTGTTAAATGTCATTAAGAACTTATGTGCACACTTTAAAAGCCTATCCAGGCCCCTCAGGATGGCAGCCCTTCCATCCATGGTGTGAACTGCACCAGCCAGCTAACAGAAAAAGAAGCTAACAGAGGATAAGAGAATTCCTAAACATATATACACATACACACATCACTTATCAGGAGGATAGATTTTAGCCTGTGTACTTTCAATAGGAAATAAATTTGATTATTTTCTTGCGCTGATCTAATTGAAGTCAAAATTTTAGCCCTATAAGAGAATAGAAGACAGTAATCAGGAAATCACTACTATGTTACCCAGACTAACTTTCTATCAGGTACATGAACTGAATGCCTTTTGAGTAACTCCAGTCTCATAAAGCAGCACGTGTAGCTGAAGGTTTGCTGTTCCTTTGGTAGGAGATGTCAAATATACAATAAAGTTAGGTTCAGCACTATTTAGCATAGCCACATATTTCACAGTGGCCACATAGATGCCACTTTTATTGATATACTCACCTTGGCATCTAGGTTGGTTAAAAAGAAAGTAAATAATTCAAAGAAGGGAAACTATAAAATTCAAATATTCTAACTTGATTTTTTTGCCTTTGGGTATTTATTTACAGGTTGTGACTACATGCTTACAAGTGTAAAGTCCCTAAAGATAGTCAAGAAGACTGGAGATAAGCATGGTTCTTGGATGAAAGATCCGGGCAAGAAGCACACAAAGATTTATTTATTAAATGGTACTGTGAATAATGTTATTTTTGAATTTGCAAACATCATGACTTTCATGGAAAGCAATCATACACTAAAAGCTCGCAGAGTCATCCTGCCATTTCCCTGGGAAGGGACTGGCCACATTATTTACCAGGGTTTTCTTTTCTATCACAGACACGGCTCCTTAAATGAAATAATTAAATTCAATATCCAGAAAAGAAATATAGTTGACTATATGCTATTGCCAGGGGCTGGAAGAATTCCTGCCTATCAACTTTCTCCATCTACAAAAATAGATTTTGCTGTTGATGAGCAAGGGCTCTGGGCAATCCATGCAGAACCAGAGATTGGAGGAAACCTTGTAATTACCAAAATCAACCACATAACCATGTCAGTGGAACACACTTGGGATACAACATGCAGCAGCAAGGATGCTGAAGCAGCTTTCATGGCATGCAACACACTCTATGTGGTGTACAACTTTCCTAGTGGAGGCACCTCTCGCATACAATGTGTATATGATGTTTTGGGTACTGCAAATACATATGAAATACCAGTATTGCATTTTCCAAAACGTCAGGGTAGCCATTCCACTATTCATTATGATCCCAAGGAAAAGCTGCTCCTTGCCTGGGGTGACGGATCCCAGATTATTTATAAGCTTCAAAACCAGAAAAAAGCTTAGAATCTTGACTAACTTTTCAAATACATCTAAAAGCTAACAGTCTCACGTCAGTGTGGAATTAATATAATTTTGATGAACAATAACAACCATCTGCTACAATTTTCATTTTTTTCACATAAATTAATGCTTACACATGCCAGCAATCTTAAGTTAGCGTCCATTTAAAAATATGTATCCATAAATAAGAATTAACTCATGAATTAGTACCATATGAATACATACAAACTAGTCTTAAAGAGCACGGTAAAAATAAAATGGGTGTGTATACATACACACAAACACATCTCTGACATGTTCTACTCCTATTAAAACTATGCTTTCTGCTTCATTGTCATGGAAAATCAATTAAGCCCTTCCTATCAAACACAAACTATTTTACTGCCTTTGGTATCTCAGTTCACTGTAAAAAAGAAATCTTTATCAAAAGGGCTGTAAAAAAAAAAAAAAAAATCACATGGTACTGGAGGAGCTATCTATAGTGATCTAACAGCAAAGATTTACCATTTTGCAAAGCAAAGCAGTATACATCCTTGCAAACACATGGCCTATGTTTAACACACAATCTTCCTGCACACCATATCAAGGCTATTTCTAAAAACTGATTTTCTAGCCTATTTCCACAAAAATTTTTTTGTGAAATTTTTTTCAAAATTTTTATTGCCTGCATAGCTGCCCAGGCCACGTTTGGTCTAACAAACACATTAATTGTGGATAGATATTCTCACTTATCAGCTTCAATTTGCCACTTTGCAACTTTTTTCAGTGTATTACTGTTTATTTGTAGGAGCGAACATTCCCGTATCTGTTCTGAACCACATGCTGTTTAATTGTTTTACTCAGCAGTAATTGCTTTCTTTCCACTGTCAGCATCTAGCTCTGAGGTACTTTTTCAATATTCCCAAACATTTCTATTGTTCACAGCTAAGTCTTTCTTTCCTATCCTCTGACTCCAGCAAAATATCCGTACAGAAAGTGTGGACAAGATGAGCCCAAGTAGTGCAAGTGAGTGCACATCACTTGCTCCCCTTTGCTAGGAACTCCACAGAAATACAGCTTCATTTGCTTCAAAAAAAACCAAACACAACCATCCAACAAAAAACAAAATACACGCGCTGGAACCTAGGAAAATACAGATTTTGGCTTTAGCATCCAGATTTTAACTGGATGTTCATTACACAAAAAAAAAGTACTAGAAAAGCAATCCATAGAGAACCCATTTTGTTCTTTACACTGAAAGTGCTGATCTGCTTAAAAGGCGCTTGCACAGAACAAAAATCAGGGAATTGTTTTGTAAAGGAGTTCCAGAACACAGCTAAAAGAGTATGGACTGAGAAATTACAATAATATTGGTCTGATTTCAGCAAGAGAAAATATCATTCTAAACAGTCTTAATGACTACAGCATTAATTTCATGTTGTAGACGCCACAAGGAACAGTTAAAGACAGACTTAGAACAAGGAGGGCTGGATATGATTTGCTGTGTGACCATAGGTGAAAGGCATATTGCATTATTTAGCCTTTTATTCCTCATTTGTGAAGTTACACATGCAAAATAAAGTATTAACCACCCCTGGAAAGCTTTGAGATCCTTACTGTAAAAGGATGTGTAATCTTGACTTAACAAATAAAGGCTTTTGACATAAATATGAATTAAGCTTGCTCTTTCAGTAAAGGCATTCCTGAAGGTTCTCTCTGTGTAACAGTGTGTAGAGTACAGCACACTTCATTATTATTCCATATTCAAGATGGTTTTATCAATCAACAACCCTCAAGAACTCAGGTTAGGCAGTCTCCGAACCTCGCTGCCTGGGAAATCCAAACTCCATAATAAATCCATAGATGGCCTAATTTTGAGAAGAAGCAGGCCCTGCATGGATGAGTGTCGTGAGGTTATTTCACATCACATGAAAAAGAGACTAAAAGCATTGGCACATTTTGAAATTGAGGTTTATTCACAAGGAGTGGCAAAGCTTCAAGACTTCTAACTTGAGAAATATAAGAATGGTAAAATATCTGTAATTTGCAGATGTCAGTAGTGATGTTGATTTGCTGACTGTGTGCAAACACAAGGAAAGAGAACAGAAGGAAACATCACTGAATAAGTCTGCTTCAACTATTTGTAAGGCCTTTAATAACTTGGACTCTGTGTTCTTCCCAGGGAATTTACTCCAACAATTTGCAAGCGAGCCACTGGATCATTCTCCTTAAAACATAAATTCTGTTCGTTTTTTTCATGCTATATTTACAATACAACCCCATCCATTTCCTTCACATCTAGAATAAGACCACAAAAGTAGCTTTCTTCGACCAGAGAGTTAAACAAACCTATTGCCAATCTCACAGAAGTACCAAAAAAAGGGCATAAGAACACTGCGCACTTTTAACTGTGCTTTAACGATTCGTGCCAGAGGGACTCTCTCTGTCTCAATATCACTAAAGATTCCTTTTTTCATGAGTGTGCCCTGTTGATTTTTACTTTAAAGGCCTAGTCCTAAACTGCTTCCACTATCACTGCCCATTTACCATAACAGAAGATTAGAAGGCAAAGTGTCAGTGTAATTTCCTGTGCACGTATTCAAATTGAAAATGATATTTTCTCATGTAGATAAGATGCTTTTCCCTCTAGGAGTTGCAGAGGTTTACTTTGGCTTTTTGCTTCCACATGTATTTGTCCACAAGCAATTTTAATGTATCTACAAGATGTAAGCAACTTTCCAGTGCCACATCTGCAGTTGGTAGAAGCAACTTGTACAGAAAAGTTGTAGGTTTGGTTTTCTGGTTGTTGGGGTTATTTTGCTTGTTTGTATTTTGAATAGGTTAAAAAAAAAAAAACAAAAAAAAAAAACTGATTTCAATCCTTAAGTCTTAGCTTCTTTCCTGAGTTCACATAAGAAGTGGTCACCTGCATTCAGTGATTTCAATTGCAGAGCCAATTGGAAATGCAGTATGCTCAGAGCATACATCACTATGCAAAGTGTTAACTCCTAAAAAGGTCTAAAAAGCACTTCAGTAATTTTTTTTAGCATAAGCAATTTATATATTACAACATAATAGGAAGCATGAGATGGCAGAGCAACAAGGTCTTCAGCTACAGTAAGCAAGGATCTGCTTAAATGCGATTGCAGTAGGCACAGAAATAAGAGAAAGAAACTGCTTACCTTTAGAAGGCTTGCAAGGTCCTCAGGTATGCAAGGATCTCCAGATGAGATGTCCTCACCTCCACTGCCAGCCCTTTAGTGAGGTCTGAGAAGAGGTGGGTGCTGGCTCCATCCCTTCCAGGCATTCAGTGCATTGCTTGCACCTGAGCTGCCCTAGGTTGGCTCTGCCTTCCCACCAGGTGCTCAATCACTGCTTCAGGTGATGACTCCGCATTTTCACTACATGTATTGAATCCACCATTTCGGAATTAGTCACTACAGTGAGAAAAAAAGTTTCAAATACCAAAATTAAGTTCTTAAATTTATAATATCATCTTACGTTACGTATTTTGAATTTTGTTTTTCTCATGAAACGTACAAAAAACAATGGATTTTTTTGTTTGTTTGTATGTTTGCTTTTTTTTCTCCAGGTGTCTTTTTTTGTTGTTTTTTTTTTGTTGTTGTTGTTGTTACATTTTAAAAATTCTTCAATAGATATAAAGGATGTACGTTTGTTCTACCCAAGTAATTTTAAGTTCATTTAAAATGTTATATATTGTTACCTATTATTATTGTTGTGTATTATCAACTTGCATATTTCTGTTTTGACGAGCACAAATGCACATACAAACAGGAAAAAAAAGCAAGAGCACATAGACACACAAAGATAAAACTTTCAATTCATACCTCTACAGGTTTGCATGTGAAATTGAACCTCCCAAGATGGAAGGGACCCCCAAGGGTCACTAATGCCAACTCCCAGATGCACACTGTACAACTGTTCAACTTAAGCTTATCTTACAGTCAGAAAGAAAACATTTTTTCCAACCCACAATCATCCAGCTACTCCTGCAACATAAACCCCTACAGGTTTATCAGATGTAGCACCGAAATGCAGGTGGCACAATTAAACTGTAGCTGATTTCGCAAGCCATAGCTTTAGTGACTCCCTTGAAAAGGGCTATAAGGCAAAGAAATAGCAGGTTAAACATACCCTATGTAAACCAAACTGTTTGGTGAAGTGTATATGCAGATTACTATGTCTGCTGTTATATTTACCTAATGTTACTCGCTACATTGAATTCAACTGTTCTTATTCATAACAACCACATTTACTTTTCATCCTTGTCCATGCCTATGCAGATGAACTTGTTTTTTCTCTCACAAAACAATCAAACACCAGATGGCTGACTGTCCAAGAAAAACAACAAAGAATGTTCATAAACAAGACATGAATACTTTTTGAAAAGGAATGTGCTACATCCACTGGAATAGAACTCTGATAGCTAGTGGTACACAAGCAAGGAAAGTTCAAAGCTGAATTCATATCCCTGTTCATCCCATTACTTCAGGGAAGCAAATATTTCTTTTCTTTGTGCATGTTTATACAATTGTAATGAATAAAGTCAGCATTTTAGATTCTTGGTGAATCATGAACTAGCCTTTATTACTGAACATTACAACTGTGTTTTTTAAAGGAACCCAAAGGCAAGTCTTATCTGCTGAAAAGCACACAAATATACGCAGAAAGAAAAACCTGTATGCAATAAGAAAAACTGAATTATTTCCCAGGTTGAACACGTGAGTCACAATTCAGATCTACATACAGAAAGTCACCACCTTAAGCAACAGCAACAAGAATACATTTATTATTGCACTAGTAAGTGTTTGATACTCAGGTGCTCCTTTCAGATTTCCATTTGAACTTACAGAAATAAAGGCATAGCGCAGAAGAAACAGCTTGAATTATTAAGCAGATATGAGCATATTCATAACCTTATGTGTAGCTGCAATCAGTGTGAGATCACAAGATTCAGAAGTCACCTGCAACACAGGTTTCCTCACAACTTTAAAATGAGATCTGTGTATTTTGCAGAAGCCATCAAGTACATTAGATATGTACCCTAATTAGAGTGAAAACAGTAAGGTGATTTGCTTTGGCCCTACAGAAGAAAGGAAATTTTTCATATGGCTGACGTTACCAAACCTCACTAATTCTTCCCAATTTATATCAGATATGCTATAAAGTCTGAAGTCTAGTTTCTTAACAACTAGTTTTGAAGTTTATGGGTTTAAGTGTTTGTAGTCAGGTTTTTTTTACTATATGTTCAGTTTCCTATAGCAGTTAATTTAAACATAAAAACTTAACATATATTTCCTTTTATTTCCAAAAAGCTAGTCATGGTGACCAAGATGTAGACACTTATCAGTAAGGCCTACTGTTTGAAGACAGAACAAACACACTAAAGACATTAGCTTTAAAAAAAAAAAAAATGTATGAACGGCTGAAATTCTGCAGCGCAATACAGAGAAAAATATACATTTCATGTGCGAGCTTCAATTTCAGAAAACCAGCAAGTGAGGATTGGCTCACTTTTGATTGTATTGTATCAAATACAACAGTCAGGGACACAAATAAGGGACAGAAGCCACTAGCATTCAGAAGACCTCATGTACACAGAGATGTGAAGCAAGATACCCTCACCTCCACTGCCAACACTTAAGGGAGGTCTGGGAAGAGGTGGATCCTGGCTCCAGCCCTTCCAGTCTCTCAAATGCACTGCATGCAGCTCAGCTCTCCTGGAGTGGCCCTGCCTTCCCACCAGGTGCTCAATCACTGGTTCAGGCCATGACTTAGCATTTCCACTACGACAGGAAATGTACATTTTGTATGGTATAGGTGACAAGCCCCCAAGGAATCTGAAAATCTAGGATTTCCTTTTAAATATCAGTCACGGCTAATCACTAAAAACTTCCAAGCTACTCATGCTAAGGCACAAACTTGCAGGTTATCAACTACTGGACCAAAGGCAACGATTATAATTAGAGACCTACTACCTTTCTGTTGGAGATCAGATGTAGACTTGTTGGAGTTCTCCTGTGGTGGATTTTAGTAACTGCTGGCAGGCTGAACTTCAAGATAATTTTAAGACATGTATCAGCCAAAGACTTCATTATACCTGACATACTGCCTGATCTTTCTAAAATTTCCATAGAAAGTACTGTTTCTTTACTCCGTGGAGACATATTTTAGCAAACATCAGAAAATACGAACAAAAGAAAGCTGAACAGTAAACAATCTGAGAGCTCAGGCATGTGACTGAGTTATTGCACCTCAGCTGAGTCGCACTAACTGACCTTGCCTGCTCTTGCAAAACCAGAGGTCAGGTGAAAGCTTAAAAGCTAATCTTTACTGCCTGGGAGCTGCAACAAGATTCACATTGTGGTTTGCTTTTGTAGCTAAGTGAAAGATATTTTGCTATACCAGACTAAATGAATTGTGATACCAAATGAAATATACTGTAGGTGCTTGAGGATTTTCTTTAAAACAAAGAGAAAGCGATAGCTTCTGCATCTGTGTGATAGTGAGATAAAGAACTGCACGGTCACAACCATCAAAGTCAGAAGTGATCAAGAGTGCTGTCTGGAAAAAGAATAAAGACAGACCCTCGCCTTCCACATCAAAATATGCGGGTAAGACAAACTTGGAATTATCCTGTTGTTATGGGCTCTCCTATGTTTGAAGCTAGAGGATTAAAGAAGAAAACTTTTAAATAGTCACAGAAGATATATCTTACTTGACTCAAGCCTAAATGCTAGATGGAAACATTTGCCAGTGCTTAATAGAACTGTGGATATTCGTGCTAAAGAAACCACTTAACAATGTTTTGATAGTGAAATTACCTTCTAGCATGTATTCTTTTTCCACCATGCAAAAAAATTCAAATAAATCTGAACACCAAATTGCACAGCACTGAGAGTTCAGTTTGACTGAGTCCCATGACTCCAAATGGCCTCAGTATATAGGAAATGGAATAACAGTTTATGTGGTAACGTAGTCTCTATGTGTGAGCTCAGAGCAGCTTACAGTAAAAGTTTCATTTTCCAATCTATATTAAGAGGGCCTCTGCCTGATGGTGAGAATGAACTTGGAGGCAGATGTTTTGAACAGCCGTGCCTGCCTGAAAAAGCTGCACCTGCCCTCCACTGAGCACATTTCACGTACTATGGTAGGACTGCCAACCCTTAAATAGCCACAAAACATACAGACTGAGCCATTACCTGGCAGCCAAGATTTGTTCGTTCCGAGCACTTTCTCTAGATCGTTCATACCTCTTCTAAAAGATGAACGCTAGGTGGAGCTAGGACCTTGTAGCGCTACTGGCAAAACTGAGGTAGTTACAGCTGTCTGACAGAAAATCCCAACTAATTAAATTCTAGCGGCCAGATCAATGGCTCTTTTAAATGTGTTTTAAAATGCTGAATGAAAGTAATGGTACATTTCTAGAAGCATTTCATGAACTGCCCATTTAAAATTTTTGGAATATAAACAGAAGACTGGAAAAAAAATCTTTAGTATTCTCTAGGAAAACTATATGCAGAGCAATCAAAATTAATGTATTTCATCTGCCCTAACACAAGATAATTGAAAAGATGATGGTGTTCTAAATAGAGGGGAAAAAATAGTAAGTTTGGTGTTATACAAATATCTCTACTTGTCCAGTAAGACTTCAAGATTAATTTTATGCAGAGACAAACTATTTTTATTTAAACTCTCATCTAAAATATTTCACCTTAAGTCTACTAAATAATGCCAGGAAAACAGGAGAAAAAAAATAATAAAAAAAAAAAGCACCAAATCTTACTCATTTTCAATGGACATATGTTTAAAAACATTTCAAAGAGTGCGAGAATGCTTTCCTCTTGTGCAGAGAAAATTGGTAACATACCTGGCAACAAATCTCTCTTAAAGATAAGGCAGGGTAAGTTTTCTAATGAAACATTATGGATTAGCTGTATGGAGTCAATGGGGAAGGATAGTCTACTCCATGATTTCCAGTCTACAGCTTATTTGACCAAATTTACATGAAAGGAAACCTCTGAGTATTTAAAAAACTGGTTCTGTTTTCAGAGACAAGAAGTTACACTGTGCACGTAGTTTCCAGTCCTGCATCTTGATATTTATGCTTTATGTTTTAATGTTGATGTTTCATATAAAACACAGCCTGTGAATGACTGCTGTGATTTAGGGAAAGAACTGAAATTACATTGTGGCTAACCTTTATTTTAATTATCTTCTGGGAAAAAAAGAAAAAAAAAAAACAACTACATAAAGAAGGACATCTCTTGTAAGTACTCTTAAGTAAGTTGGTTAAAAAAACTAGAATTCTTGGGACTGAATTTTAACTACATTTCTTGAAGGTAATTACTCTCTTTAATAAACTGTAATTTTAAGATTTTCAAAAACATTTCAGCAAACATAACAGCAATCTGGACTGCAGTGCCATGGTAGTTATATCTTGGTGAGACAAATTGTTAAAGAGCAACACCTGGGAGCTGACAGACATCTCTGCACTGATTTCAAACATGGAAGAAATGAAAACAGTCCTTAAAGCACTGTCCAGCAGTGTTCTCTTCCGGGTTCCCTGCTTGTTTTTTTCATAGGTCTTTTTTGATGAGGATGATTCTGCTCTCCCTGAATAAGCTTCATTGTTAAATATGAGATGCAAAGACTTGACACAGTGCTAGCTTTGTGACAGTAATATGTCTGCACTACTGCAGAAAGAAACCACTCTTACTGAAGAAGGGACTTATGGAATGGTAATTAGCCTGGTAATAGGCCAGGACAGCTGAAGTAGAGCCTCTGCAAACTGCTACAGTGAGGGAGAGACATAGAATTAACCCACTTCTGTGAAAATGGCATTCAACACAACTTAGTATAGACAGGAACAACACACTAAAGTTAGCCCAAAATTTGGATTCTCTCCAATGGTATGTTGTGCAAGTGTGAGCAAACCATGCATCATAGATAATGATGTAAAATGATAACAAGTGAATTCTGCAGCAATGGCAGGATGCCATTTTGTATTTTGCACTTTGTGCCACTCAAATTCTGTGCTTCTACCCTTCACTGCTACCCAAGTGAGCGGCAGTAATTGCACAGCCTCTGTTCCGAGTCCTGTCCCTTTACAAAACTCAGGTTGGGCCATGCCCTGGGGACGTGCCAGCAGGGCCTCAACAATTCCAGCTCAGCTGTGAACAAGAGAGAAGGTAACAAAGCTACATAGCTGTAAAGGGGTATGTGAGTTCCCAGATGGTGCTTTCATCATGTGGAAAGTCACCTGGGCACATCCCTAACTAGTCAGCAAGGCTAGCTGGGGAAAAGAAGAAAAAATGGTGTTGAAAAAATTTCTGGGATTTGCCCAGGAGGTTCCGAACTCCACTGACAGTGAAACAATACTGCAACAAGCAGTGCTATAGTAATAGTTTTTGCTATCCACATTGTGAAAGATATGTGCTATCAAACATTATGAAGTTGACCACACCTCCATATGACCTATTTAATATGATTACCTCAAAACTGAGAGGTAGACAAAGAAAAATTCAAAAGCAAGCCAAACCCAGCCTCTGGATTCTTGCCAATTTTAATTATTCTTTAGCATGTTCAGAGATGTTTGAAAAGGATTTCTGCCTCCCGTTTTCTCTCTTCCCCACTTTTGGGCATGTTTGCTTTGACACTGAGATCCAATTCTTTACTAGGAAAATCTGTTCCATGACTCAAAGTCTCAACATTATGCATAAGCTTAAAGAAAATACTGAAATTGTATGCAGCTATTCACAGGGCCCAGGGGAAATGGGAAGAGGTTGTGGGCTTTTTCTCTGGAGATACTGAAGACCTATCTGAATGCTTTCCTATGAAACCTAGCATAGAGAGGCCGGTTTGGTACAGGGACTGGACTAGGCCATGTCTTCCTATGCCTACAGTGCTGTGATTCTGCGTAAATGTTTCTACATAAAATTGGGTATAATCTACAGTTGGGTATTATCTACAATAAAATTGGGTACAATCATTGGAAGTAACGTAATCACATTAAAGCATCAGGTGTGTTAAATAAGCTTAGGCTATCTAGCTGGAAGTGAACAGTATCACAGAGGTAAGGCTGCAAGAGGCCTGCTGAAATGGAAATGCTCCACAAAGAGCAGAAGGTGTGCGTTTTAATTATAAGCACTCGAAACTCTTTGCTTTCTGCTAAACGCTTACCATTGCCCGGTCGGCTCCTTGTAAAGCCGGTGTAAGCAGAGGTGCCCGGCAAACGCGCGCCGTGACAGAGCCGTGTAAGCGCCTCAACGGCTGACCTGTCTGGGCGGGAACATGACCGGAAAAGTTATCGCGGTACCGCTCCTCGTGCTCGTGAAGGGAGCGAGGCGCGAGCTCCAGCTGCGCCACCGCGCAGGTCGGTCCCGCGGGCGGGCACTGCTTGATGGGCGGGCTGCAGCTGCGGGCGCTGCCGGCGTGGGCTCGGTGGTGAGGCGGCGGCTGGAGGTAAGTCAGCGGGGCGGGGGCTGCCGGCTCTTTCTGGGGCGGTTCGGCTGGTTTTTATCAGGAAATATTCCGGGAGCGCTGCCGCGGATGGGGCTGCAGTGCTTGCCGCTTCTCCTTTGAAGTGTGTTTTTAACGGTGTTAAGAGTTAAGGGCTCCGTGCTGTTCGAAAAGGTTTTTAAATAGACGCGGTCTTGAGGTCCTGCGGTGTTTATTCTCGCAGGGAGAGAAGTTTTGAAACTAGAGCTGCAGCGGCGGTTCAATAAATAAACTGTTGCTCTGACATGGAGCTTGGAAACGCTGTCGGTGGTGACAGGCGGGCGCAGCCGCGGCCCCGAGCGAAAAGCCGCCTCGGCAGGGGGGGGCCGCTGTGAAGGAGCAGCTGGGAGACGGGACTGGCGGTGTGCGGGAGAATGGAGGGCAGTGCGTGGGATGACAAGTGATCCCCGTCCGAGGGCTCACCGCTCGTGCTGTCACGCTGATAAGATGAAAGCATCTCCCTTTCTGCACCTGTGAGGGTGATAAGTGACCGTATGCTTTTAGGTGCCAACTTGCGTTTGGTTTTGTGTGGAGCGGTGTGAGATGTTCAAGTGGCAGCCTGGTGGATCTGACCGCCTGCGGGTGGAGTGCAGCGTGTGCTCCGGGCGATTTGCACGCACAACACATGGTATTTCCGTAGTCTCTATGATGATTTTCAATTGCAGGGGTTCGATAGGAGAGGGAACAGTGAGGGGTGTTTTTCTGCCTGACTTTTCTGTTCTTTTTTAAACAGGGAGTAGCAATATGTGAGCAGGTGCATGAAGAGCTTCGTTCTGAAACTCGTATGGAACTCTGGAGGGAGTAGATTGGGGAAGTGAAGAAGGCTGAATCTCAGCCTTCCAGATATACTGATACGCTTTGCTTGTGTTCCTGACTTGGACTTGGATCTGCTCTGCAAGCTTCATTGCATTCTCCTAATGGAGAAATGCTTGAAGGAGAACCTATAATAGCAGAAGAGGGAAAGGTCAAATAAGGATAAACCTGAACAAGCTTGGACATATGAATATGGGAGAGAGAAAAATGATGTCAAGGCCCCAAAATGAGACTTTAGCTGAACTCAAGATTAATCTTGCCATAAATAGCTAATGTTTGTGTCTGTTGTTGACATACATGATGTGCCTATAACTCTCAAACTAGCAATAGCGTCCCTTCCCAAATCTTAAATGCTTCATTTGTCATGCCAGGTAATAATCTAGAGGCTTGACAAAATAGCATTTATCTGTCATACATCTAGGACTCTGCCCTATGGGAAACATCAAATTAAAAGGAGGGGGCAGGAACTGATTAATCTCATTAGTCTCCTGTTAGGCTGAAGCATGGTAGGAATTGGGCTGGGAGCATTGTTCCCTTGAAGCTTTTATCTTCTACCTCAGAAAGGAATTGAAGGAATGATTGCAGAGGACGTTGCTGCTGCCATCTTTGTCACTCCAGCTACCTTATCTGTATTAGGATTATGCTAGATGCAAGGACATCAAGGATGCAGGAAAGGCATAAGTAGAGCATCCTGGGATCTTGAATCAATTCTTCTCCAGTCTGTATTTTGAGAGAGATCCAAAGCAGGGCGAAAGAGTGGCTTTTTTCTACCCTTTCCCCTATCACGTTTTGTTCCACTGAGTGTCTGCTGCTCTAGATCATCTGTGCAGGATCTAAGGCATTGCAGCACGTCTCACTGCGGTGAAGTGTGTATGAGTGGAAGATGTACAGAGAACAGGTGGAAGAGAGTAAGTGAAAGCTTTGATAACAAAGGAGGAAAGCAGAGGAGATGATGTTGTGAGTGCAAAAGTGGGGGGGGGGGGCGGGGGGAACCCCCAAGGAGCTGATCTACTCTATTTTTTAATTTTTGTTTTTACTTTTTTACTTCTTGCAGCTTTGCTTTAGCTCTCATTTGTCGCTTATTTCCAGTTTTCTTTGTTTCCCAGCCCTCTCTTTTTAACAAGACAAAACAACAGAACCTTAAAGCCCTCATCCCTAGATACTGTTCTCACTCTTATTAGACTATTCATAAACTTAGTTCACTTCACTAGAGATAGGGAGGAAAAATGTTTTGAATTGTCTTTCATCTCAAACAAATGAGGGCCTTGACCTGGAAAGATTAGGAAAACTAATGGCTCGCATAGGTAATGTAGAGCCTCTGTGTGGCTTTAGATGTCTGTAGTATGCTTCAGAGGATTTACTGCTTATCAAAGCAGAGAAATTATGCAGAAGGAAATACGTTCTGTGATAATGATCACTCAGTATAGACACAAACATTATAATTCAACAAGCTATCCCAGGCAAGTCTTTTCTGAACTTTCCAGAGCTAACTACTAGTGTAGGAATGGTAATGTAAAAAAACACAACATATGGTAGTAGAGAAGAATTTTAAAAATTGCTTGTATGTTAGTGAGATTTCATTGTGCAAATCTGTGGAGATGTTTATAATCTCTATTTCCTCCCTTACACTCAGAGTTCAGTAAACTTCTTATGATATAATCTTCAAATTCTCATTCTCAAGCTCCCGGATAAAGTTTAGCCAGCAATGCTGGCCTTGGAGGTACCAGTTACCATGATCAGTTACCACACTTCAGTAGATGGATAAGAAGTCAGAGAACCTTTTGAGTTAGAAGGAACCCTTAAAGGCCATCTAGTCCAGCTCCCTGCAATGAACAAAGACATCCACAGCTAGATCAGGTGCTCAGAGCCCTGTCCAGCCTAACCTTGAACATCTCTGAAGACGGGGCTTTCACCACATCTCTGAGCAACCTCTCCCAGTGCCTTGCCACCCTTATCATAAAAAAAAAAACAACAAACAAACCAAAAAACTTATCTAAATCTCCCCTCTTTTAGTTTGAAGCCATTTCCACCTGTCCTGTCACAACAGATCCTGATAAAGAGTCTGTCCCCTTCCTTCATATTGTCTCCCTTTAGATATTGAAAGGCTGCTCTCATGTCTCCCGGAGCCTTGTCTTCTGCAGGCTGAACAGCCCCAGTTCTCTCTGCCTGTCCTCGCAGGGGAGGTGTTCTATCCCTTGGATCATTTTTGTGGCCCTCCTCTGGACTCACCCGCTCTGAGGTGATGAGATGCATCTGATAAACTGTGATGGCTTGAATTCTTTCCTGACAGCCTTTCATGCAGCACAGTGTTTCTTATTTCTTTTGATTTTAAATGGATGCACACTGAAGAAACAATATAAGAGTACTTTCACAGCTCAATGCCTCTGCCTGTATTTTTTAACACAATGTTTTTATTACAAGTCTTTTGTGACCTTGTAACACTATAATTACTTGGTTTTTATCGCTCTATCTCATGGGACTTATTTACTATAATCCCAAGGTGCTACTTCCCAATAGCACTTTGCTCTTATTTGGCAATCCACTGATGTAGAGAACAAAGAAGTTAAATAAAAAAGGTAATTCTTTTCTGAAAGAAAAGTTAATCTTAACAGCACTGTTATCAGCGTAGTTCAGTTTGTGGATTTTGTTTATACTGCGTGTCCGCCAAGTTACAGTGTAGGTTTCTAAAGGACTTTAACAACAACCTGGATTTTAAAATTCACTTTGATCATCTGTAAAGCAAGATTGTTACGGGTGTTGTGTAGCTTATTAGTATTTCTGGAAGACCTATGAGCTAAAGACGCTGAGGAGAAAGAGCTGTGTGTTTTCATACTGATTAAAGAAGAAAAATCTCCCATAGATATCTTCACATACATAAGACAGTCCTAACATGTAGTTTTCCTATTAAGCTTCCGGCATATACATATGTATATATACGTAAAATCCACAATGATCTCTTTAGAATATACCTTTCAGCATTCTCTTTCAAAAAGAGAAAAAGAATATTATTCTAATTTTTCACAAAGAATTAATTCATAAGGCCCCAGTTCTTTTTCACTTTGAAGTTAGCTTTCTTGCTGAAATTGTGAGGCAGCTTATTTACTAAGTAGTTCCTTATGTGTACTGAACTGAGAGTAGTTTCCTGCCTTTATAGTTGTAACATATTCTGAATGAAACTCATCAGGGAAGAGATTCAATTTCTAGGAGTCACTGTCAAAAGTTCCAAGTAGTAACTGATTAAATATAAAATTATTCTGACACTTTGTATATTTTGTTTTGTTTTGTTTTGTTTCGTTATTTGTTTCTTAAGGGTTTGTTTGTTTTCTTCTCTCCTGCCAATGAAGCGGAGTACATTCTGTACAGGACCAGTAACACACTTCTATACAGAGAATTGGAAAGTGTGCAGTCTTATACTTACATTTCAAAGTAAAGAGATAATGAAGATGCTCTTCAAAATTAGTCTTATGTGTTTTGCCCAGACCATTAAAGTGGACAGTAAAAATTTGTAGATCATTCAGCAGAAAATCAAGGTAACGGGGAGCCATTAGTATATAAAATATATTCTTATTTTGTATTATATCCACAAAAAATGTATGCTGTTTTACTGAAATATCCAGCTGAAATGTGACGTGAGGATCAAAGTTGAGGGCTGAATACTGCTGAAAATGCAGCTTTTCCTAGTTTAGAGAGAAGAAATAACATGAAACCGAATGGTGACAAGACAGCATGTGGTGGACATCATGCTTGGACTGGAAAATAATGGATGTGAATGCTGGAGATGTAAAATGACAGAAGTGTGAACTATTAATCGTAAGAGAAATCTTTCCATATTACCAAAAGATGTAGTGGTAAGCTGGTGAAGTCCTGAAGCAGACGTGAATTTGGAGAAAACAGATCAGCAGGCCTGGGTTTCCTTCAACAAAATCTAGAACTAGACTTGTGTAGAGCAAATGCTAAGTCACAGCCTGAATCAGTGATGGAGCACCTGATGGGAAGGGGGAGCTCAGGTGCAAGCAGTGCACCTGAGCGACTGGAAGGGTGGAGGATCCGCCCCTTGTCAGACCTCCTTTAAGGGCTGGCAGCGAAGGTGATGGTGTCTCTTGCTAGAGATCCCTGCCTAACTGAGGCCTTCAAGTTGTAAGCAGGTCTTTTCCTTCATTTCTGTATCTGTGGCTGCTGTATTTGGGCTCATCCTCGTTTGCTGTTGCCAGAGACTTTGCCACCCTGTTATTATCGTGATACTTTCTATCCCATTATAGCATTACAGCTTGAGAAGTGGAATGTGTTAAGGGGAATCAAAGGTAAGATACACTGTATGACACAAGACAGATTCATGTAGTTGCTTATCAAATGCTGAATGTGAGTCTTGTTTTCTTCAAAGCAATGATGCATGCTGTATGAATATTTGGTGAATGAGTCACTTACTGGCTCTGTCTTTATGCTACAGAAACAACTGACAAGAGATATATCTAAGCTGCTTAATTCTACTCTGGATTTCAAGCACTAATGGAATGGCAACGGATGTTTTACTTTATCTGTTTCTGAAAACAAATCTGGTTGTCCTCCAAATTCAGAGATGATTTACCTGGAGATACCTTCTTGTTTCTGTCTCTGTTTATATTAAAAATAATAATAATAATTTCCCATCTGTACTATTTACTACCCGTGGTATGTTTTCAGAAGTCATAGTTTAACAAGGGAAAATATTTGCCAATCTGTCCCTCTAATATAGTCATTGACATTTTTATTCTGCTAAATGCAGTGCAGTTTGTAACATCTGCTTTATAATGAATAATGAGAACATCTTAGCTTAATGACATTGCAGTAAGATTTATTGATGTATTTCTGTGATGATAAATTAAGGTATGTAATGCATTTGGCTTCCAAATCGAAATGCTCTGATGTTTCACTACACAAGAGGAAAAAAAATATCTCTATCGAAGACAGTGGATAGGTAAACCCTATTCCTAAATAGTTTATTAAAAACAACAATACCAAAACAATAAACCATCCTGGAGAACAGAGTTTCTGCATTTCACAGGGATTGGATTCACTGTGCTTAAAGGATGCATTAAAGCATCATTGCATGAGAGTTCTCCATCTTATAATTAAAATGTGCTATTCCTCTGTAATTCATAGCTGAGTTTCTGTTAAATTACCTGCGTACTCTACGTGCAGCACCTTAGTGACGTTGCAACCAACATTAACATTTGTACTATTACAGACAAGGTCCTGGGAGTTGAAGTAGGTGATTCTCAGAGGTTCCTTCCAACCTCTTAACTTCAACTCTGTAATTCAGTTATTCTGGGATGGTGTTCCCATATGCTTCATAGGACTCTTCTTATGAGTTACAAATTAACGAGCTCTTACGTGAAATTGTGTTTATTCCTTTTCTTCATGCATCTCAAGATTTTGTGTGCAACATAAGGTACAAAATTGTGCTTTGGCTTATTTCTGATAGTACTTCTTCGTATGCTTTGCAGTGAGGGTGCAAATGAAAAATCACACAAGCGTGAGTCATTTTCCATTGTTCATACCATCACTCCCTAAACAGTTTCATTGGAAGATTTATGGTCATGTAGTACATCAACAGAAAAAAAATGGCAAAACGACTCACTGTGTCCTGGGATGTGTTCAGGGCATGTATTAGCAACTCTAGAAACAGCAAGACTGAAGGAAATGTGGAAGGAGCTTTAGCACGTGTACTCAGACATGGGCTCGTGTTACCCTTGTTAACTCTGCATTAAATGCTCTTACTGCACACACACGAACATGTACCTGAAGCAGTAATTTTACCCAAAGGTGGAAAAAACAGTTTAAGGTCTGATCTCGCAAACCTCAAGTATGCAAAAGGAAAATCACATTGTGTAGAACTCTTTCTTACTGGAAGAAACGTGTTGTTATTTTGCAGTTCTTGCAAGAAAAAGGTCTGTTCTGGCCTGCTTTACAGAAAATCATGTAGTATGTTGTGAAAGAAATTTTAATGTACTCCCTACCAGTTACTTACCAGTACTCTGTCCAGTGCACGCTGCATTTTGTAAGAGCTTTATATGAGGCTAAGGATTAGAAAATTGTTGCAAGAATTGTGGTCTGAATCTGTTTTGCTTTGACTGCATTCTCCGCTAGTTAGGAAATTCGTTAACACGTTCGATTTGGTTTGTGGACTGTGAACGATGCCTTATCTGGCTCTCGCTTCACTAACTGCTTGGGCTGTGAAAATGGAGAGAGCTGTGCGTGTGTTCAGAACAAACTGTTTTGTACAGGAAGGAAATTCATGCACTGGTGTAGCAATTGGACAGATGAATATGATGGGAAAAGGTGTTTCACCAGAGCTATAATGACAGAAGGATTGGCACAATAGAAACATGCTATAAGGGAAGAAGATTGCTTACCCGTATCAGAAGATTCTAGGTTCACAGGGGAAAGCTCCAGAAAGAGATTATTCTCCCATGGCAGTCAGCCCTTAAGTGGGATCTAAGAGCGGTGCAGCCACCCTCCCCCCCTTCCAGTCACACAGCTGAATTGCTTTCACCTGTGCTCTCAAGGCTGACCAGGTCCTTTCCCAGGTGCTCAATCAGTGGTTTAGGCTGTGACTCAACTGTTCCTGTACAACTAGAATGAATTTGGTTTGGATTCACTAGTCATTTTTTGGTAAATGAGCAAGTGCCTGCTCATGTCCTTTGAAATCCGGATTAGGATACTCAGAAACAGAGCTTCCAAATTAGTAGAGACTGATAAAACTGATGTGCTAGGTGGCTTGGTGGTAAAAATTAATTTTGTAGTGAGTGTCTTTGATTTGCTTTTCTTAAATAATCAAGTAAAAAGAACTGTTCTGTCATGGACCAAAACGATACCGCATCAATGACAGCTAATGGAAAATAAACAATTTCCTCATGGCAGGTCAGTAGTTCAGTATTTTTTGTCACAAGCACGTGGATTCTTCTATTTGTCCCAAGAATAGAACTTTCTCTTATATTTCCACTTGGAGTTTTTAAGGACCATTGAAACACAGTGGGCTGTATCATATAATAGCAAATCAAATTTTACTTATAAAATTAGTCTCACATTGTCACAATTACCAGTATGGTAATCTGTGGTAAGGCTTCTACCCAGTTGCTGAACAATCTGAACAGTCTGAAAAAAGACGCTGAACTCTAATTGTGGTACTTATACTTAAAAAGAGAAAAATAAATTTCACTCAATGGATGGATGTTTTGAATAATTTTTGTGTTTTTTTTTTTTTTAAATATTATTATTATTTTGATACTTACGCACTGTCACTTGGCCACAGGTGCAAGAAACTTGTGAGGAATTTTTCATGAATCACAGAAACACCAGGGTTGGAAAAGACCTACAAGATCATCCAGTCCAACCATCTACCTAACACCAAAAGTTCTCACTAAACCACGTCCCTCAATACAAAATCCAAATGTTCCTTGAACACCTCCAGGGTCAGTGAATCCACCACCTCCCTGGGCACCCATTCCAGTGCCTGACCACTCTTTCAGAAAAGCAGTATTTCCTAACATCCAGCCTGAATCTCCCCTGCTGCAGCTTGAAGCCGTTTCCTCTAGTTCTGTCACCAATTAGACGAGAGAAGAAGCCAAGACAATGAAGACAAATCAGCTGGTAGCTGGTAGGAATTGGAGAACTTTGCAAGCTCAAAGCTGAAGTTTTTTAGCACTGTGGTTATTGCAGTGAAAAGATCTCTGTGAAGGCATTATCAAACAGTTAAATACACAATGCAGTTATTACTTCAAGAAACTCCATTGCTTTTTTGAAATAGGATCAAAAGTGAAACATGAAATGCTCCCAAGTGAGAGCTTGGGATATGTAAAAGCCTGACACTAAGTATCCCCTCAGGTGTCATTGCTGTTCGGGATATTCCTGGCTCTGCTCCAGTGACATTCAGGTCGTGTAAAGTAAATGGTTCTGTTTCATTTCTCTTCTATGTCAGTTCAAAGATTTTATTTCAGAGACGGTAACCCTAACAACTTACTGCTTCAATTACTCTTCTACTCCAGCATTCACCCTAACTGCAGTTTTTTTTAAATTTATTTCAACCCTATGAAAGAATTTTTGGTTGGGCTGGTAGTAGCACGTGGTGGAACAATTTTTAGACTATAGTTTTTGTTTTGGCAAATATTTTTTGGTCACTATTAAAATGTAAGTAATATATTTATTTGAAAAATGAATCTGGTTGAGTTCCTTGAAACGCTCCACAGGCGCAGTGTGATGTAATGTGTAGGATCTTCGTTGGTAGGAACTTAAAAACGCCTGGCATGACTGATTGTAAAAGGTGCAATGTAAAAACATTTCCAGGTTCTCTTTTGTTTCATGTTCTATCGGATGTATCTACTGTACGGAAGCACAGTGCTGGTCACTTCAGAACTCGTTTGTAAGCTATAAAAAGATCATGCCACATAGTAAAAACTGGGTATTTGGTTACATGAAGCATTCCAGCTATGGCAATAAAGTGGGAACACTAATAGCTTGCACAGATGAAAGTGAAATAGAAAAGCTGAGCACTTGAGTGTTTTCAATGTTATGACACTATTAAGGTCCTTTCCTAGCTAAATGCATTTTCCAGGGAGAAAATGCAGCTTCTCCATAGAACAGCTCATTGAGGAGACCTACGCATCCGGTCACATGTTTGTTGTGGGCTGCTGCTTCTTCCCTCTAAAGTCAGTTTCTATTTTCAGGGGGTGCTTAATCTGTCTCCAGTCATCCTGGTATTCGTGTTCTTTCTAGGGTCTGCTGAGTAAACAGGAATAAAGGATAACACATTTTCGTTGCCACCTGTAATAATGTTTCTTCAACTGGGAGATATTACAAGGTTCTCTGGACTGTGGATTTTAAAAATATTGAATGTTGCTTTTGGATGTCAAGTTATTGATGTGTAACATTACTTCACTCATAATTAGAAAGTTAGGTTAATCCATTAAGTATGAAAAGTCAGTGTGACAGAATGTACCATTCTCTAATTTAGAAATCAGCTGTGGCATTATACCTGATACAGATACTTCCTTACTCATTGGCCATTTCTGCTAGGAGATTCTGAATAGAAAGGAGTAAAATAAATAGAAAGATCAGGATTTTAACAAGCTGTGGATAAATTTTATTTCCTGGTTGTACATTTTCTTTACTCAGAGGTAGAAAATCATGAGGACAACTTTTCCCTTATTTTCGTTAATCTCCAGGAAAGAATTGAAATTAAAATACTCATAGTCATGAAACTGATGCAGCTGTAAAATTTATATTTTCAGTGGTGTGATGAGTAATATTGGCATATGGTCCTTTCCATACTGACCCATTTGTTATTCTTAGTTGGAATGTTTTTAACTCAAGCCGAATCATTTAAATTGTTTGCTGTTTCTAGGAGTATGACTTTTTCCTTTGTTTCCCACAGTCACTTTCCCTAAAATAACTACTGAACCTGAATCGTACTTGAAAGTAGAAGTACTTGATACTGGTCAGTTCCTGCCTATGTGAACTCAGCACATACACTCACAGATGCGGGGTGGGCCGCGTTAAACCTCTTGAAGTACTGCAGAAATTGTTTCAGTGAGGGGAAGCATTTGATTTCACAAAATCAAAAAAGCTGTCTCTTTTTAAATTTTGTCTAAAACTGAGTTCAGACTTCACAAAAGTTTTTGTTATCACATTGATAAAGTTGAGGGAAATTCAGAACAGAGCTTTATAGCCCAGATGATGCGCAAGTAGATCACTTGATAATGAGAAATATTCAGAAGTAGTTGTGTTGCATCCATGTTGGACTGTTTCTCTGTGCGGCCTAACCTGAACCTGAGCTTTTTTTACCTGGAAAATCTTGTGGTTGAAAATTCTTTATTTTGATTGCAGGGAGTCAGTTTTCTTCTGATAATCTTCCTATTTGTTCTGTTTTTGTGCAACACAAAGGAATCTCGCATGTCTCAGTATCCACTAGTGTCCTTTAGCAACCCTCTCCTACTTCGTCCGTTCATTTTAAGCAATTCTTAGCACTTTCCATTCTTTTAATCCTCCAAAGTGGAGTTGTTTCTGTAAAAATCTGTTGCTTTTACTCTGTGTGGAAGCGTTCACAGTCACGTATCATGCATCATGTATTTCTTTTGTGTCATTTTTCTAAAGGTTGGAAACTTGAATGCCACACATAGTCTCGTTCACCTCATTGAGTGAGTCAGAAGGTATGGATTGGTTTGATTCTGAGGAGAGATTTGCTCCTCAGATAAATGGGGATGTTATAGGAGAGAAAGTGGAATAGGGCTGGGAAGGTACTAAAAATAGTGGCATGGAAAGTGGGCAGCTGTACGCACTCTCTTGGTAATATAGGAGCATTCACTGAAAAGAGCACTCAAAAATGAGTCAAAAAGAAATTGGATAAATCCACAGAAGACTGGTCCTTCAACATCTATGAAACATGATGATCCCTATGCAGTTTGTGATTTTATAAGTCTCATTCTCTCTGGTTATTGGGAAAGGTAGAGCAGGGGACTGATGACTCCACACCTGCGTTGCACTGAACATCATTAGAGACAGAGCACTGGGACAGGCAGACTTCTAGTCAGAGCCAGCATGACTGTTCTTATGGTGTTGTATTGTTCAAAAAATACACAACAATTCTCTGCTTTCGGCCACATAAATTTGGTGGCCACCTGTCTTGAATACAGTACAAGTATAACACTAGGACCAAGAATTGCACAGGCCCAGATGGCTGAGGAGTGTCTTTGTTGACAAAGCAGCTGATTTCTAGAATGATATGCTGTGTATATTAAGAAAGTGAAAGAAACGGAAAGGCAGTGTGGGTAGATTTGAGGTATTGGACCTCTTTTTAGTTCTAGCCTCCTTCAATGGAACAGTTTCAGACTAACATTCCAAATTATAAATATATCAGTTACAGTAGAATTAATGCAAAATCTATTTCATAGTGCCCTTACTTACTCGTGTAGCCCTAGAGAAATGTATGGACATAAATCTAATTGATTAATAAATGAGCTTTTGTTAATAATGCTTATTTTGAAGAGTTGTTTCCATAAGAGCTTAGCAAGAATTTCTATTTACAAAACTTACTGAAATACAGGAAGGCAAGCAAAATGTGAACACTGGTGTTTTAAGGGACTGGCCTGATCCAGTAGGTTGTCGTAGCCACACCTTCTCAGACATCTGAAAAAGCGTAAGAAGTATTTATAAGCTGCAAGACATGTTCTTTTTTCCCAGTCCCCAAGATTTTAAGAGTTAGTTTTATTTATTTATTTTTTTCCCAGCATTGTAGCTTGTCTGAGATTTTAGAATGTCTATTGAGGAAATCTTGTAATGCTCTTTTTAATCTTATACTTTCTCTCAATAAGTCTTTAATAGAATCACAGAATGGCCTGGGTTGCAAAGGACCACAATGCTCATCTAGTTTCAACCCCCTGCTGTGTGCAGGGTCACCAACCAGCAGACCAGGCTGCCCAGAGCCACATCCAGCCTGGCCTTGAATGCCTCCAGGGATGGCGCATCCACAGCCTCTCTGGGCAACCTGTTCCAGTGCCTCACCACCCTCTGAGTGAAAAACTTCCTCCTAATATCTAACCTAAATCCCTTCTGTCTCTGTTTAAAATTCTTCCCCCTTGTCCTATCACTATCCACCTCATAAACAGTCTTTCCCCCTCCTGTTTCTGTGTTCCCTTCAAGTATTGGAAGGCCACAATGAGGTCTCCTCGGAGCCTTCTCTTATCCAAGCCAAACAAGCCCAGTTCCCTCAACCTTTCTTCATAGGAGAGGTTCTCCTGCCTGCTCATCATCTTAGTTCTCTCCTCCTGGAGTTCCACATCTTTCCTATAGTGGGGGCTCCAGCAGTACTCCAGATGGGGCCTCACAAGAGCTGAGCAGAGGGGGATGATCACCTCCCTCTCCCTGCTGGCCACTCCTCTTTTAACACAGCCCAGATTTTTGCCAAAATCTCATTTTTTTACTCTAGGAAAAGAATTAATGCTGTGTTTTATTGCAGTTTATAATCTTTCAGTATACTGCACCATGAATTAACTTTGACAGAATCATTCATTATTTCTCTTCTCATTTAAGGTTTCCAAATCTTGCATACTTTCTGGCTTTGTTTTTCTTTTTTAGAGGAGTAGTAGAAAGGAGTTTTGCAGGCATGGGGTTTGGAGTTCAGTAGCTTGCATAAGGCTTGATTGAAATACTGACCTTCATGAAAGGAAACTGGGACATGTGGTGGTGCTCATTTTTTAATTTTTACAAGCTAGAAATTTGAATTAGTTAGATGACAGCTGAATAAAAATAGGGTTTTATTTTCATTTAATATAATAATTCATGTTGAATGCAACTTTTATTTTAAGATTTGCAAAGTCAGAAGCTACAAAATTTCCCTTGCTACTGTGTGTAAAAGAGGTAAAGCTTAAAGTGTCTGATAACAATTTAAAATGAAATGGTGAAGTGTTTTTAAAGATTTATGAGAGATTTCTTTAAAAAAAACAAACTGACCAAGCTTTCTGCAGCTGATAAAACTGCTGTAGGGAGGCATTGAAGAAACTCCACTTTTCTCATGCCATTCTGTCAGTGTCAGCTTTTATACATAAGGATGAGTCCTTGCACAAACATGAGTTAGGAAATGCAGTTCCAGTACCAGTAACAACAGTAACAGACTGCCTGTGTCTTGTGGAGGAGGTGCTATGAGCTGATCTGTGTTCTTTAAGTGTCATAAAGAATCAGCAAAAACATTTACAAGATATTTAACGGTACTTTCATTTTACCTTTTCCTTTTTTTCCTTTTTCTTTTCACTACATACAGTGTTTAAATTTAGACTTTGATTAGCTAATTTATTCTTGAAAACAGATTTTTGCTTTTTTGACTTGGCTACATTGTAATGCAATAAGTTTAACTATGCTCAGTTCTCTTTATTTTTAAAGTATTTTGCACAGTATATTTAGAAGTGGTGTAGTTTTTATTCCCTAACTTTTCTCAGCAGTATACAGTATGGTGGTTTTATATGCCTGCCTATCTAAGTTAGTTTAACTCATTTACTTAGGTAACAAACTTAGCTCATTTCCTCGTAGAGGTATTGTACTAGCACAGTGCTCAACCTAAGGATATCATTTCAGAGAGGGAGTCTCAGCAGTGTGCTGACTTTTCCAGTGCTTTTCTTCTTCCACAGACTGGAAATGATTCTTTTACAAGTCTCTGTACAACTTGTGCAAATCTACGCTTGCCTAGAGCTTTCCCTCTGCACCCCCCCCCCCATTTCTGCCCCCGCTCCCTTGGTGGAGCCTTTACACTTTCTAGCTGAAAAAGGATTTGTATTTCCATTTTATTTGTTCTATTAAAAAAAGCGGAAAAGCTTTAATCTTGTTTTTGTTTATTTCCTAAAGAGTAATGAATGAGGAAGAGTTCTATTTACCCTTCTGTATTTTCAATAAGCACACAAAGAGGAAATAGAGCAGGTAGTGTTTATATGAACAACTTCAATTTAATTTTAACCTATAATCAGATTAACATGATTTGGGGTGCATAGTCTCAGAGGATGCTGTATAAGTAGTGTTTCACGAGGTTGCCATTCTAGGGATTGTCAGAAATTCTATATCAGCAGCTGTGGACAGTTATTTAGAAGTAAGGATTAACTTAATTAGAGAGGTATGCTAGGTTTTAAAAGGCCAGCACCCAAATAGGACTTCTGTATTTGATGGCTTCATGAAAACTCCTGAGCCAAGCTGGAGAGATGAATCAGCAATTGTAGGTCTGTGGGGTGACTGTGTGCAGTACTGTGGGTGGCTGGGGGAGAAGCAAGGTGGGAAATGGTGGGGTTGGAAATTGTGCTCATATGCTCATTCCAGCCCTCGAGTTGTCCTGCAGCTGAATGTGTGGAGGACTTCTGAGCCTTAGCTAAGACACTTGTCTTTCATTATACCATCATGTACAGAGCAAAGTGATATTTCAGTGTGAATCTTTGATACGGTTTGCAAACATGTGTTTATTTATCCTAGAGGAAAATAAAAATAAAAAAAAGAGGGTGGAAATGGGGGGGAGGAAAGTGATGGTATTTAATTATTAGCTGTGTTTTCTATACACAGGAGGAATTATAAGGCTGCCCAGAGCACTGATATTAAGTTATATTAAGAAGATCTAGAGTTCTTGTTAAAAGCCCCACCCCCTCCACAACTGATAACATTTATAGTTTTGTTATTTGGAGTAAACAACGAAAAAGACTGTAAATAAAAGTTGCCTAAATACTCACTCTAATCTCTGAATGGTTATGGAAGATTCAGTTTTAATTAAGGCTTTTCATAATTGCCAATGCATCTGTTCAGTATTATGTTCTTTTTGGACACAGTAAACTATAGGCTTACGTACAGAAGCTAGGATCAGAAATTTGCAAAGTGTACAGGCTCTAAGCAAGTTAGTTTTATGAGAAATCTTTATTTGAAATGCAAATCTCATGTTGGGATTTACAGGGTAAAGCTAGTTGAGCAGAATGAGTTTAGTGCACGCAGACCAGTTTGCTCTGCACTTCCTGGAAGATCTTATTACTTAGGTAATTATGACAAACAGGGTTGCAGTTTCTTTATCTGTGGACCGAGCTCTAAAATATTGTAAGTGTGTGGCTTAGAAGAGTTGATAACAATTTAGAGTTCCATCTGCTTAACAGTAAAATTTTGGCTGTTAATAGCTAGCAGCTTTTAGTCATCAGAGGAGAAAGTTAATTCTTCTTAGGGACGTGAAAAGGTGAGTAGATTGGTTCTTGTATTTTACTGCTGTGCAAGTTAATATAATGTTAAGAAGTTTAGAATTTGCTAGTGTTAAAGCTTTTACTGTAGTATTATAGAAGTTTTTTTCAGCTTTGCTAAACTGAGCAAAAACTATTTTTCAAAATATATGTATTTATATATGTAGATAAGTCATGGTGTTTTGCATGTGTTGATGTCATTAGGAATGAAAGCTATAAAAAGAATTGCAGTTATAATACCAGCAAATAGACAAATCCCATTTAGGCTCTCAGCATGCTTTGAGGGTGATACAGGTGTCTTGTTTAATGCTATTTAACAATAACAAAAAAAAAAAAAGAGAGAGAATCCAGTTTCAGGGACTTCTATAGAACTAGATCAGAAATTGTAACTGAAGGAGTATGAGATTTAACAAGCAGTTTCATAGTAATGATCTGAACAGTCAAACTGAAGGAGGGAGTGTCTGGGAAAATAAGACTTGCCTGAAGCAGAAGCAACAGGTCTGTCTAGAAAAAGATGTCAAGCAAGTAATATTACATTACCACTCTGGAGCAAGGCATGTTACTTTATTTAATGAAGGGTTGTTTGGTCAGCAGATTGTACTCTAGTTTGATGCAGTTAAGCAGCAAATGCACTGCAGATACAGGTGAGAAAACAGGAGGGGTGTGGAGGCTGGGAGGAGATAGGAGAAAGTTTTTGGGCTATTTTTCAACAAAACTTTCTGGTTTACCTCAAGATCTTAATAGCAAGCTTTTCTATAAGTAAAATTTCAAGTTTGTAATATTTCAGTGTTTTCTGTAGGTTATTTAGTCTAGATGGTTGAAAACAACATTTGATGTTTTTAAAAAACAGTAGTTTGTTAATAATAAATGTGCAGCTCTCGACCTACTTTAAAGCACATGGCTTAACTTAGAGAACAAAGAAGAGCATGCAGCATATCCAAGTGGTAGAAACTCTGCACTGCTTTTAGTATTTTTCACTTTTTTCTTTCTTCATATTTGAGTCAGTCTGCTGGCCTGATTTACCAGCGCAGCTGGTGGCCATGGATCTGTGGAGGAGTGGCTCTTCCACATCCACGCAAACAGCAAGGTAGCGTAGGCACCTCTTTGGCAGCTGCTTACCACAGGTGGATTTTTTCTCACTGAGGTGACTGTGGCCCATGTTACTGTTGCTTTGAGGTGGGAGGAAAAATTGCAAGGAAGGTGACTTACTGCAGTTAAGAACTGGGTATCTCTAATGTTTTTAATGAATCTGCTAAGCTACTGGCAGATAGATATGATAACAAAAGATGGAAATCTACCCAAATTAAAGAACTGATGCAACAGAATCAGAGGAAGTGTCTGAAATGTTCACATGTAAGCGTTCCAGTGTTTTGACTTTATATCAGCTGACATAGGGACTTTCAGGATTATTCTGAAGATAATTTGCATTATTTTCAATATCATTAAATGAAGCATTCGGGTCAGTTGCTATAGAGATTAGATGAAATTCAGTTACATTTAGCATTGTTCATACTTGAATTATTATTTAGACAAAAGTGGAAAGACAAAACCAACATTTTTTCTCATAGATGTTTGCCTTGAGTGAAACTAAGGATTGTTCTTTCCTTTTTCTTTTTTTTTAATATGGCATTATTGTGCTGCTCTTTGAATCTCTTTGATCTGAAATTAGATAACAGCTTAACCATTATGACAAGCTAAATGGCAGAGCTCAAATTAGAATCTAGTGATCTCAGACATTAATTCCTGCAGTTGTCCCTTTTAGATAATGGTTGAACGTGTTGACCAGAGTGGATGTAGCACACACGGACCACTGATAACATACAAGTTACTAACAAATTAGTTTTCTTTGTAGCCTTGTGTGTTTTTTTCACCACGACTTTGTCTTAGGGCTTGTAATTTATAAACAAAGAAAACAATTTTAATTGCTACTAATTATTTTTCCATTACGTTAGTCTTGTTACTGATTTTCAGTGTTTCTTATGATGCAGTAATATGGAGTCAGCCTTAAGTGTACTTTAAGGGATTTTCTTTTCTGGTGGTGCATTAGAAATGACAATAAAATCATTACAATTAAATGATTTTTATTTTAAATCTGGTCTTATCCTCTGGCTTCTGATTCAGGTGATTTAGGATTTAGGATTCCTTAGGATTTAGGAAGTATCTAACTGGGAGTAAATGTAGATGGTTTAGCTATTTGTCATGTCACTGGTTGTGGTGGCCAGTGCCAAAAAGTGTCACTGAATGAACACCAGAGATTGTTGCATACATTTAGAAGAAGACAGTTAGTATGATAAATACCGATTTCAGAATGGCTGATCTTGGGGTGCTGTAATGTAAGGGTCAGAAGTGAAAAATGTTGGATATAATTACTTTTGGGGTTGAGCCAGCACCGCGTTTGTATGCATTAACTCTTTACTCTTGTAGCAACAGTCAAATCACAGTTCAGACATTTGGCTTATAGGTGAGCTTCAATTTTTTTTTTCAGAAACAGTAAAAGCCACTTTTATTTGCTCATTTATTGAAACCCTCTTCTTGTGGTGCTAAAGGTTGAAAATACAGAGCTTTGATATAGAAAATTGTTTCTAATAATGAGGAGCAGGCAAATCTCAGATTTCCAGTGTCTGAGATTTGTTTGGTTTTGTTCCCATGTGTATTACCTTGTTTTAGTAAAGAACCTTAAGAAAAAATTGAATAAATGAGAACCTCAGAAATCCACATCTCCTATCAGGAATAGGAACAATTTGTTAGTTTTTGTATTACAAAGCTGAATTTCTGATAGTGTGCAGTTTTGTTTGCATGGTGTAACATGTTTCAGTGTTTTATTATATATTTTCTGTCTGGTTGGGTGGGGTATAACACGTGATTTCATCTGTCTTTCAGCTGGAAAAGTAAAGGTCTCAACAAATTGCAGATCATGGCTTCTGATGCTAGTCATATGCTTGAAGCAGCTTTGGAGCAGATGGATGACATAATTGCAGGTATAAATACAGCATTATTTACAACAGATTATTTTTATATTTAACCTTGTTCATCTTTTTACCTCCTATGAATTTTCTGTTTTTAATTATTTGTCTCAGTTTGCCAAGTTCCCTGTGACACACAAGTTTTTATGGTTCAGTATTTATGTGAAGAAAATTTTAAGTAATATAACCGAAGAAAGCGTATAATTCTATCTCAGACATATAACTATGGAAATAAGAGATTTAATTTGTTCTAGTGTTACATGATAACTCCAAGAAATCCTATTTCCTGTGGTTACTTTGAATTTTGTTGAAATTTTGTAGAAAATAATTGCAATGACTAGTTTGAAAATTTACATTTATAGTTTGCTTGGTCATTTAGTTTATTGTAAAATAGTATATGCTAGATTTTTGTTTCTTTGTTTTTGTATTTCTGTGTGTTTGTTGAAAAATGTGATGTTTTCACCAATGTATTCAGTTATCTGGATAGTATATATCTGTATCTTACACACAAGTACATTAGAATGTATTCATAAACCATGTAGTTTTCTGTGTGTGTGTGTATGAAAGAACTTATTCATGATAATGTTTATGGCCTAATAATTTAGAATGTATAGCTTTTTTTGTTAGCATTCATATCCAGGAGTGAAATTAGAACTTTATTTTTACATAGTTTTCTGCCAGAAAGGGGTATGATGCAAGACAGAATTTGCTGTCTTTTGATTCTCTTATGGTAACGCAATTAAAACTTCTTGTCTCAACATTGCTGCATCTAAGAAAAGAAGGTAATCCTATGGTTAGGACTCAGTACCCTTGGGGTTTGTGGTCACACAGTGTTCAGCATGAGCTCCTGGAAGAGGCATCTGGGTAGGGCTGTGATCTCACTTTTGCAGGATGGAAAATCATCTACTAAATGTTTTCAAATTTAAATAATGACGCCTATGCTGTGCCTTTTTTAAAGCTAATGCTTTAAAAGAGCCAAAGCAACACTGAGGCCCGTGTGCTCCTAAATTATCTGCATACATCTGGATATTTTTATTTTTTCTTTTCTTTCTTCTGAGATAATTGATTCATTTCCCAACATGCAGTGGTGATGACATTTGGTGAATGTATCTTTCATTTTTCTGAATATTTTCTGTTTTCTTAGGATAGGTTTTCTTCAGAAAATTTGTATCTTCCAGGAGAACAAAGAAGTTTAAATAGGAGATTTCTAACTTTCTAAGATTACATACTGATTTTCTCCCAGGAGTTGTGGTATGTTTTCTTCTAACGGAAGGTGTTGGAAAAGTTAACATGATTTTGATGATTTTCAGAATTCTTCCTAAGATTTTCATCAATTTCAGTCTTCTGTATTGGAAGCAAGCTCCAAAAAAATATTTCAAGTTGTTTAGTATTTCCTCATATGATCGTTATGATGCCCTTAGACGACAAAGAGGTCTACTTCCTTGAATATATTGAATATATGTTGTTTAGAGAACTTTTGTTTTGCCTGAAGATACCATTGCATATTCCCTTCCAAGACATACTAGCTATGTAGTTTTTTCACAAAGATAACATTGCTACTCAGTAGCATTTCCATGACTAGCAGCTCTGTAAAACTGTTGCTGCAAGGTCAGTTCTGGGTAATATAATAGTTGTTTACATTTCTTTTTGTTTGTTTGTTTGTTTTCCCCTATGGTATTGAAAGGTAATCCATTAAATATATGACAGTACGTGACAGCATGGCAATATTTGACTGTATTAAATAATCACATACTTCTACTAGTTTGATAGAAAAATAATTGAGCTAGACTTCACTTTTTTTTTTTTTTTTTTTTAAATTTTCTTTCCCCCATTCCTTTTAAAACCCCTAACTTTTTAGGGTTTCATCCTGATAAATATGCTCTAGAATTACATAGTTCCAGGCTGCCTACCAGCATTACTTTTATACCCTCTGCTAAGCTGTCATGATTATGGAGATAATGACACAGAGAAGCAAAATACGTGATGTAAGAAATAATCTGCATTTATCAGTGGGTTGCACACCCCATTCACAGCTGTTTTGTAGTGGTGTTATTGCCCATCAAAATAAAGATTTAGACATGCTTTTCATATGTAGAGTTAGTTTGTAAGAAATAATCTGTTTCAGTTGGTGCTTTGCACATCTCATTCACAGCTGTTTTTCTAGAATCAGAAAATGGCTTGAGTTGGAAGGGACCTTAGGGGCCATCCAGTTCCAATCCCCTTGTCATCCACAAAGACCCCCGAGCCCTTCCCCTCAGGGCTGCTCTTAGTAAGTTCTCTTCCCAGTTTGTACTCATACTTGAGATTGCCTCAACTAGGTGGTGTTGATTCCCAGACTAAACCAAAAAGACTTAGATGTGCTGGTTATATGTTTCCACAGTGTTGTGAGTAAATTGACAGCTTCAGGAGAGTTGACTTTGACTTCACATTACTTAATTTTTTTTCTAATTTCCAGTTATATTCAGTATTATGTGGAACATAGGATAATATTAAGGTATATAATGGTGAAAAAATAAGACTTCCAGTCACACATTGTCAGATCTCATCAATGTTAATTGATTTGATTTCAGAATGTTAACTGAATTGATGTGATTTCAGAATATCTACCCATACCAACCAAAAAATATTACTTTGTTCCTTTATTTTTAGTTGTAACACAAAACTCAAATAGTTTGGAGAATTGTTTATGTTAATTATTGTTTTCCATTACTAGAATTAGGAAAGTGATTTTAAGATAGGATAACTGAAGTTTTTTCTGGTCATTCTTTTCCAGCTAATGTTCTGTGTGTTCCAGAACTGCTTATCACATATTCTGGTATGATTGAGAGACTGAATATGTCTGCTGGAGCCTGTATTTGGATACTGGTGATTATCCCAATTTGCCTCAAATTGAGGAACATGGTTACTATCCAAGTTTGATTCTCTCTAATTCAATCCACTAGGCTTCTGTATGCAATCTGGGGAGGGTCTGGAAAACAGGAATATTCTCTTTAATGTAGTGAGAGAGGAAATAATGTACAGAACTCCTTCAGGGTGGGGACTGTTAATAAACAAACAAGAATTTTTCTAACTGCAGATTTATAAATACTGTGTGATGCAAATATTGGATAAATTATCTGCACCAACATCGGTGCTTTTAGAGTAGTCTAGAAACAGCAAAAGTCAGTTGTTCTGAGCTATTTCATCAGACTGGAGATAGTAAAAATCATCTGCTGAAAGTTTTTTCAGGTCATAGATCCATGGTGTCTGGACACAATCTAGGCAGCACTGGATTCAAAGACTAAATTTCATGACTATGGAAAAGTAGTTGGAAAAAGAGGTATCCCTTAGAATAAGGCCTGAATGGGTACTAGGAAGAGCTATGTTTTCCTTGTGACCTCAGAAACCTTTGCTTCAGGCATAAAATGATCATTAATCATTGCTTCAGGGAACTGAAAAGTCTAGAGGTATTTAACTTCTGAAGTTTGAGTATGGGAGGTGTGTACATGTACATGTATATGTATACAAATATACATTTAGGTATATATGTATACACATGCAAGTAAAAAAATTTTTTTAGTAAGAAAACCATGAATTCTTGTAATAGCTGAAGTTATTATTACAGCACAAGGCCCTGTTCTAACATTTTGAGGAAAGAACTGGGCATGCAAACACAATACAAATATTTATAGATTTGTAATCCTAGTTTTAGCCTTCTTAATTGTGGAAGTAAAAGTACTTACTTCAAATGCTAGCATACCTATTGGATGATTCTGGTTAATGGAAATAAAAAGTCTTAAGTAGATTGTGCATCTCAGTGCAATACAAAATATATTAGAGTTTAGAGTGCATGAGAGTAGGATTGTAAAACAAGATTAACAAATTAAATTTCTTTGGGCTTGATCAAATTTGACAGATAAGTGAGTGTTCCCAAGTCTTTAATGCTTCAGTGCATCTTTACTGATACCCACCCTCTTAGCTATATAAATTAGGCATGCTAAATGATTACCCCTATTTGGCTAAAATAGCAAAAAGGACTAATGTGATTGTCAATGAACATGACTTATCCATTAGCCAGAATGCTTTGCACTTGAAACAGAGGGAGTTTTTAAAGGAAGCATTCATATGTCAAATCTGTTTACATATTCTTTACTTGTAGACCACATTTATGACATTGTGTCCATCTGTGTCTTGCCCAAGTCATTACTTTCTCATTTCTTTGGTTTGTACCCCATCCATTAAAATATGTTTCTCCACAGGATTATAAACTTCGTTTAATTTTTCTTTTCAATAAATCATAATGAATTAAAGTAGTTTTTATTTTACTTTAGTTTTTCAAAATATTTCTGTATAATTTGGACATGTATTTTTTTTTTTTGTGAACAACTGTCATAAGTGTAAAGTGTAAAAATTAATGTCACAATACTATAATCCTCCGTAGATCCAGAATCTCTTTAAATTCAGTGGTTAATCAGTGTAATTATTGTAATTTTAACAGAAGCTCCAGCAGTTATTACTTAATGAAAAATAATGAATAATGTAAGTGTATTATCACATGGGTGTGTACTGATATTTCAGTATTAGTACTGAAAGATTAACGGACCAAAGTAATTCTAAAAGTCTGTTAGTATTTTAATTCCCTTCTCTCCAAGGGCAGTCCACTCGCATTCAGCCATCACCTTGGCTGTGTACTACAACTTCTCACCCATCTTAATTGGAGTACAGAAATGAAAGAGCTCAAGCTCCAGAGCTATGCGATCTTACTTGGTGTGTGTTGGATTACCAAAAGAGCTCTAGTTAGGTGATCAGAAATTGGATTGAAAATGCAGAAACTGACAAAAAATACTGACACGTGTATTTGAACCCCTTTGAGTGGATTTTAGGTTTTGTAGAGTAAGGTTTTCACTGAGTTTCTACTTAAATAGTAGAAATTGAAAGATTTCTTAATGACCTTATGCTTCACCCATGAACAATCAGGTATTCACTCAGAGGATTCGTTCAGAATGTAAGCACTAGTCATGCAGCACTTTAAATGAAGAAGATAGAATTCTCTGTTCTGCTTCATAAGGATTTGAAGTTGTCCAGACCAGACAGAGAGCACTTAATTCCATTTTTTTGTGGTCTGTTCTGAAGGGATGTTGTATCTGAAATGCATGCTGGGTGACATGCAGCTGACAGGCAGTACAAGCCTCTTGTGATTGTGAAGAGTGAATAGAGAATGGACCCTACCATTTTCGGTTTTATATACTACCAGATGGCTTTTTATTTTTATGATTTTGTCACACAATTTTTACATTCAAAGTTTAATTTCTATAGTAACAGTGTATAATTTAATTATAACTTGTAGGACAGGGATTTGTGTAGAATTTCATTTCCAATATCAAATTAACACAAACTGTAGTTGAAGCAGTGATGACAGGAACAGAATAATTGAAATAATGAGCAATTTGTTTCTTTATAGCTTGAAGCAACAACTGCAGTGGTTTTCTTACATTTTCTAGATAAATTGTAATTGTGTTAATGATTTATGCTTCAATTATGATTACTGAATTTCTCTTTTTACTTCTTGTTCATGTTCAATAATTTAGGCTTTTGTTTCTGAGCAAAAGAGATGCTATATCTACAGTACTTGTTTTCCTTGTTACTTCTAGATATTAATTAAGGTGAGCATTTTAGAAATTCTACAATACTTGCTATAGTACAGTGACATTTTGAATCCGTTGGCTAGAAAATATGCATAGATCGTATAGCAGTAGAGATATTCAGAAGGAAATGAAATTGTAGATGACTTGAAATCAGGTCTTTGATAGAGGAATAAATAGTTTCCTATCGTTAACTATCTCGTAAAAATGTATATCAAGATAGTAAGAGGGTAAGAGAAGATGAAAAAGGTGACCTTCAATTATCCTTAATATTAGAGGAAAATTAATAATAATGAATAAAATTAGAAATACTTGGTGCTCATTTTGTAACCTTTGTTATAGCTTGTTAGATGCTAGGGTTTAGCTTCAGATACTTGACCTTAGGAAAGCTAATTAATAATGTCTAAACAATCAACTTAAAACAACTGTAAACATCTGCATGTGTAAAAGACAAAGCTGTCCTTTATGATCAAGTTGGTCTTTGATTTCCCTTGAATGTGGTCCTGCCTTTTCAGCAAAACAGCAGATTTAGAAGATCTCTTGCAAATTCTTGATTTAATTCAAAATGTAGAAAACTTTATAACAGGAATATTTTTTGTCTCTGAGTACTGAGAAGCAGGACTGTCAGTATAAAACAAGAACCACATAATGACTGGGTACCAATAACAACATACCTGAACTGCAGTACTGCATTGTGTTTATGCAAAACAAAATCCATGCATCATAGGTATTTGTATGAAGTTTTGGCGTAATTTAACTCAAGGCAGATATAGCATGTCCATGGAACAGCATGAGATGGAATTCATGTGAGAATAGTCCATATGTGCTAAAATTTCTATTAGTGTAATAGATTTGGAAGTATTGCTCTCCTAGAGTAATTCTTTAGAAGGATTAATGGAGTTGTTATGCCAGTGTGGAGTGGAGGAAATTGCCTAACAGTATTTAATTACTTGTCTCTGATGTTAAAACCACTTTCTAGCTAAAGTTCAAACTGGTAGACAAGATGTTCTGCAGCTTGCCATGAAAAGTTTCAGAAAGTTTGGCTTGAAGAGAAAGGATTGAAACTGGCTTCAGAGTATGATGTTGTCAAATTCCACTGGCATAGTAGCAAAGGGTGGAAAAGACAGAGAAATGTAAATAACTGCCAATACAGTATGTAGCAAAGAAAGGCAGTTCAACCATGACGATCATAGCCCCATATAATTGAGAATCTGAGACACAGAGGTCTTTTTGTGGTTTATAGGGCATTATCTATTCTTCAGTATATGACTCATTTGGTTGTTAGATTTCTAAGAGGTAGATTGGAGCAACTTCTATCAAACAGAATTTCTTTAAGTGCAGAATCATAGCTGTTCTGTTTTCTACTTTAGGTGATGAAATTGATTCAAAAAAGTATTAATTTTTGGAAATCAGAAAGATATGATTTTTATGAAATTATACTTTTATTTTTTAACAGACTGGATGCAGATATTTTCCTCCTGATTGCAGAGATGTATCTTGTCATTAAACATTATTTAGTGTTACCACTAGCTGCTACAGCCATTGTAGAATTTTTATGCTAAAAAGAGGTAGTTGTTGACTTGCAACACTTTTAATTGACTAATGGTTTCTTTGGCTCTAAATGCACTCTTTGTGAGTTTGTGTGTGTGTGTGTGTGTGTGTAAATGCCTATGTTTGAGAAGTGAAGAAATTGATGGAAATAATTGTTTGTCTTTTAATGAAATGTGTTGATTGTGTTTTTCCTGTGCTATTGATACTTGACCTCAAATACAACATTAAAATTTGTGTTTTTCTACCTTTGCTAAATTTGCACTGTTACTGCAGAATCCATCCTCCTTTCTCTACCACCTGTAAGGCTGCTTGGCTTGTGTTTCCAGATAAGGGAGATCTTTGTTGCAGTTGTGTGTACCATGTGTAACGTGCTGAGCATCACTGCTTGAAATCTATAAGCATGTAAAAGGAAAAGGGTTGAGTAGATGATTTGCATATGAAATTATAGAACGCTCTTGAAAATTGTCTAAAGTATTCCACAAGTGGTTGTAAATAAAGCTCAGCTGAAAATCATCCAAGCTACATGAAACTTGCATCTGATTATGACCTATAGCCATAATCTACACTTCTAGCTTTGGAAACTATTCTAGGGCTTCCTGCTAATCCAGTTTAACTGTTGCTGTTCACTGTAGTTAAAGATCTAAAAGCAGACATTTAAGGATCAGCTAATGCAAGCTATGATTCAAAATACAACATTTGTGATGTATTTTGCATTATTGTATTAAAAGAAAGGATTGTGTGAGTTACCTCTCCACTCCTTTGAGAGAAGACTTAGGAGTGAGAAGTCTGAATTTTGTCTCGTCAAAACTTTACTGCTAGTTTACATAAATTCAAGTTTTCAGGGCTTCGTGAGAAAAAGAGACCCATGCTTCAAAAGGGAATTATACTTTGCAGAGTTGAAGGAGAGAGGAAGAACTTGGACAACCTATATACTCATTGAGTAAAAACTCAGGTAAAAAAAAAAAATTGTAGCAGTGCAACAATGATTGACTAAAAAGCCAGAGTAAATGTTTATAACTTTGTCCAAAGGTGATTAGAATAAATGATAAAACTCAATTATTTGTGTATTTCAGGTTTATAGGAAGCAATCTGTACCCCACTTTAGAATTAGCTTTTGGGTTCTGTTGGTTTTATTCTGGGAATAGAGGGGTGTCTGTTGTTGAAGGTCAGTTTGTTTGGTTTGGATTTTTTGAGGTAACTTTTTTTTTAATGTTTTCTTTAACTGTTTTCTGGACTGAAAAAAACAGCAGTTTCAGGAAAAATCTCTTTGTAAACCTCTAATTGTTGAGCTTAATATTACCATATTCAGGCAGTTTTAGAGAGAATAGACTTATACTGAGAGAATAGATACATATACTAGAGAGAACAGATCATACTGATGAATGCAGTGGAGAAGAAGTAAAGGGGCAAGGAAAAGTGAGAGATGAGAAACAGTTTTTACTGCTAAAAGTGATAATAAATGAATGACAGATGAATGTCTATAATAGAAGCTGAGGAGAGTGGATTTTCAAACTGGCAAGGTTTTCTGATTTTTATTGTACTGTTTACAATAGTAAATAATAATAAAATAGTACTCTTTAGTAATTTATTTTCACATGCTGCAAACAGTGTTGTTCTCTGAATAGGTTATGTATTTGCCCAAAAGGGACTTTTCTTTGAAACCATTCAGCTAACTGAAAGGAACTCTGAACACACAGTGTGCTTCCATGGTCAATGTGTAACCCAAACATGTAACTTGAAGTTGTTTTTTTTTCTTTTAATAGTTTTCTTATTCTTTCTAGAAAGTAGTACACTTTAACCTCTTCATCCACTGGCTGTATGTGAAAGTGAGAATTGAGCAGCTTGTCTTTATCCACTACTTTTTTTTTTTTTCCTGCTTTATAATTTTCCCTCTTTAAGTTATACATTCATCATGATTAATTGTGATGCCCTAGAATACCATCATGTTGAACTTCATATAAATATAATGACAAAAGATTCCCCTGTGTCCTTTTTTGGCCTTGGGAAAAAAAAAAAAAGATACAGGAACAATCTGACTTGCTGAAAATCATACAGTGAGGTTGCTGCTTTTTTTTTTTTTTTTTTTTAGTTCAGAACTACACTCATTTCTCTTGACTATCAATAAAATTCTAGTGACTGAACCATATTCTTCCCTGCATCAGTTGCCTATACTGAAGTCAGATGCATACCAATTGCTGTTAAGGGTAGAGTTTACTGGTAACATCTAGAAGTTTGTTTGCACTGGGGCGTTCCTTTTTTTTTTCTTTTCCTTTTTTTTTTTTCTTTCTTTTTTCAGTCAGCAAAGAGATCCAGTTTCTTACTGTCTGGAGATAAAGTTTAATGTATTTTACAGTGTGATGATGTGAAGATTTAAACTAATGCAAATTGACGTACTTACTCCTACGCACTTTTAATTTTTCAGGATGTGTTCTTGTCCTTCTGTCGAACTGTATGTAATCTATTTAATATGAAACTATATGGAGAGCAAATAAGAGAAGCAAGCTTATGATCCACTTGAATCTAAGCAGTAAAATAGGAAGCTTTCACAAGTAAAATACTGAATTGAACAATCACAACTTTCCTACAGAATTTTAAATTGTTTTTTGAAGAAGGTGGATATGATAGTAATTATGTGTCATGTCACCATTGTAATCAGAGAATGGAAGCAAGATGTGATAAGCAGTGAGGTGTTTAGTTGGGTAAGAGAAGATGTTACCAGTACTGTCCACAAGCAAGTTACAGTGGTTTGTACAGTTTGGCTTTACATTGCCTGTGTAAACTGTCTGAGCTGCTAACATAATCAATTTAAACCCAGGACATTTGCTTTAAATCTGTATTTATCTTGAAGCATCGTCTGCAGATCTAGTCCTTCTGCTAGCTACATGGGAGAAGAGACTGAACCCCACCTCACCACAGCTTCCTTTCAGGTACTTGTAGAGGGCTATAAGGTCTCCCCTGAGCCTCCTCTTCTCTAGACTAAAAAATCTCTGCTCCCTCAGCTGCTCCTCATAGCACTCATGTTCCAGACCTCTCACAGCTTCATTGCCCTTCATTGCCCCACATGCTCCAGGACCTCAAATTCTTTCTTGTAGTGAGTGGCCTAAAACTGAACGCAGCATTCAAGGTTTGTCCTCACCAGGTTGAGTACTGAGGCACAATCACTTCAATTCTTCTGCTGGCAACGCTATTTCTGATTTCAGCTTGTGTGTATCTCTTTAGGAAAATAAGAATTGACCTCTCTGGCCAAATGAAAAGATTTAAGATGTTATATGATGTAAGTTCCTGTTGTACATAATTTGCAAACTTCTGTTTTTAGTTCATACTGTGCTAGATTAAATTGCATTAGGAAGTAAATAAACAGCTTGCATAGGTATTGAGGAGGATGTAAATAAACAAGAATATATATTTTATATATATTTTATTGGTTAGAATAATCAAATTCAGTAAAGCAGATGATTCTCTTAAAAGGAAAAAAAATCTGGAAGACAAATTGATTTAGGAGGTAAAATTGTTGTCTTTAGCAGTCTTAGAACTGGATATTGAAGAGAAATATTATCTTGGCTGCAGTCTTAGACAGAAAATAAGATGAGTTCTTACACTTGACATATCAAAATAAACCTATATGTAACACAAGTGAATAGGACTAAATGTTTGAAAAGAGCTTAAAATTATATTAAATAGTCAGGTAATGAAGATAAATGTCTTGCTTTAAAACGAACAAAGAAAACAACCTATCTGACAGCCAATACTGCTGAGTGTTGCTAAATCTTAGAAATGTCCAAGGATGCCTTTGCACTGTTTTGATTCAAACAACACATAAATAGATAAAATAAATATATATATATAAATAACATAAATAGAACAGCAGAATTAAAATGATGCAGTCATCTGCACAGGTAAGTGATCTGGTAGATCACAGTCATCAAAGCAGTGGTTGAAGAACATCTGGTTAATATTATTTAGATTTCCCTTAAGATTATTGTGAAGTTTAGCATTCACAAAATGAGATTTGGATTGATGACTCACTGAGATGGGAAAGCAATGTTAGATCAAATGATCAATTAGTGTTCTGGCAAAAAGCCCATCTAGGTGCAGAAGATATTCAAGTGTACTAGGACATAATGTTAATGCATTTGTGAGCTATATTTACTAAATTATATATATATAGTGCTATATGTAAAATACCATTAGATTCACTGGGTTCAAACAACATGTAGTGTTCAAATCAGAGCTGATAAACAACCATAACAGACGAAAGAACATTGATTAATGCAAAGTAGTGTGCACAGAAGAGGGAAACTTGGATTAGTCATACGTCTGTGTTTCAAATTAAATACAGCTGCTCAGGGAAAAAAATCTTAGCCAGTAATTTTTAAAACTTGATGAAGACTTCTCTTCCTCTTGCAACTAAAGTATAAGGTGAAAGTGATGGTAAAAAGAGGAGTGAGTGGAAAAATCTGTGGAAATGATTTTGATCACCTTGTATGGATCAATGATGCAGTACAGAATACATATGTAAAATGTTACTGTCCTCCTCTCAATCCTTTTATTTTGTAAGTATCTCCCATGAAGTCAAATAAGAGAAAACATGGGATTGTTTATGCCAGAGAACAGGAATGAATTCATACATGAGTGCAATCTGTTATGTACATGGAGCAATGAACTATATATATAATAAAATAAACTATAAAAAGTAAAGCCAATACAAGCTTTACAAGTTTTACAAGTTTTCCATCTGAGTATTTGTTAAGTAAACCAAACGGTGTCAAATGAAACTCAGAACTGAAAAAAAGATAGGTCGCTAAACAGGGTATTAAAACCAAAGATTCAAAGATATTATAATTCTTCATTTCATGAGGTATGTTTCTGAGGAAAGATGTTTGATGCTGAAAGGATGTCAGCGAGTGGCTGGGTTTTAGAGTTTTCCATAATTTGGAGAGCTCACAAAGTTCTCAGAACTTTGGGTATTTTGTTCTCAGTGAAAAGTGCTTTAAACCTGTTTGAGGTTCCATATTTTTCCATTTCTGGTAATACAGGTTATTTTCATTTAAGTTTCTTGTCAAAGGGCTGAGTGAATCTTGCTTGTTTTGCTTGAGAAACACTGCTCTGTGTGGAGACTTCTGTGTAGCTGAGAAGTTAGTGACATCTCATGGTAACCATGGAAAATTACAGGTGATTTGTGGTAAAGTTTGGAGTCTGTTATTTAAGAGACATTGTAAATGTTGTCTAGGTTGAAATATGCTTGTATATTGCTCTGATGTTTAATTCTAAAGTGTTCATTATTTAACTAATAACTGCTTTATTTCTAAGTCTTACTGGAAGTATCGAAACTTGTCAATATTTGAAGTCCAAATATAGCAGTGTGTAGTAGCTAAATATTTGTCACTTGAAATAAGACTTTCCTGTTTTCGCTTCTTTTAGGTACGAAGTCAGCTGCAGAGTATGCTAATTGTGCTTATGATATTGTGTCACCTGCTCCATCAGTATATTTGGGCACATTTCAAATTTTGCATCTCCTGGAAGATCTAAAGATGGCTTTGGAAATGTTAGAGGATCCTCAAGAGAAAGAAGCACTGCGAAATCAAATTCCAGGGGCCACAGCAATATGTATACGGGAGTGGTTTGAAGAGAATCTGGTGAGTATTTACTTCTAACTTTATCATTTTGTTTGTTGTAAACAGCCTTAGGTCAAGTATTCTCATGCTTCAGTGACTTTTATAATGACTGAAATCTGTCTTAGAGAACTGCAGCAGATATTAAGTAATCATAAAAAGCTGTTGATATCACCACTTTATGAGGTGATGACTAAATGAACACAGGAGTATGAATAGTTGATAGGCCTTAGGTTGTGTTGGATGTAATAAAAGCAAAGCTTAAAGTGAACTTTTCTGTGACATTTTTTGCTTTTATTTGTTTCTGTTGTGGATATTCATTCTTTCCTGAAGATAACATATGAGTGTGTATATAAATAAAGCTTATCATTTTTAAATCTATCAATTTGGAATTCAGTGATGTTGTCTGATGAAGTAAGAAATAGGAATAAGATGCATGATTCTTTATCCTTTTGCTTGTTGGTATTCTGTAACTCCAAGGTATATTCTACACCAGGCAATGATGGTAAATGAAAAGAGCATTAGCTTCTGAGTGAGAGATGTTTATGTTGGGATAGATAGGGAATAAACATTTGGCTTTATTGAAAGGACTGAACCGTATCCAGATGAGGAGCAGATCTTATAGCACAGTATGTTGAGACCACTGTGTTCTTAAAATATTTTGCCCTGTTTTGTACGGACAAGTTCTACACTTATTTTAAGGACATCTGTATGCATGAGGGGATTTGAGCATAGTAGGTGTATTTTTTTTTTTATTTACTACAAAACATCTGCTAAACTCAATCTTAGAATGTGCACTTTTTCTTTACAGTTAAAACAAACAAACAAACAAACAAAAAAACCCAAACAAAACAACTATAAGCATGCACAAAACTTCCATGTTTTAAAATTTTTGGTAGTCCTGTGTGGAGCTGAGAGTTGGATGTCATTATTGAGTCTTGCCTTCCATTAATTCTATCATTTAGTACCATTATTAGGTGTGAAGTATCACCAAATGTTTCTTACCAATTCTGTTACATATACCAAAGATGTGTGAAAATTCAGTTGTGTCTAAGGTATGAAAACTTCAGGATTTGTTTCACATCTGACATTACTTTGCTTATTCCGTCATTTGAGGGCGTTAATTTTATTTATTTTTAATGGGACCTCTGGGGGTGATAGAGTGTTTCAAGTGGAGTTGGATTTTGTACTTTTTTGTGGAACTAAAATTTCCACATATTGCGAATTCGTGTATTCTGCAAAGGCTCCTTTTTGAATTTCTGTAGTCTGGCATCTCTGAACGTCAAGATATTCAATTTGCACTCAGCTGTACTGTATTCACCTCAACAACATTGATTTGAGATAGATGAAGTAGCATTGAATTTAGGTGGTTACTACATAGAATGAAATGAGGATATAACAATTTTTGTGATGTTAGAAAAGCGCTGTTCTTCTGATGAAACAAAAATGGAATAAAGCTTCAGTAATAGTAGCTTTTTTACTACTTAAGAACTATACTAAAAATTTGTGCCTCCAAGTGCATTCATGCAGTCTTGTACATGCTTTATGTTTGTAAATTCTTTGGCCTTGAAAACTGAACAACAAAGAAGAGGAGGGTTGTCGTAAGACATTTAAAAGAATTTTCAAGGAAACTTCAAATACATAAAACCATTTTGCGTGTGGTTTCACTGCTTCTTAATAAATATTTTAGTACTGCTAACAACCACAGGACATATCATGAAGTAGATAATAATTTCAGCATTAAAAATTAACTGTTGCGGTAACAACGGGCTATGTTTGAATTGATGAGCTGTGAGAGAATACATTTAGGTACAGTTTTATTTTAGAACTCTGACTGTCTACGCTGTTCATTTATTAATTCATCTTTGTTGATCACTTCTTTGAGTACAAAGGAGAACTCTAGTGTTCTTACAGAGGTCCTCAAATAATTTTAAAAATAGGTGAAAACCCTTATTTTCATGATTGTAAAACCTGATCTTACTTCTAGTGGAGTGTTTATGTTAAATTTCAGCCACTTCACTGTGTAGCTTTATATACTGATCCTTAAAATGCTGCTTCATGAGAAATCCTGAGTATCTTCCTCATGATGTTTTTTCTTAGAAGCTTAATTCTGAAAATCTTTTTTTGAAGGCACTAAATTTGAGGAAACAGAAAGGGGAGAGAATTATAGAATTGCTTATGTTGGAGGGGACCTTAAAGATGATCTAGTTCCAACCCCCTGCCACAGGCAAGGTTGCAATCACTAGATCAAGCTGTCCAGGATCCCATCCAGCCTGGCCTCAAAATACCTCCAGGGATGGGGAATCCTTTCTTTGGGCAAGCTGTTCCAGTACCTCACCACCCTCTGAGAAAAGAATTCCTTCCTAACGTCTAACCTAAATCTCCTCTCTTTTAAATAGTTTAAAGCCATTCTGTCCTATCATTATCAGGCTGTGGAAAAGATCAATCGCCCTCTGGCTTGTAAGCTGCTTTTAAATACTGGAAGTCTGTAATGAGGTCTCCCTGGAGCCTTTTTTTTCTCCATGCTAAACAGGTCCAGCTACCTCAATGCCTCTTCATAGGAGAGGTGCAGAGGTGCTCCGATCCTCTGATCATCTTAGGCCCTCCTCTGGACCAAGTCCAACAGCTCCAAGCCCTTCCTGTACTGGGATCCCCAGATTTGGACACAGTACTCCAGATGGGGCCTCTCAAGAGGCAAAATCCCTTCCCTCTGACCACCCTTCTTTTGGTGCAGCCCAGGATACCATTGGCCTTCTGGATGGCAAGAGCACACTGCTGGCTCATGTCCAGCTTTTTGTCCATCAGGACCCCCTGGTCATTCTCCTCAGGGCAAGATACCTCAAGACAGACTCGAACAAATACTTTTATAAAGATGGAGTATAGTAGTAATATCCTCTGCTAGTTAAAAGAAAAAATAATTGTGTATTTCTTGTATATGAACTGTTGTTACAAGAAGTCTTTAGAAGTGTACTGTATAAATATTTAATTGGAATGTAAGTTATTGCTACTAAAAACAGAAGAATTACATGTATGCAGCAGTAGGACTCTTCAACAACAGCTGAATGGGAAGAGAATATGTTGTGAGCAATGTCAGTTAAATCCAGTACATCTATCTCCTGGTAGGTTTGACTGCAGGACTCAAATGTTGAGAGTCATGACAGAGCTATATATAGCTGAATCTTCCCGTTACCAAGTGGCGTTGGCACATGCTAAATTGAAAATATACCAGCAAAGTCTGCTTGGGATGGTATAGCCAAGCTATTATTCTGTATGCATTTATGTATATTATTTCCAGTTTGAAATACTAGATGGATATGTTTTCTCAGCAGTTGTTCCAGTTGAATTTTGAGTGACCCAGTCCTCTGCTGTGCTCCAGCTCCTTTTCAATGAGTTAGTGATGCAAGGAAGCCCTGAACAGGCAGGTCTGGTCTTCTGACTTCCTCAAACATGTTAGAGTAATTCTCAGCACACAGGAAGCAGCAATATACTTCATGCCTACTCTTTATGAATACTAGAGAATGCCTTGGAACTACTGGGAAGGAAGGTGTAAATGGCTTGCATGGAATTTACCTAAGCCAGGATGAATTGATTTATTATTATTATTATTTAACATTCCATTGTTGCTTGTCTGGGAGTCAGTTTCATATTTTCTGTCAGCGAAGTTCATTGTATTATTATTATTATTATTATTATGGATATTATTATTAAGAAGGGAAGATTTAGGTTGGATGTCAGGGAGGAGTTCTTTACAGAGAGTGGTGAGGTGCTGGCACAGGCTGCCCAGAGAGGTTGTGGATGCCCCGTCCCTGGAGGTGTTAAAGACCAGGTTGGATGGGGCCCTGTGCAGCCTGGTCTGGTATGAAGTGGGGAGGTTGGTGGCTCTGCATGTGGCAGGGGGGTTGGAGATTCATGATCCTTGAGGTCCCTTCCAATTCTAGCTATTCCGTGTAATTCTGTATTAGCTGTTTTTCATAGATAGGAAAATCTATTCTGCACAAATAATTAAAGCAAGTTGAAAATACCTTTGCAGCAAGTAGGTCTAGGTCTTTTTCTTAAAATGATGTACTGAGGTTAGTTTTCTGCAGTTTCTTGCAACCATGTAATGACCAATAATACTTAATAGAGTCAACTTTCAATTACAATGACCAGAAGCAATTAAACAGAACTGTGTTATGGCCATAGGCTTTCAGCACTCATGAATGAGAGACAGTATTCTGGTTATAATATCAAGACTTGTTTTTATGTTAAATGTTCCAATATTTCAAGATAGCCTGGTGGCATGCTATGAAGTTTAGCCCTTGAGGGCAATTCTTACCCATATGGGCTATCTGATACCTTGATATTGTCAGAGGGACTACAAGCTTCCTCGTAGGAATTCATGATTGTATGCAGAAATTGCATGCTAGCCTTCAAAAGGATGAATATGATTTATTTATATTATCTAGGACTCCGTTTGCCTAGGACTCTTTCAGCTGTTGTCTTCAGTGGCTTTGCACTAAGTCACAGAGTATCACGTTTGTCTTTAGTTTTGTAGCTAATGTTATGGGTGGTAACGGTTTTTTACTTGACGTTGTGTTCTGTCACTTCATTTCTGGCTGCATTGCTTTTCATTGTTTTAAATATGGTATACTGCATTAATGTAACAAACTTTAGTGTAAAAATGTAATTCTAAAAAATACCTACATAGTAGGCAATAATGCAACAGTCAACAAAGACGTTCAGTTCAAACACAACTAAACATTTTCAGGTTTTGTGATATTTCAGAAAGAAAAACAAGTTACAGTTATTTTTACACTTCACATTTATGAAGTAGCATACAGTAGGCTGGCACGTTTCTTGTCTTTGTAAATAGATGAGCTTGTCCACATAATGTTTTTCATGGTCTTTCCCAGGATGCTGATTTCATTTGTTTATTACAATTAAAGCAAATATGTTCACGTAGAGAATGAAGTAGGCCTTTTTTGTTTGTTTGTTTCAGTAAGTTTTATCTAGCTCTGTCCTTTAGAAATTGTCAATTAGTAATTATTAAGACTCTGAACAACAATCTTACCGGAAATGCTTAACTTTCCTCAGTATATAAAAAGGATTTCTGTTGCTATTTCTTTTTTTACCTGTATTCTCGTGCAGGTGCATTCTCGTATTTTCTTTTTCCTCGCTCTCCAGTTCTCACGTTTTTCTGCATCATAGCACTGAGAGGTGTGTGAATTTGGCATGTTGAGGACATTTTCCCAGATATAATGTGTTTCTAATCCCTTTGCTTCCAAGCCAGTTCAAACATAAGGATCAGGAAGTAATGGATGTAGAGCAATGGATGAAGGAAAACTTAATACTGAGTGAACAGCTAGATCATTCTCTCTCTTTGACTTATTTATATGAGGGTGTTGGCATTACAGTGATGTTGGGGGCTGATTTTATTTTATTTGGTTTGATATTTAGCTCTCCGTTCAACTAAAAGTCAGTGCTCAGTGAAGAACTATGCGTAAACATGCATTTCCTTCACTTGCTTTTTTTTTTTTTCCTTAAACACAGCACTAACCCGATGAAGCAATCCTCACATTGCAACATATTTTCCATGCTTTCACACTGCCCAGAGGAAATAACCTGTTTTTCCAGAGAAATTCTAAGCAAATTTGGATTTGAATTCATTTGGTGCCTGAAACTTTTTCAGGCCAAAGCTCAAGCAGGACATAAAGTTCAGCAAGCAGGTGACAGGCTGAAAGGGAACACGTGACTGTCTGGAATGTATGTTGTCAACATTCATAGCTGATAAGATGCAGAAAATTCAGGCACGCTTACCTCTTAATCAGGAAGAATGACTGTAACAAAATCAAGAGACCTTTGCATGAAATCCAGAACAAGTGACAAGGCAAAAATAAGGTACGTTTGTGATTTAAAATACTTTTAACAGGAAAAATTGATACTTGCCTAGCTGCAGATGCTACACTGAGGTACTTGTAAGTGGAAGAATACAATTTTCTTTCAGTGTTTTTTGGTTTTTTGGTTTTTTTTTTTTCTCTCTGCTGTAAAGCAAAATCATTAAGACATAATATGTTGTGGAACGTCTTAAGAGAGTACAGAGTACTTTCCCCCAGTTCGCTAAATAAGCCTGAAATAAGTCTTGCAACCTCTGTTTTGAGCTGGATTAAATATGGATATGGGATTCTGTAATTGGCTGTACACAGTATATGTATAAATATACACATATATACATGTGTATGTATATACACCATAATGTGAGAAAGTCTGATGCATTTGCTATTCTTTATAATCAGATAACTCATTTTCTGGGAAATAAAAGTGCCCCTAGGGATTTCATATTTTAATCTCAAGAGAACCCCCTTAGTCAATTATGACAGAGGCTATCAGACACAGAGAAATGTCCTGTACTGAGTGCATCTCAAATGATTTCTATCCAAGAAAGAGCTGCTCTCACCAATGTTATCATAGCATAAAAACTTGTACAATTGGCATAGAATAAGCATGTTTGATGTACAGAGAAAGTTGAGTTCTTTTCAGGTGCTGTCTCATGGCATGGTTCACTTTTAGAAAAGTTCTTTTACCTTGTTCCATTTTCTGCCAATTTTAGTTACTCTAGCATCTTTAGAAGACTTGTAGTACTAACTTTTTAAAAACCTTTCACATTTTTCTTGTCATAGAACTTGATATATTTATTACTGTCCAGTACTCAAAGAAGGCTGGTAGTCTAGGTTTGTATCCTTCTCTGCTTGTCACTTGGAAGATCCAAAAAAGACATGCACTGGTCAGAAGGATCGAGAATATTTGAAATAGTAAAACTCCTTGCAGAAACTCCTTTATCTACGATTTCCAGTTTGAAGGGTGGATAGATGGCTAAGTATGATAGATCCCTTTAAGAACTGCTTTTCAGAGCATTATGCAGTTTGAGACTTCGAATTCTTTGCATATACTGTTAGTGTGATGGGCAACTTTGGTCCTGGCTCCATGTTCTTGCACTTTGTCTTAAATGTCTTAAATGAATGTATTTGGCTGTAGGAACTGAAAGAAAAAAAAAAAAGTGGAGCAAAATAAATATTCTGAGATGATCACAAAAAATCCTAGGGGACAGCAGCATTTTGGTGTTAACAGGCATTGCCCAATACATTGTGTTTGTATATAGAACAGTTTTACAGTTTAAGACCAAAGCCGCTTTTAATAGAGGGACATATCAAGAAACTGAAGTTTGTTGGGAAAGGTTAGAGTGTAGTCATAAGTACTGTGCAGAGGCACTAGAGGACCCCACAGTAACAGGGAGTATTTTTAAAGATCCCTTCTTTGCCAGAATGTTGCTTTGCATATGCATTAATCTCCGTATTGCAAGTTTGAAAAGTTGCCATTCCACGAGGTTTCAGCAAAAGCAGACAAAAATCTTAAAAAGGGTATCATCATCTTTAGTTAAGATGGAAAACTGCCTTCCTGGCACTATTTATGGAATAATCAGATTATCCACTGACTCGTCCTTGAATTTCTCCTTTTTTATAATGTCTTTTGTGAGGACAGGCCACTAATTCAAAGAGCATAACTTATTTTTAGGTTTAGTCAGGGCCTGAAATAAACTGAGAAGGCTGAGTAGTGTTACGATAAACAGGGAGTAAAACAGAGACAGGAAATAGGGGGTCTTTGTAATGAATTCCAGCCACTCTTGAAGCAGAAAGCCAGGGAAAGCATTACTTGAAAATAGTTTCACAGTGACAGCTTAATAATTTTAGGTTGTTATTCAGCGCTAAAAGTGAATAGTTTCTGCAGATTTATACTGTTCTTGAAAGATCCCTTTTTAAAGACCGTTTAGCAAGTTATATTTTTAGTATTTTTAGATTTACATTGTTCTGGTTGCTAACCAGATCTGCTGTTTAAAAAAACAGATGTTTGGGGGAGAGTCTGAAGTTTATACAGTTGTGCATTATATATACATCTATGAGAAGTGTTTGGGATAAGACTGTGGGACAGAGGCAGTAGATTTAACTTGAAATGTGTACACACGTTCAAGAATTTAGAAGTAGATGGGTTTAAAGGGGAAGAAGTCACAGCTATATCCTGTAGAACAAAGCAGCGCGCTTGCTTCCAAAAGTTTCTTTTAGCCCTGGGAACGTGACTGCTGAGATGGGCCCAAAGCATGGATGGTGAGATTGATATTTACAAGCACTTCACGTGGCTAAAGCGGGTAAGTGATTTGCTGTTCTTTGATTTGTCTTTGTAAATGCATGTTACCAATCTAAGTCAGAATTCTCAGCTTTGCGGAAGGAAACGCACGGAGTGCCTCAGACCTGAAATAATGTAAGTTCCTTTGTGAGAAAGGAATTAGGGACTTTTCTTCAAGCAGGAGGAGGAAGCTTGATGGGGGGGAGGCTGTGCAGGGGGACGATCAGCTGTCTATGTCTTTAAAAACAAAACTCTAGAATCAGTCTGTGAACAAACGGCAATAGGCTCTAGTAAGCGCTCGTGCTTTCCTGAGGTTGTAATATAGCAAAGCATAGCATACATTGGAGTGTATGGCGAAAAATTAGAATACATTGTTTATCACATTGTGGTTTAAAATTAAGGAACATTTGCACTGGTTCTTCACTTAATTTTTCACTGCTGTAACTGCCTGAGATCTTTTAGTGTGCTTTTGTTTTGAATAAAAATGGTGGTATTTTTTTTTCCTGCTCACAGTTCTCTGATTAAATTATGCTTTTTTAAAAGGCAGTGCTATTATCCTCATTCTTGTGATGAATGTGAATTTGAACATGAATTAACTGCGTAATAGAAGGAGATTAAATTTTGTTTTCCTGCAAAATTAAAAAAAAAAAAAAGTCTGATCATCTTGGAAAAATCATCTAGTCTTTGCTTCTAAGTTTCTTAGGTTCTAACTATTTACTTTTCAGTTTTTATGATTTTTAAAATAGGATGTGAATAGTTCCTTCATAGTAAACTGTTCTATTAAATTGCAATATTGATTTAACTGTATATCATGTGAGCAGTACATCTTGCCATTATACTTATAAAAAATCTATTTTAACTGTGTACTTTTGTTATAAATTCCATGCACGCTATTTATGTTAGTGCTTCTGCATGGCCCTTGATTAAAAACACATGCATACATATGTGCACACTATTTTTAACTGGCTGCGTAAACATAAAATGTAGGTGAATATCTGTGCTAAATGTGAACAGGAACTTTAACTTGGGTAGCTTCTTTGAATGTAAAATATTTGTGATATTTGAGTCTTTAACAAAAGCTTGGGAATGTTGAAGTTCAGTTTACTTACAAAATATTTAGATCTCTTCCTCAAAACTCCTTGTGTTTCTGGAGTATGGATGGGGAGGGGATTAAATGGGGAATTGAGTGGGTGAGTGAAGGAGAAGAGACAACAGGAAGTAGCAGTTGGGAACATTACACTATTAGTTTAATCTGTGTTTTGTATAGTTAAAACTAGATAACTCTTTAGTGGTTTTTGAGATCACATTACTTTGTTATTTAAATGATGTTTTAAATATGATATATCTGCCACCTCTGCTTCCCTATTAATATCCAAAAGATAGATTTGCTGACAAAAGGCTGAGGTGTGCTATTATCAAACTGAGTTGCATTCTCTGTGCACTGAGAATGATAAAACAGTGAGAAAGAAGTAGCTTCAGAGAAGAATGTGTCATGGTGTCATGCAGAAATGTTCACAGATTTGGGAGGAACTAACAACAGAGGGTACCTTTTCGGAAAAGACATTGTGTTCAAATATAGTACAAACTGTTTTGCATAACTAAATGATTGCACTTAATTCTTTTTATGTAAGATAGATAAAGGAGAATATCGGTATTGGTTCTTTTCCTTGCAGGCGCTGTTAGGGGTTGAATATATATGGGGTGCAGGAGAACTGAAAACAATCTTTCGTAGTTCCCAGGAGAACTTTGAGCACTGTGATACAAAGTTTATTTGATAAGTGATCTTGTAAAAAAATAAAAAAAAATCAAGGTTATTTATTTGATTTCCATATTCCAGAATCCTAGCATCTCATGTCTGGCACTGTGGTAGCATTAAGGATCCAAGGCCTTGTGATTAAATACCGTTGCTTTGTGCTCCAGACTAATGAATGGCGCTTAACAGAGAGTAATTGCAAAAGACTCTCATAAACTCTGGTGAAATATGCTAGAACTGGCTCCAATTTCATCATTAAGAGAAGTCACTTCAGAAACCAGGATCAGTTTTGATGTTGCAGTCAATCTGTCATGCCATATTTGCATGGTGTTTTTTGGCTTGGACTGTATTAGGGCAGCAAACAGTTGTTAAATAAATAATGGTGAATCCAGGCAGGGGAAAATAAGGAATAAAACTACAATTTTCAGATGCATAGAACAAAGGATGTGGTTTTAATCAGTAATCTTGTAACACAATATGTACAGAAGCACCATGCAGCAACGGGAGAGACAAGGCAATATTTAGGTCAAATCTGAATAAAGTGTTGCCACGCTTCAAGTCTTTCCATTAGGCTTTCTTGATGTTAAAATGATCTGTGAAAAGTGGTTTGCCAAGAATAGGCTGTACATATGTGCAGTGTCGGTACAAAAATAAAAGAGCAGAGAGAGCAAAAAAAAGAGAAAATACATATGAATCACAGATTTCCTTTGTTTACTGCTTTTTTGTATTTTAATTTTTCTATCTTTTAACAGTAAATGTGTATATATATTATTGCCTGCAGTAGTAGTAAAATTTCTCACTTTCTCTGTTGACAATATTTTGCCTAATACCAAAGGCATAACTCTATGATGAGCACAGCTATGTTCACTTTATGGCATATGATACCGTGGTCGTAACGTCAGAACTATCTGATCTGTTTATTCTGGCCTAGATCTGAACGGTACCTGCCGTAGCAACATGATACCACACTGGTTTCATTTGTTAGTGATTCAGATGTTCAAAGACATCTCGTTAGTGAGGCATAAAGCCTAGTTAAGTAGGTGATGGGAAATAACAAAAGAAGCATGTCTTGAAGTTGTCTCTTTCTAGAAGGATATGGAAAATTTTTTGTATGTATATAGGGCACTTATATCATTGCAGCTAAGACAGCAGCATCATTCTCATAAGGTAGTTGGTTGGCAGTTTGTGGGAAGCATTTTGTAGGTAGTTGATGTTATTTTACAAGATCTAAGCATAAATCTGCTGCTGTTAAGTTTCTGTTGGAATCCAAAGTGCCTAAAACTCTTCTCTTCCCTGCCTCCCAAATGGTAAGTTTGTTGTCTTTAGCGTGGGTTTGCTTTGGTTCTCCCAAAGGATTTGGGTTAAAGGTTTCTCATGCAGTTTCCTTTTTGGCCCTGTTGCTTTCTTATCCTGCTATCTGACCTTAACTGGGAGCACACTATTCTGAATAAAAATGACATAGCCCAAATTTTGTGCATAGGCATATAGGTATAATTAAAAAACATTACTATGTTTCATTACAGAACTAAATGATGTAATGGGTCTCTAATTAAATTGTAAATTAACTGAGCTATTTGAACTGCAGCGGATGGAGTGTAGCAAAATGGAGAATCTCTTGTCCAAAAAACACTGAAGTGCTAAGGCTTTTCATTTTGAAAGAAATGCCTTCATGTGAAATCAAAACACCTGATAACTCTTGCAGCTTACTTTGGACTTACCTTTTGAAGTCTTCACACAGCTGAGCCGATGGTTGACCTGAGAAAGATATATATTAGTGGTTCTGACTACTATACATAATCTCTACTAGCAAAAGGTGACGCGGTTGAACTCACGCTGTATCACTTAAGCTGATGATATTGAGGATGAACGTCATGACTTGCATATGGACATCTTCCTTTAAGTACTAGCATTAGGAGTTCTCCTGATAAAAGTGTAAATGTTTGGTGAAAATTCTTTGATTTTAAGGACTGTATAAATTTACCTACCTTTGTACTGTGTGCTCTTAGCTGTTTTAGCTTGACTTTCACTTTCCTTTAATCAAAAAGGAGCAGGAGAAAACAGAAAATCCAGTTGTTACTTCTGCTTTCAGGTGAAAGGCAAAATCCAGAAATCCCATTCCAGCCATCTCTCCCTCCTCAAGTACACTGAGTGAATGTACATAGATTCACATGGGCATATATCTCAGGTATCAAAAGAATAAATTAAGTTTATATTAACAGATAGGTGCCAAAATCAAAGTGTTTCCTTTGTTGGTTACTCACTCTTTGTGTTTTCTGACTCAATATTACAACAGCAAAAACTGTAACACAGCATCAGTTTTGCTGACCCAAAACAGTGGAGGGGGGGAGTTGGGAAGTCCATATTCTTCTAAATATTATCAACTCCAAATAGACTGAAAAATGTCTGTAGTCTACATTTTTCCTGCAGTCTTTGTGCTCTTAGTAGTTTGTGGAAAACTGGCTGGTTGAACTGTGCTGGCTACACTCCTTGTTCTCAGCTTCTAAACTGCAACAGCAGACAATTTATCAAGTTTGTCCCTAATCTTTCCTACTAATGCAAGCACTCCAGTTGCCGTAAGCATCTGATTCAATTATCAGTGGAACTGAAGTTGATTCGTGTGACTGAATAAGAGGAAAGGATGGTTTTGCCATTATCTGTTTTCTGTGAGGCAAGTGACTTATTGAAAAAGCTTACAAATCACCAGTCTAGCTGACTGCCAAGTTTCTTTTCTCAACTTCTTTTTCTTCTATAACCCAATATGAGACCCAGACATTAGTGAAAAATAATTGTAACAGCTGGCTGATCAACTTCAGAAGTTTTAAAATTAGCTGTGTTGGAAATTCTTGGAGATTAAACTTAACACATGAGGAGAACATAAATTGGCCTCTGTTCAATTCCATTATCTTGGAAGTGTGCTTCCTTTAAGGGACTCCTACAGTCTGTCATGATTCAACAAGTTTGTTTCAGAAACTTCAGACTAGAACATCTGTACAGAAACTCTAAACAGTGGTGGTTGTTCATTTCTGACAGTATGCTGCATCCTGTTAAAATAACACGGAAAAAATAATAAAACTATGGAAGAAACCATAAAATTCCTCACTTGCTGGACTCTGAGCTCCTATCTGAGAAGGCTATTGAAAATTAAGCTAACTAGTTGATCAGATGTCCTGCCTTTCTTGCCATACTCTTGCTGTATTTATTGCTGCTTATCTTTATTTTGACCTGAAGCTGTTGAATCATGATCTATATTCTGATTTAATTTATTTATGGTATCATAATCATAATGTTTGAGCCTTTTTCTTGGAATAGGATTCTGTAGTTCCTGGATCATGTAAATGATACTTAAATGCTCAATTTTCCAGCACATATCAGTGTTATGTCCAAGTTAGAGGTAAAAGAGCATTTTCAAGATAGACCTGGAAACTTCAGATGAATAAGAAGTTGAAGTAGGTGTTGACATGCAAAAATTTCTTTTTTTTTTTTTTTTCCAAAAGTGGAAGAAATGGTTGGTTTTGAATTGTTCAAGGAAATATTTTGTATTTGTATCTGATGCAGTCGGAGCACTAAAGTATACCCAGGTTCTTTATGGAGAGTGTAGTATAGGTGCTTCAAGAAACTGCTTTGCAGTTTCTGTCTTAACAGAGCACGTAGGCTGTATACTTGACTTCTTGTTTGCAGCACTGCAGCAGTTGTAACTGTTCCAATCACCTTCACTGAACATATATTTCCTTCTATTTCTTCATCACGTTATCAGAAAGTTTATTGTGTATTATGCTACCCATTCTTTCATTGCAAGAAATACATTTAACACATTTAGCTATAAATTGTGAAGCTCAAGTAATGGTTTTTAATTTTCTGCTTTTTCTGGAGTAACATCTTTGTAGAAAATCTTGGTGATTCAACCTTTCGATCATGTGATTACATAAGTTTAGTGTGTGTTTGTGATTTCCTACCCTGATTTGCTGTCTAGTCTTGACTTCAGTGTTGTGTCCTATATTTGGGTCCTGCCGATACGTGTGATATGTAACTATACTTAGTTTTATCTCAGTACTGTCTTTCACAACTGCTGAATGCACTCCAACCATGCACAGATGGCCTTGGTTCATGTTACATTTTTTATCTTGTCTTTATGCATGCCACAAAGACTTCCAAAGTCTCAAACAACTGTTGTGTGTCAATCAGCCACTTTTTTTTTTTAAGCAGGCCATTTTCTGTCTACTGTACTGTCCTGTACTTATCTGAGCGTTCTGTCTGACCTGTGGGCAGGGTTGGTATTTTTTTCCTTCTCCATGTTCACACTGGTGTATGATCTACTGGGTCTTACATGGGTATTGAGTATTGAAGTTCCAACATAGGATATTTCCTTGTCAGTCAGTGCTGCAGACATCATTGGGGCTGCATATTTGATAAATGTGAGTGCAGTGAAATTTTTGCTTTATTTGTTGTTGAATTAATTCTCAATCACTGATTATATAAAATGTTGAACTGTAGTTTATGCTGATGATGGATTGCTTATGTAAAAGCGTGTTGGCAATAACGCTGTGCTTGTAAAGGGAGCAGGGGAATGATTACATGATTGGTTACATTTAGCATAGGAAAACAACAAATTACAACAGCATAACAGGTGCAAAGATCTGCCTGACTCAGTGGTTTTCACTGCTGGCTTTTGTTGTTCAGAGAATCTTCTCCTGCCTAGAAGTCTGCTGTTGTACCCTAGGTGCTTGAAGTTGTGTCTTCCCCTATCATGGTGTATGGGTCAGAGACATGCTGGGGAAGGCTGTGGGCTGTCTGTTGGGAAAAGCTTGTAATGAGATGGAGAGGAGTGTTCGGCTGTAATGGAAACCTAGCTGCCAAGGGTAAAGATTTCTGGTCTAAAGGACTTCGCTCTTCACATAGTTTAAAGCAAAATCGCTGGCAGTGTGATTGAGGATTTATAGCCGTGGTCGAAGGATTGCCTACACAGACATACAGAAATAAATCGTGCTTACTTACAAGGATTCCTTCTTTTTGTTATAGTACTACAAAAGTTATTTAAGTCTGCAAGACCATGCAGCTTAATACATAGGACCTAAGTTAAATTGATGGTGTTTGATTACCTGTGAAGACTGGTACCTGTTTTCATTTCCAGAGATTTTAGAAGCAGACAAAACAAGAATTGCAAATAATCATCTGTTCCAAGGCAGAATAACGAATCAGATTATTTCTTCAGATATGTCTCAGTCCTGTTTGTTGATGTATATATTTGATTAAAATACTTTCAAAAATATCAGAGACGAAGGTTATCATAGCTTAACTACTAAAGATGCTAAACTTATACATAGTTCAGTATTTCATAGATTGAAAAGTGTGTTTTGGCATTTGATTGGTAACTACTCCTTGCTTTGCGTAAATTAGTGCTATGTTTATTTTCATGGTCTCTTTTACAGTTAGGCCTCTAAACCTCAGCTGAGATCAGGAGACTATGGAAAAAAAATAGGTAAACTTGTTTGGTTGGAAAAGAACAGAGTTCACACAGATGACAATCCTCCCGCTGCTGCTGTACATGCAACTGTAATTGAGTAGCGTGCTGCAAACTAGCGCAGATACAGGCAACACTGTAGCTGGATTCTTATGTTAGCTGAAAAGCTGATGTAGCCAAAACATGCTTTATTTCGAGGCAGAAAAGCATTGCCTGCAATAGGGAAATGAACCATTATGGGGTAATATTACAACTGGGTACTTTAAGCAAGCAGTTCCAGTCCTGCAATTACATAAAGCTTCCAGATGCATGATGAACCATGGAACTATGAACTCTTCCAAAGTTTGTTTTGTTTTGCTTTGTTGTTTTTTTTGTTGTTGTTGTTTAAAAATCTGCAGATATGTCTTTGTCTTGTAAGAATTTATTTTATTATTATTATTGGGGTGTTTGTCTCTGGTGTATTAAAATCTATAGAAAATGAGATATAATTTTTAGGAATAGGACAAGCTTTAGGGGGTCTCGCTCTTCAGAGATGTTTAGAAATATGTAAGTAATTATGTAATCAGAATAGTTCCTGATGGGAATTTAGTGATTGAAATAATTTGTTAGTTATCAGAAAAGAATTTGTACTTTTCTTTCAGTAAATTTCTAGGAATAGGGTGATACATATGGCAGGTATTTATAAAGAAATATCAAAATTCCTTGACTTTGGCAAAATACTGTTGAGTCCAAATAGTGTAAACAGTGTTTTGTTTTTATGTTGGTAAGCTGGCATCTTCTAAAAAAACCCCAGTAATTTGCTGGAAAATAACAAAATTATTCCTATACAATTACTGAGTGCTGGAAAAGAGTAAGTATTCAAAATCCAGCTAAAAAATGCACATTCAAAAGGCTTAACGTGTACAAAGTAAAGATTTGGTATGTAGACAAACTTTTTGCTGTGTTTTGCATTATGAAAACTATATCAATTTTTATGAACTACTGCTTGAAATTTTAATATTAACTGCAAAAATTCGTACTGCCCTTTTCTCTCTAGTCACAGGTGAATCATCATTCATCTACTAATAATGAAACCTATCAAGAAAGATTGGCACGATTAGAAGGCGATAAAGAGTCTCTCATACTGCAGGTATGTTTTAAAGAAAACATTGTCTATGTAGTTGACATTCAGTGAATAGAAGCTGAGTGATAGCGTATTTTCTGTGGTACAAATGTTAACATGTCAGCAAATGTAAGTGATATTTAGTCAGGAGTTAATTTATTATTTGTTTAATTAATGTAGTTTGTCTCATGGTGAGGTAACTGAGTGGAGGAGAAGGGAGTAGCAGCAATAAGAAGAATGACTAAGAAAGTTGACAGTTACTAATTTTTTTTTCCATGGTCTTAATGCTGCTGTAGTGGATTTTATACTAGGTTTGCTGGGTTATGTTAGTTACCTTTTAGATTCTGCAGGCCACTTTTTTTTTTTTTTTTTTTTTTTTTTTTGAGTTGCAAGACTGAAATTCTTCAAGGGAGAGAAAAATTAAACATATTGTATACCATCAAGTTCCTAGACAACACGTCCTCCCTTACTTTCTTCTCTATAAAAGTCCTTAAAATTCAATTAAGAAAAGTGTGCCACATCAGTGTTATCATTCCTCTGGGTAGCTTGTCTCTTCATGCTACCATTTATGAGGATGGATAGGTTGTAATATGAGAAGCTATTCAGCATCTTGAGAAAAGGAATTCAAAAGCAAAACAACACACCCCATATGGATGTTGGTTTGGTCATCACTGGAGGATTTGTAAATCTCAGGAATAAAAATCAGAAATTGAATGTTTTTGATAAATCACAGGTGGACAGAAGTGATGTTTTTCATACTTGTATGTTGTATACTCTGCATCATCAAAAAGATTAGGAGACAGTGAAAACAGAGAATTAAAAAAATGACAATAAAAATGCAAACTTCTTCCAAGTTTCCCATTTCTCAGTTTACCAAGCCAACCTGCTTTCAAATAGATTTCTGTTCCACGTATGTTTTCTTTCTGGGAAAAATGCATATTGTACAAATAATGATTTTTTTTTGCTTGAATATCCTCACTGTTATGGAATTGCACTGCATGATTTTAAAACTGAAGCTGGATGTTCTTTAAATGGTTTTGCATATTTATTCACTGCACACTTGTGAAAGGACATCATAAGAGTATGTGTGTATGTGTATGCACACATTAAAAAAGAAACAACTTGAATTAACTGGGTAAGTGTTCTCCTTTCTGTTGTTAGTTTCTGTGAATATATTTTATCTTTTATGTTCTTTTCACACTTGCACTGTTTACAGAAGTTTGCAGAATTCTCACAGTTGTTAAATAAACAAAAAATTATTTGTAAGACACACTCTTGAAGCTTAGTTACAATTACATGAAATCTGCCATTATGAAGTAAAAATTCAACAAAACAAATCCTGGGTGAAAAATAAGTTTTTCTAGTTAGAACTTAAATGTTTGTATTTTCTTAATTCCTGTTTTTTTTTTTCTAGTACGGGAGACATCATTGCAACTAATATTTATTAGATTACCTTTTGTGGATCAAGTTGTAGTTGAGTGAAGCACATTGATTCTATTTTGAACAAACAACTTTTCACACAGTACACTCATTTCTCACACTTGCACGCATACACATAATTGAAGCAACATTGACCAAACCCAGCTGTTCATTCAGTAGCATAGGGTTCAATTAAAGTATCTGTGGCCTTGACCCTGAAGGGGTCCTTTGTACCCTGTGTCATCACATGTACATATACACATTTTGGTTGTAGTTCAAGCCACGCAGCCAGCTGTTTATGGTCATTCTGCACTGGTGGACTTCTCATGGTGTTCAAATTCTCTGGCAGTTGAACATGAATAACAAAAATAAGAGGATGCAAAGGTACAGAATTGGGCTAGGTTCTGAGCTATCTGGTTCTTATTGTTTATGTTTTTTCTGTTAGTTTGTTTTTCCTACAAATATCTTGTTTCTAAGATATTTTAAACCTTTATACCATTTTAAATTTGGCCAATTGTTCAGAATCACCATGGTTGAAAAATTCCTCCAAGATCATCCAGTCCAACTGTCTGCCTACCACCAATATTTCCCACTAAAGCACGTCCCTCGGTACAAGGTTTAAATATTTCTTGAACACAATATACCCCGTTATAGATATTCAAAGAAAACATATTACCTATGGTCAGATAATCAGGTCTTCTGTATGTGCTGCACTGCTAAGGCAAGATGGACTTGCTAGTGCAACGTACACTGACTGAGGTTGTACTCCGTGTGCTGCTTACTGATTCCCAGAAGAGTCTGGCAGGTGTGATCTTAAATGGAGGGGAAAATATGAGCTTAAAGTAGCTAATGTATCTCAGCCTAGCATTGGAATATCCAACAGAATGTTTCTAAAGCTAAGCTTTTACAAAATGGCTTTGCAGGTCACATTTAATACACACAACTTTTCTTGCAGGTTACAATACTGGGTGGAACTTTACTTCAGTCCCTCTGTCAAGCTTGTTTTCTTTCTCTGGAAACTGCATTAGATTGAAGGAGGGGCTTGAGTTTGCTTCTTCTTGCTTTCTGACCTCTCAGGGTTTTCTGTGTTCCATTACCCTTGTAATGCGAGCAAAATTTAAAAAAGTTGGTAAGCAACAAACTTTCTTGTGGAGTTACTTTCTCCCCGCCAGCTCAGATGTGTCTTAGTGCCCTTCTTGGCAAGAGTGGCAAAATATCATGATCTCCCTCCACCTGCTCCTTCCTGTCTTCTCTTGTTCTGTATCCATCTGTGCTCTTCTCTAGGACCAGCTGATTTTAAAGACATCAAAATAAAACACTCTACTTTTCTGCATTCCTCTCCCAGCTAGCATTGTCATTGTGCTTAGGTAAAAAACGAAAATAGGTAAAAACAAAAATGGATAGTTATTGATTTTAAGCAGAGGTACTCCAGAGTTGGATGTGAGAGCATAGGTAAATTTTCGTTAAAACATTTTAGAGTATACAAACCTGATATTAATTTCTTTTTTTGATTGAGGTAACATTTTCTAGTGTAATCAAAGTTGTCTGTGGTGGAAACTGTTTTAATATAAATTAATAACAAAAATAATACGTGGAGTGTATGTGCTGCTTAACATAGGAATTAACATTGCTTTTTCACATCTTTCTAATGTTGTGCTGCATTTAATTTTCCTAAGTTTCACAAGCCAGTATTCCCACAGTTCTTTACCAGTATGGCTTATTGTTTCTTTTTCCTGGGATTTGTTGTCTGTATCTCACTTCTTTTGATTTCATGTTTTGGCTTGCAAAACCTGGGAATTTTTTTTTTTTTTTTAATAGAACTTTGCCTCTGCTAAAACATGCCTTTTACTTACTGCATTCTTTGTAAGTTCGACATGCTTTGTTATAGGTAAGCTATTTTTCTCTTCTTGTAAGAAGTCAATTAATCGGTTAGATTCCAAATGAGCAGTTTTATCATTTACCTGCTCAGGGAAGCAAAGTACCAATAGAACCTGAAATAGCAATGTGTGTTTCTATACCACTTAAAATATTTTCAGTGTACTATGTTCTTGTTTACTGTTTTCTGATTGTTCAGACTTGTACATGAACTGACTCAGGCTACCTGTAAGTAGTCTTCTAGCTCTTCTAGAAATGTTCTTCTATATACTCAGAAAAAGTTCATGTACAAGAAAAAAAAGAAGCCATCAAAACCAATTTAAGTGGGCAGGAGTTGAATCAAACTATTTGTACATGAGAATGGAGTGTTGTTTATTTCAATAGAGCAAGTTATGAAAGTGTATGAAACAACTGAGGACTTTAAAAGGGAATTCATTGTAAAAATGTGCATTTGAATGTTCACTTTACAAGGTAATTCAAACTTATTTACTGTCAGTTCAGTATCATTGTGTTTCTCTTCTCTTATTACAGGTGAGCGTTCTTACAGACCAGGTAGAAGCTCAAGGAGAGAAAATACGGGACTTAGAAATCTGTCTTGAGGGACATCAGTTGAAACTGAATGCTACAGAAGAAATGCTTCAACAGGTAAAGAGCTAGATTGGAAAGGTTTTTGCATAATCTCCTTTGAGAAAGATGAGAACATACATTCTCTGTTTGCCTGCATGTGGGAGTGCCTTTGGTAGCAAGAGAAAACAGAAAAAGAATTGCCTCTTTTTATTGTGTTCTTGCTACTTTGCAAACTACTTTTTTGCAATAAATATTTCTTTGTTTTCCTGTTGCAGAAATGTTTTATTGGCTGGTTGCATAATGCCGTATGTGGCAGCATGTAAAATGAAACTATTGTGTATTGTTTGTACTGTGCTGACGAACTAAATTTGGATGTGGTTGAGTAACTGGTTAGACAGGTTATGAGTACCTACTGTATGTAGCAGTTACAGAATTAAGTTGTCTTACTTAAATAGTTTCAGTTTTTCTATATCTTTAAAGCTGAACAATTAGTGCATTGAAATGAATTATTGTATCAAAGTTGGTTCTTTAATGATTTTTGCTTTATTTAGGAGTGTTTATTTTTGAAAAATCAAAAAGTATATGAAGATACTTTTCATTATTTCAATCAATAATTTCAAGCTACGTGGTTTAATTCGTTGCTGTTGTTTCATGGTATATATTGAGGAGAATGAATGAATAATAAGTGTCTTACATTTCATGTTACTGCGGAGCTGACAAGTCTGTGGACATGAAAGAACTTTCCATGTGCAGTCTTGGGTCTCTATCAAGACAAGTTACTACATATGCAGATAATCTGCTGGTAATACAGCACATGGATATTGAAAATAAATTTTAAACTATAAAAAGCCTTTAAAATCTAGAGCAGGAATGTGCAGGATGTAGTGTTCCATCTGGTAAATGTGTATCCTAAACCTCTTGCAGTTAAAGCTCTTCACCAAAAGAAAACAAAATTGGTCTCACACAACTGTTGCAACCCAAAATGCTTACAACTGAGAAAAGTTTTATGCTTTACTTAAAGGAGGGAGGGGACATTTTAGAAAATATAACCAGCAGATATGTTTAATTTAGATATCTGAAGTGAAATTCAAAGAACAGTAACAAATTATGGAAATGTTTTCAAACTTCAGGAAGATGGAGTGTAGAAAGTTCCTGTTTTAATCTAAATGAGATCTTGTTAGCCAAAGGTTTCCAGTGTTCTGTACAAAAGCCCGTGGTAGTTAGCAAATAAATGAAAGATATTAATGTTGATGTTACGTTTTTCCAGTTTAAAAAAAGAAAAAAAGAAAAAAAGGCTTCTTTCTGGTCTTTCAAGGGCAATCAAACTGTATTTATTTTTACAGTAAACTAACTTGTTTGTAATAAGAAATAATCATCCAGTCTTAACTATGGGTATAGATAGTCCTGCTTTCCAGGAAGACTTCTGTTATTCTCTTGAGGTGCATTGTAAATCTAATCTTACTTGAATCCGCTTGTTTTTTAGAATCTATTGAACTACATTGATTCTTACCTTTGTAAACTTAAGTCAACTGCTGCTTCTAAATGGGAAAATGGATGAGAATAATTGCCTTTCATTGCCATGTGTTTAATGTGTGTTTGTTTTTTTTTATATATAACTAGGCTAACTGCTGTATATAGTATAAGTAGGCACAGCATATTTACTTATTTGGGAAGCAGTATACATGAGTCCAGGATAGCCATATCTTTTGAATTTGGGAACTATAAGAAATGTTACAAAATTCTGCCCCCAAAATGCTACACTAAAGACTAATGCACTTTATTCAGATAATTTAATGAAGTTACATAACAAGATATTTGGTGGTACCAGAACAGAAGGGTGTGCAACGCTCCCCTGCAAAATAGTCTTTGCTAAATCTATGCTAGCAGAGACTTGCCCACTTTGTATGGGTGGGGTTACTGGCTAAAATCCTTCTGGCTTATGATTTATGCAGTTGTTTTGAACTCAGCTACAAAGCTATCATGGCAACTTTTCAAATGAAGCTAGAACAAACTTTATCTGAATTACGTAAAACGGTTGTTCAGCATTTAGAGTGGGCATCTTAAATGCTGAATAGCAGCAACAGAGATTGCAGGTTCTTTGGGAGAAATTGTGATTCTTCATCTCTCTAAGAGGAGGGAGCAATAGTTCTTACTGAAAGCACAGAGGAAATTAGTTGATATCATCTAGCAGTTTCCTACTAAAAAAAACAAAAAAAAAAGCTTCATCGTTCTGTTCTTTTTCTTGTCCTTGTCCATGTGCTTCTACAACTCTTCTTGTATTCACTTTCATAATTTTTCATAATTTTGACCCAGTGACTGGATAGAAAGCAAGGAGGGTTATAAAAAGAAGAGGATGTTCGGCTTTTTTTTGTTGTGTTTTTTTCTTCTGTGTTACTGAATTGAGCCAGCTCACAGAAGAAGTCAAGGTAGGCGTGGATGCTCATTTGACCTAGCTGTTTATAGAGCTGCAGCTGAAGAAAATATCACCTGTATGTTTCCCTGACTTGTAATACTACAGTATCAAACTCCACATTTTGCTTACGTAAGAATACTTGCACTACTACAGACTCTAAGAAACAACGTTTTCTGTCTTGAAGACATTTGCAATTTCTTTAAAACAAAGTAGGACTGTCTTGTGAAAGTTAATGGCAAAACTTGATACAAGTTCTTAGGTATCCTTGTATTATGCTGTAAGAAAAATGTTTCCTTGTCCTTCAGTCATACTCAAAGATAAAAGAAAACTTTCTGGAGGCTGTCTGGGAACAAGACCCCAGTTTGGTCTCTCTGGGTTACCTTCCAATTTTGCCATCAAGTCTTACCATCAAGCTTGTAAAAGATATGGAGCTGCTGTGTGAATTGTTAGCTCCCTTGCACCTTAGATAGAGAAGAATTTGTCTCTAATAATAAAAAACAATCCTATTTCTAGAATTATCTTTAAAAAAAATACTTATACTATGACAATCCATTTCTAATATATTTGTACTGTATACAAATTGTTGAACGTGATTGGAAAGCAAAAGTAAATTTTGCTCTATAAAGTAGCTTATATTGGCCCATATCAGAAAGAACCAGCCATGCGTAATGTAAATGCACCAGTGCTTTGAAATTAGTGTTGTTGCTCTTGTCAGTTGTGCTAGTTCAGTTTGAAAAGTCTGCACTTAGAGATTTCACCTCCACAGTTTATGTGCATTTGGTATAGTAATTACCACAAGTAAAAACACTCTTTGCTATTTCTGTTCTGCACTTGATTGGTTTAACAGATACTTGTTGCCATTGAAGTTCTATGTTTATTTTGCCAAAATACTGATCTGTGTGGCAGTGTCTGTCTTATATCAGACCTGCACCAAATCCTGAAGGACCGGTCAGATGGCTGCATTGCATAAACCTAATTGTCTTCCATGAAGTAAATTCTGTTGCAGAGTACAAAGGACTTGGCCTTATGGTTCTTTCTGTCTTGAACACATGGAAACTGAAATTATTAAATGCAAACAGGAGTTAATTTCAGTGCTTTCCTTCTCTCTGATGTAATTTTATGGCCAGCTTCTACCTGGGTGTACATAGCAGGTGAATGTGTGCTAGACAAAGACTTGGTGAGGCACAGTGGAGACTCTTTTTAAAAAACACTGGATTAAAGGAATGCAAGGAGGAGCTATAAAAGAGTAAAAACTTGAATTCAGTGTGTTTTAACATGAACCTATTCTGGTTTTCTATTGTCTTGTACTCGAAGAAGCAAGAATCCTATCTTTTTTGCACAGTTTAAATCTGGTATATATCTGTTTGCTTCTCAGGAACTTTGCTGGCTGGCGAGGTTCATTCCTTCAGCTTTCAATTGCCTGAGTTATCTGATCTTAAATGAATTTCAGCACTTGTTTATAACATGCAGTAACTTCTTGCCAGCTGCTGGCTTAGTGTTTCAGAGTTTGAAATGTGTTCTGTGCTGCTCTAGTTAGAAGGCTTGAGATTTTTAGAGCGTGCTCTCAAGTGCAGCTTATCTATACAGGTGAGCAATACACCATTTTGCTATTTAACAGCTACAGGCACATCTGATTGTCAGATGTACGCAAAGGACTGTTCAAACCGTCAGTGCGCTGGGAAATTCTTTCTGTTGCTTAACTATGTAATAGACAAACGATGAATTGGAGGGCTGTAATTCACTCTCGGCTACTGACTTGCACCATTTCATAGCAATTACACACGTACATTGCTGTCAGCTGTGTTTTCAGTTAGAATATCTTATTTCCACCACAGCTGACACACAGCACTCAAAAAGTACGGTCTTCTCTGGCAGTGGTTCTTGCTGAATTTTGCTTACCAGGTAGGTGGGTCTGTCTCTCTCTCTCTCTCTCTCTCTCTCTCTCTGTCGGCTGCTTTAATGAATATGAGAATTAAGACATTTTTGACTGTTGTATTTTGTATAAGTGCAAAATGGGATTTTGGGGTGCTTTTTGCCCACTTGACTAAAATCTTATTTATGATTTGTGAATCAGTGTAGCCTGATCCTTTTTTTCTGTTTTGGAGACTGCTAAATATTCTGTAATTTACTGTGCTTGCAACAGACAGCCTAGAACAGAGCAGTGCTTCTTTCTAAGTTATTTTCTATGATGTTAAATTTTATAAGCAGCTTTATGAGAAATATGTATTTCCAAGCCAACAAAATCTGAAAGTGACACATATTACATGCTTCAGTTTCACTGAGAATATTGGAGGAAAAAAAAAAAAAAAAAAAAAGGCATGATTAAATAAAAAATATACAGTGTGAATTTTAAAAATACAGTTGTTTGGAAGTAGTTTGGCATTGATCCATCTGATGTACACAGATTGCAGGTTCTGCAAAACCATCTTTGTGACTATCCTACTCTAAAACAGTTTTTTCCTTAATTTTTAAAGTTGATTTTTCAGAAAAAGAACTACAGGGAAATAAATTATACGTACAGTACTTACTAAATGAAAAACAAGTAACATGCTTATTATACATAAGGTTTCATAGTATACATTCTGTTTCTGTTCTATACGCCTGATCTTTAAGATCCTCCTAAAGCTACTACAGCCAAATTACAATTTTCCCTCTCTTACATTATCTTTTTTTTTACTTTAAAACCAATAACTTAAATTTGTATTTTCTTTTCTTTCAATTCATATTTATTCTGGATGGCTTCATGTTGCATCTTACCACTGAAATAAACTATAATTTCTCTGTAGCAAAATGGGTCACATTCTCTAATGAGTTGTTCTCTCTGAGCATCTGCTTGAAGAGGAAAATAATTGCTTCCAGATGTTCTATCCATTTCAAGAGGGGACAGTTACTTAAAATGGCACTTTCTTTCAAAGCAAAAGTTAGGCACTCTAGATGCAAGATAAATTGTCAGCTGTTTTAAATCAGTGTAAATCCACTGAAAACAAACCAGGGATAGCTAGCTATTTTGTCTATTTTAAGGCAAGAGATTTATGCCAGTTTACACGAGATGAGGATCCAATCGTCCATCTTCAGAACAAACTAAGATTTTGAGTTTAAAAAAATCAATAAATAGAAGCTGCCTTCATGCTCAGTCATCCCAGGTAGCACCTTACTGTTCACATGGAGCTGTGGAACTCAGGAGAGGACTGAGGTATTACTCTTTGTTGCACAAACAAATTTAATTTAGGAGTCTATTGAAAAACTAAGCATTAATACCAGACAGTACCTCAAAGGAGCTCTGTTGTTGAAAATGTCTAGATGGATGCTGTCTCCTTGACTTATTAAGAAATCTTCCCCTTGCATCATCAAATGCTACATCAATGTCAAAGAAAAAAAAGAGTAGTCTAAATGTTATTTCAGTTCAACAGTGAATAGAGCCTGTCAGTGAGGCTAAAGTCACTCCATCCTGCCAGTCTCTTTGATGTTTTGTCCCTATTTCCATATACAAATTCTCATTTATATCTCAGCTGTATATTAATCTCTACAAGTTTTCTGTGTTACCAGCTGCACAGAGCCCATTCCAGTCTGGGCTGGTATATTCCTCTGGAATTTGTCCAAGATAGTGGAGAAGTAGTCCTGTATTCCTGGAATCTTAAGGGGTTTTGTTTGTTTGTTTGTTTTATAATTGTGTTTGAAATCATATTAGTAGAATTTAGCTAGCTCTGGGATTTCACTAGGTGACTGATTTTTAGAACTGAATGATCTTGATTGTTACTTAACTTATTCTGTTCAAGGTCAAAAAAAAAAAAAAAAAAAAAAAGTGGGGGTGGGTTACATTTGTTTATTTTTCCACCCATACACAAATCCCATTGTCATTGTCAGCAGGAGTGGGCATGACACTGGGAATAGTGGGTGGCTTAGATAACTGGTGTTGTAATGCAGTTGCGAGTTCAGTACCATTTCTAATTTGGGCAGTATTCCCCAGCAGACTAAAACAATTTACATGTAAAGCGGATTTGGGTTCCAAGTGATCTTTAACGACATCATTTTTACAATAAGGTTTGTGGCTTCCTTGGCTCCAAAGGGTGGTATACAACATGTTACATAGCTTGGTAAAAGGAAGACATGAGAAAAGGGTGCTGGTCAAAAGGGCAGCTCCTGAACTCTCAGTAGCATTAGTACAGATCCAGAATAAGTATGCAAATTCTAAATCACTTTCCATGTAATCCAAAGTGGAATCTGCTGAAATTTGTCAGTATGCTTAATATGACCAAAACATCAATGTCAGTTATGGATTACCATCTAATTAAAAATACAAAACAAGCTAAAAATTAGTATACATGAAGAATGCTCTAAAAATGCCTTCTATTTTGTTACGTTGGCTCATGACATCAGAGGTGGATTTTGGTGGGATGATAGTAGAGGTTGTTGCTGTGTGACAGATGGCAGCAGAGGGACAGTCTGACAGAATGGTGTCTGACATGGAAGTGCAGGAGGAGCACAAGTGTGTTACTGAATTCTTCCATGAAAAAAAATTGGTACTGACTGATGTTCGTCAACACTGGCTGAATGTTTATGGAGATCAAATGGTGGATGTTGGCAAAGTAAGATGCAGTGGGTGGTGTGTCTGAGCAGCAGCAACAGTGATGTGAAGGACAAGACACATTCTGTGGCTTTGGGAGCAACCTGCCTCTATTCTGAAACCTAAGATCTTTTACAGAAGAAGTTAGGCACTTGGAAAGTTAGGTATTGAATGTTCTGTAAGACTTAAAGTTCTGAATGGATTTCTCATTTTGAAATTAGAGACCAAGAGGGGCAATTTTGGATAGTATATTCTGGTTTTGGCTTTCTTGGAAACTGAAAGTTGCAATAAAGGTGAATGTGGAACGTTTTCCAAAGACGGTGATATTGTCTCCACCAAGGGTGCCTATTTCTGCAATCTGAAAACTGAGCTCAGGACACACAAGCATGGTCAGTTGTTTTCTAGCTTATGGTGTTAGTCAGTTTAGACATTGCACTTAGGTTCTATTTATGTCACACCATTTCTCATTCAGTACTGTTCCCTCCAAAGTTAGTATTCTTGTGAAGTTACTAACTGCTATACAGTATTAACTTTTCAAGTACTGTTAGCTTGACAGCAGAAATTTTGCTTCCCACTGGTACTCGGTTTTGGTTCAGTGCTTGTGCTTCAGTACATCCTGTGCTGAATAACACGTGATAAAATGTTGTAGAACTTTGCATTATAATACTAAAACATGGCTTAGTCTGAGTGTTTTAGAAAGTAGTCAATCATTCTGTAATGTGTCATCTGAAGGTCTTTGTGGCATTATGTAGCATTGTGTTAGTTCAGCCTTAGTACTGTTTTCTGATTTTGTGTTTTGCACAGGGATTGACTCTGTGCCAGACATTGTGTTGAAGTGAGGAGGAGGACAGTGGTTTAGTGATTAACACAGGAGAACATGTAGGTGAAAATAACTGCAGTGTTTGAGAAACAGAGTTCAAACAGTTCAGAGTATATACAACAGGAGGAGAGGGAGAGAGAAATTTGCTTTCATGTGAACTAGTTGATCACTCTGAACTCTTTTAGATACTTTTTCTACTTGCAGTGTTAAGAACTTTTTGCATGGTAAAGTAGTAGTGATTGTGGCTTTTGAAGAAGAGAACCATTTTGCTTTTGTATTGAAAGTGTAAACAAAGGGGTAGAGACCTATGAGTTTGCCAGCAAATCATGCAGCATTCTGTCAGTGTTTAAATGAAAATAACTTGGGAAAATATTCTGTTTTGCTTTCAGGAGCTGCTAAGTCGAACATCACTGGAGACTCAGAAATTAGATTTAATGGCTGAAGTTTCCGACTTGAAGATTAAGCTTGTTGGCATGGAAAAGGAACAGAGTGAATACGAAGAGAAACAGAACAAAGCTGAGGTGAGCTTCTTGCTTCTTTCTTTTTCATCATTTTTTTGTCCTCTGTCTCTGGTCATACATCTGCTGATCTGGAAACAGCATGCAGTTTCCTCTCGTTCTTAGAGCCCGATCTGTACTCTTGGTCCTGTGAATTCAGTGAGGAATATGATTATGCATTTTTGGGATGTGGTTTCTTTTCCTCTCTCATTATGTTTCAGAGCTTGCTGTTTGGCTTTAATCAAGACACAAAGTCCATTCCAGCAGCATACTGTTTTTTTTTCCACTTAACTCTTTCCTTTCCACAGGCAAGGCTGTTTGAAGCCTATTGAGTCTATTTCCATGTTTTCTTGACAGAGAAGACTGTAAGTTTAGCAGTATCAGGAATGCTACAGAAAATTGTATGCAGAGGCCCTCAGTAATTTTGATGTATTCATCGTTGTTGGGAGAGACAGGCAAGGAGCAGGGTATTTTCCTCAAATAATCCCTTTCCCTTGTGTTTACATAACAAATATTTAGTGGGGCGGGGGGTGGAAATCACTTGCACTGGAAGAAATTCTAATCATTTTTCTCCTTTAGAACTGGAGAGTTCGGAATATCAACGCAGCTTTATTTTTCACTGTGTTAGCTAAGGAAGAGAATATGAAATGGGAATAAAATGAACGTCTATTTTTTTGATGGAGCACAGTTCCATTGAAACCTCTGTGTAGTGAGCAGCAGGTGGGAACTGGAGAGGTAACGGATTATGGAAGACAGTAATTCAGATGAAGTGCCATCTCCTGTAGAGAGACCACATAAGCTGGTAGGGTTACCTGGCAGGAAAGGATTAGTAGGGCTGTGCGTTGGCCAAGATTTATGCTTCGATAACTGAAAAAAGACTTTGTTCCATGTTGCCTTAAAAGAAACTGTAATACAGGCAGTATTAGAAAACAGATTGCTCTCTGTAATGTTAATAGACATTTATCAAGTATTCTTCTAAGTAATTTACCTGCAGTGACATAAGTTTGGGTGTGTTTGTTTTTTGACTTAGTTGTCCTCTGAAGTTTTGTTTAGAGATCCAAAGATTGCTTACAGAGAGCATTTTCTGGCAGTTTGCAAGCCAGAGAGGCACCAGCTGCTGTTTTTACTATCCATGGCCTTCTCATGCTCTTTCACCCATAATTATTAGTGTCCTGTGTACGGAAGGCCTGAGCAGTGTCATACTACCTGGAAATCTAAAAAGGTCTGTGCAACGTGTACTTGCTTCAGGTGGGAGCCTGTTTTCAGCTGCTATCTTTCTGAGAGGCCTTTAGCACTTCCCATTACATGTTGAATACCAGGAAGAAGCTGTTTGAATTAGTTCAGGATATCCACAGTCAGCCTAATTCCTGGAAAGCAACAAAGCTCTTCAGTGCATTTGCATTGACAGTATTTCTAAGTGCTGAGTAGGCCTGGGGCTGTGATGAAGGTGAGTCTGTGATCTGTGAAATTCTTCTGCTACTGCAGCAGGACGTGTAGCCTACTAGGATGGAAGTTTAGTTTTATTGGTCTGGAAGCTTTGTTGTATTTTTAAGTAATAGGAAATGCCCTCTTGAGATGGAAAAGAATCCTAACCTAATGGAAAAGTTGAGAATCATTGTGTTAAGTATTCTATGAATTATTGATTGCCCCGAGAAGTGATTAGATTTCTGGCCTATTGAAAGTTGCAAGCCTACATATACAAAGCAAGGAAAATTAGTCTTATAACTAAAACTGTAAGAAATAAAAAGCATTTTCAGTTTGCTTGTTGAACTCTTTTATACATTTATTTCAGATTGCCATAAGTAAATGGTAATCCAATTTTTCAAGATAAACAGGGGGTTCAACTGAATGCTTACTGGAGTTCTAGTGCTTTACTCTATCAACTTCAGCTCCCTTTACTATTATTTTTTTTTAAATTATATTTTGTTAATTCTCAATAGAACCATGGTTTCAAACATCACAGTGAAATTTATTATTATATTTTCTTAATACTATTGGACTGTAAATGCTGCTTATGTTTCATGCCTTTAGTGTCATTTGAAATTCATTCTGAGCCTTCACTGCCTCGCTATGACTTTCAAGTGAGTTAATCTATTCTTAAGTAAGCAAAGAATCTGGGGTAACCTAATTTCTTGGGTGACACTGTTCTCCAAACTGATAGTGGCTGAATGAAATTAATCTTCCTGTAATTGTATCTCTGAGTGTTGTGGCTACTTCAACAGGCTCTTTCAGTGTCTAATATATCAAATGAAATTGCAATTAATACTTTTATACAAGTGGGACGAAGCTGTCAGTGACAGAGCCTTTCTCTTATGTGCAGTTGGCTGGTTGCTGCTTTCAAGACTAAGATTAGGATTGACAGAGGTGAGCAGAACAGTGATTTCATAGTGTTCTTACTATCAGAATAGTACTGCTTTCACCCTACCACATGTTATGGAGGCATCTTGAACTCAAACAATGTTAAGGTGCCCGTTAATTATACTTTATGGTTGACTGCCATTTCTGAGTATGATAGCAAGTTAATAAAAGTTTAAAACAAGATGTGAAATTGTGAAACAAGTCAGCTAAAACATACTTCCTTTGTACTCTTAATTTTGTGTCAGTTCATTTCACAGCAGCTGTTTCCAGTCACATAGAATTTATCCATATAATTATTTTTCTGGTTGGTTTGAGGAGAAACAAAGCAAATTAAGATATTTTTCTAAATATTAATGAGTCTTAATCAGATTTATTTCTGTTTATCTTATGCAGCTGTGGTTTAGTTGTAGTTATAGTTAGCAGCAAAGAGTTTGAGTATCTGGCTCTCAAAGGTATTAATTTCAGGTCTGAATGCCACTTGTCTTTGGCTCTTCAAATGCACATGCTAAATTTATAATGGCATTTAGTTATAACACAGGAGCCAGGAGAATAGCTACTTGTAAGTGGATGGTCTCACTCCTGCCTTTGTCACTTGAATTCCCTGTATGTGGAATAATGTTGTCTTGTTTGCTGTGAAGGTTTCTGAGATCCCACCCGAGGGCATTTGTGTAACTTCTCTGACCTGAGGAAACTTAGAAATCTTAGAAATATGTTTCCTCAGTGTTTGCAAGTTTTGAGAGAGCAACACGATCAAGTGATTATCTGCAGCTTGCCTTACCCAAACATGGGCAATAGAGATGACCTATTGCTAGGTCTCAAGAATAAGTGCCCATTTCAACTTGCTAACAGCCCTTATTCTCTCCTCCTATATTTTATTTTAATGTGGTAAGTTTTGTGGGGTTTGGTTTTTTTGTGCTGAGGATCTGAAGTTTGCTATATGCTGTTGGAAATCGTGTTATGGCTGTTGTGTGGACACTTCTGATATAAATACCTAGTGCACAATTACTTGCCATTTCAGAGAAATTTGAGTCAGCGAGCCAAGTAATTCTTTCTGGTCTTTGACACAGCACAGCACTGTGGAGTTGATTGTGCTGCCTCAACTGAATCAAGTTTAAGACAGGGTTTTTAATATTAATAATTTATCATGCTGTGAAAGAATCTCAAAAAAGGAGACATTTTTATCTGGAAACTGAAAACAACTGTGAGACATACATTGCCTCTGGAGTTAGGCTTATGGAAAAGATTAAGGTATCCCTGTGAAGAATGAAGTTTTCTGCCACTTGTATGCTGCCATGTGTTCCCGGAAGGAAGTCTGTGTAGATGCAGAGAGTTTCCCATTTCCTTTGTGAACATGAGGCAGAAAAGTAGCAGCAGTAGTTGTGATTCTGAACTCTCACTGTGCTACAACCAGAGCAATTACCAGTCTGTGCATCTTGTTTGACCAGTGGCTTAACAAATTGTTTAATGGCGCTTTCTGACAAAGACAAGTGGTGCTTAAAAGAAAGGAGATAGATATGTACCACAAGGACTCTGCTCCTCAGTGAGGTGTCTGAGTGTGGAGATGATGACAGAAGAGAAACAAATTCGAAGCATGGAAGGTGGAAGGATTGTGGATAGCATTTAAATTATACACGCAGCAAGTATGAAGAGTGTTCTGCTTTGCAGTGCTCTGCTAAGAGGATGGATTAGCTGCAGTGATGCACTCCTCACCAATATCCTGTGTTGCTGCGAAGTGGCAGTACTGAAAATACAAGGGATGTAGTTTCGTCTAGGTGAGCTCATATGAAATAAACTATCTTTTTCTTAACTGAATAGCCCTGGAAAAGCATCTCAGCCTATAAAACACTGGGTGCTAGAGAGTTGGTGTGCTGGAGCCAAGTGCACCAACTAAACTTCTTGGGTTTTTTTAAGGAGTTTAATCCTCATTTAGGTGTGTAAAAGATTTGTTGGATGAGAAAAGTTGAGCATCAAATGTTGTGAGCCTGACTCAGAGTGATATGCAGGAAGGGAAATATTTGCAGCTGCTATTCTGAATTTCATTTTAAGCACAGTGCTTTTCAAAAATATTTAATAGATGTAAATTTATTTTAGCTAACTTAATGTAAGCTTTTGAAAGAGAATCTTTGTGAATATTTGAAGTAGTCTGTGGTTGCTTGAGATTGAATAATTCAATACTTAACCTGGTTGAAGCAGTGCCCGGTTCTTGCAGTTTATGCTCTGGCACTGCAGCTTTGAAGTTACTGAATCAGCAGAGTTGGGATTACAACAAGACTTATGTGTATGATAATGAAGAAAAAAATGTGTATATACACTTTGTCTTTTGTCCATTAAAAACTTCTTTACTCCTGTGGGAGATGGATTAATCTCATTAAATTTAATTCACTTGGAAGAAATGAGAAGTCATGTATTGGTCTGGAACATAGATTCTGTTCTATTTAATCTGTCGTTCTATACAAAGCCCATTCTCAGGTTTTACCAGAAAGGGAACACATTGTCTTTTTAGGTTGCCTCTGATATTCTTTCTGTATTTATCTGTGCTGCAGCTGTACCAATACTTTCTTTGCATATTGTCTGCATTTTTATTTCTCATCTGTCTTTTTTTGTTATTCCCATATTTTCAGTCGGTAGTGAACCTGATAAGTGAGCTACAGGAGCAGATGTGTAGACTGCAGCTGGAAATTAATAGTAGAATCCAAGAAAGAAAATCCCAAGATAGGAAATCCAGTGTGGCACCTAATGGTCCTCAGTCTAGCCCAACATCAGTGGTAGAGACTGTCAGCCAGAAGAATTGCTCTCAGTGCGATGTACAAGAGGTATACATTAGCAGCAGCCTGTGTATTGCCTCTTCTCTTGCAGAAACTAAATTATGTTAACCAGGGTTATGTTGTGAATTAGTGACATTAATCATTCTGACTCTCATGAGTAGGAGTAAGAGAGAGGTGGTTGTCAAACTTACTAAAACAAAAACAAAAAAACCTAGACGCCTTGCCCCCTTATCTTCTACCCAGTCACTAGGACAAATTTGGTCATCATTGCACTCTTATCTACATAAACACAGATATCCATAAGAACCATCACCTCTCTCAGGTTTTATATTATTTGCATCTTATTTGTAGGCCTATGCTACTGGTGTGGTTTTGTTGGTTGGCTTGGTTTTCCCCTTCTCCGCCTTTTTTATTTTTCCCTTCAGTGAGATTTGTTTGCTGTGTAGCATGGTTTGATAGTTTGTTAACTTTCCTCACAATAACATCGCTCTAACCAGTCCTCTGAATGCTGATCATTATTCATTTCTGCATATCAAAAAGCTTAACGCAGGTATAAAATGCAGATTCAGGTAAGTCTATTTGAAGTATATCCTATAAAAACTATCTCCCTGTGCGTGTGACATAGCAGATCTGACACATTTTTACTGACTCTGACATTAGCAGTTATGAGAAAAGCGTTCTTAAATTTACTTTGTAGATCCTAGCTGTATTTGGTCAAAATCATGCCAGATGTCAAAACAAAAGCTATTGTGCATAAACTGCTTAATGAAGGTTGAATGATATTGATCTGGCTTTAAAAAGTCAATTTTTAATATTCCCAATGATCATTAGTAAGATAATACTGTGGTTGTGTGATGCATGTAGTATACAAGATTCCAAAACGTGGCTTTGCTTCCGAATTTTTCCGTTCTTCAGTTCATTGGTCTCATCGAAGTTCTATTGAGAATCACAGAATCGTATAATGGCCTGGGTTGAAAAGGACCACAACAATCATCTAGTTTCAACCCCCCTGCTATGTGCAGGGTTGCTGACCAACAGACCAGGCTGCCCAGAGCCACATCCCGCCCGGCTTTGAATGCCTCCAGGGATGGGGCATCCACAGCCTCCTTGGGCAACCTGTTCCAGTGTGTCACTGTGTTGTCCTCAAGAGTGAACACTAAGATATGGCTGGTGGAAAGGGAGAAGGGACAATTTATCAGAGGAATAGACAAGAGTTTGCTGCAGTTCTGTTCTGCAGCAACTCTTTTTGCCAAGTTGCAATCATCCATGCAGAAAGTATTATGTTGATAGTCATATACACACACTATACGTGTGTGGCATTCAATGCCAAAAAACAAGCATTTTGTAATCTGAATTGTTTTTCTTGGTAAGTAGCTTAAGTGTTCCTTTGGACTGTCACTTTAATAGAAATAACTCACGTTAGAGCTTCATATGCTTCTGCTTGTTTTCTGAAATGGTGGCAAAAGCAAACAAGTAAATAAGCAATAGTTAATGCTGCATGAGACTGTAGTTGTGGGCTCATTTTCTCCGAGGTCAGCTTTCCCCAGGTTAGCTGTCTTCCTTAATAGGACCAAGAAATTTGCTCATAATTTCTGATAGAGAATTAGAGAAAACTGTTCCTTAGAACAATCTCTCTTTTCAAAATAGTTGTTACCTGGTTAGACGAAACCACGGCTTTTTTATCTGATAGTTCAGTGTTCATTACTACATGGTTAATACATGATCTTTAATTCATAACCATGGAGAATTAATATCTGCCTGAGTAATCTTATATTTATCTGTTTTTCCTTTGCAGGGTTTGCTACAGGAACTCAGACACCTCAAAATTAAAGTGGAAGAACTGGAAAATGAAAGAAATCAATATGAGTGGAAATTAAAAGCAACTAAAGTAAGGAGAATGCTTAGCATTTACTAATGACAGACTTACTTCAGTTAGAAAGGGATATACTCACTTCCTGATGATCATCATTTACTTTTGTGACAGTGTCAGTGCCTACTATAAAACCGGGTTTCCTTGGTCTGTGTATTAAGTATTTTGGAGAACAGTTTTTGTATCTTCTTTTTGTGCCTTTTGCTCCCTCCTCCCTGCAGTTTCCAGTCTCCTACACCTTCGTTTTTTTGGGGGGTTTTTGGTGTTTTTTGTTTGTTTGTTTGTTTTGTTTTTTGTTTTTTAAAGGCATTTTGTTCTGGGAAGATACCTGCTTTGTGTAATGGTGACAAGTCTCTGCAGAATATGCTTTCTAGACTGAAGAGACATGCAAAATTGGATGAGTATTGCTTACCATGGAATTTTATTAGAGGTTGTGGATGCCCAATCCCTAGAGGTGTTCAAGACCAGATTGGATGGGGCCCTGAGCAACCTGGTTTAGTATTAAATAGGGATATTGGCGGCCCTGCCTGTGGCAGGGGGTTGGAGATTCATGATCCTTGATGTCCCTTCCATTCTGTGATTATTAGATGTTAAACCCAGAATACACCAGTAGACCATGTACTTTGACTTTGTGACGGTATCAGAGAGCATGTGTATCTGCTTACACCTGTGTTGACCTTAACTTCTGGAAAGCTGTTGTATTCAATCTAGAGGAACTTAATATGACACACTTGACCATTTTTGCCAGTAATTTTTTTTTCTGGTTGAACATTCTCGTTGTTAAACAGTTACACTTTAGTTACTTTGAATTTTTAGCCCTTTTTTAGATCAAAGGAACACTTCTGTCATCATGTTACCTTTCATACATGCAGTGCTATAATCACTGTATGCATGACTGACTTTTCTGAGTGGCTGTATCGTGGAAGAACATTTTAAATTATTAAACTGAGTTGTGATTGTAATAGCTGAAAGCTTGATCCAGAAATGACACATAGCTGTTTTCTGTATTAACATTTCTTTTGAGAATTCTTAGATGAATATTGATGTTTTGCTCTAATTTTAATTATTATTTATTTATTAAGTTAAAAGCTCTTATATCCATGAAAATGTCTCCTCTGACGTGTCAGCAATGAACAGTCTTGAGGAAAATATTTTGTTAAGCAGCATGTGGTCAGCTGCCAAGACACATGAAGATTAAGGGTAGAAGCAGAGCAAAAATAACAATGAATAGTAACACTTACTGAGAAGTTACAGAATAGGAAGGGAGAAAAAGAGTACAGGGAAAAAGAGAGGAAGAAGAAAAATAATTACAGAGATGACAGGAATGAAAAATTTAAAAGAAAAGAGAATTAAGAGAACTATGAGGTCAAATAGACCAGCAGAGGCGTATCCAAATCTGGTATTAGGAGGTCTGCAGCTTTGTCTTTCTGTTGCTTCAGCTTCTTAGATGAGGAATTGGAGTATTTCCATGACTGGATATAAAAAGCACATTAGTCACTGGGAAGTGTAGGAGCCCCTCAGAGATGCAACAAGGCAGATTTCTCTGTTCCACGAGGGATTGCAGGCAGGATTGTGGTGAACTCTTCCTGCCATCCAGCTGCCTCCTTCTTTCTTGGTTTAAAAACAGAAAGTTTGTGTTAGTCCATATTTTAGTCTATATTTTATCCTGTCCAGCTGATGTTCGGTGTCTTGCATTTTTCTGCCTTTATTTTAATATTTTGAAAGACTAGTCATACATTAGTGGATTTTAATTATTTTCTTTAAACTAGAAGCAAGTTCTTGATGCTTTTGCTGGTGGAAATGCAATGATTCAATATAAAGGACTACAGGCTGCTGAAGAAAATCTTAACTTAGTTACTGATGTAGTAAAGGATGCTATTGACAGTTTTTATCATAAACAGAAAAAAGGGATGAGTCACTGTATTTTAAGCTGAAGAATCACTTTTCCCAAGTTATATGTAGTAGTAACTAGAATAAAAAACAATATATGAAAAAAAAATTGCTTTGCTGTCTTACAGTGGTCTTCATGCAAAACTCAGGAGTTGCCCTATCACAGTCAATATTGCATGATCAGCAGTGTAGTATTGAAAGCTTTCTTGTAGTGTTGTATTTTCTTTACATACATGAGTCCTTGAAAATGTTACCTGTCTCACAATCCTCTCTTCTCTGAGAGCTCATTGTACTGTAAAATGGAGCTTCTGTGAAAGGAATTGGAGAAGAACACCAGGTTGTATAGTGTTTATGAAATGTCCCAAACTGGGAAAATAACTTAATTCAAAGTAGTGTTATGTTTAGAAATCATGAGAAAAAAATCACAGAGAACACATAATCATGTTATTCTGAATTTGTTTTATTCTCAGGCTGAGATAGCCCAGCTTCAGGAGCAGTTAGCTCTCAAAGATGCAGAAATTGAACGCTTACAATGTCAGCTATCTAGGACCTCATCACATAGCGAAGTTGCAGAAAGAGGTAAGAGAAGGGGAATTCCACTGAAATTTTTTCAACTGGGATTCTATTTATAATTTCAAAGAGTTGTTCTTGTTCAGAAGGAATATATATTTTTGTGTATACCTTCAAAATTACTTTGAGAAATCTTGACAGTTGCCATTTTTTAAGACAAACAGTCTCAATAGTAGCGAGGTATAATGTTGGAATGATTTAACATTCTAAAAATCTGTTAATGCACATCTTTCCTTTGTTCAGGACTGTGTCACAGATTTCTGTGTTAAGTCTGCATACTTGATAGAGGTGAATAACAGATTGATCAGTTTGCTTATCCTTTGGTCACAACCAGTGATGCCACAGTCTTCCTACAGCTTCTGTCAGTTGTGAGCTTTATGACGTTAGTGAACTTTTTCATCCACAATACTGACTCTTAGTGCAGGATTATCTGTGTGCAGGTTTACCATGGTGTATCATATAGCTGCACTAAATTTTTTGTGGATGTTACCTACTGTTTACAAATAGTGCCTTTGTTTGAGACTTCAGGAGGTTTGTGCTCCCTCATTCTTAGTGCTCACTTGACTGTTGTTTATTCGGAAGCAGTGACAGTCCTGTTCTGTGAAACCTTAACATGTGCTGATTTTACTCATTTGCAGAGTTTGTGCATGTGAAATACTGCATGTCTAACTAGATATTACTTTCTCTAACAACACTGTATTGTGGGCAGACTCTCCTACTAATAGAATGTTGTATTTTCTATGAGGTTCTCAAGTGGTGATACTTCAAGGGACAGGTAGCTGTATGCCATCAAGTTGAGAGCTCAGCAACTTTCAGCTTCTAGCAGTGTGTCTTGTCCAGTTCACACTGAAGATAGGTGCAGTTCAGCTTGAATCCAGTGGGAGAAGAGTCTGTACAGATTCTTCATGCTACCTTAAGGAAAACACTTAGACTATATTTGAAAAGAGACAGTATGCAGCAGTAATAATGCTTTTGAAAAAAATTGTAACAATTCATCAGATTTTCAGGAGTCTTCTCAAATAAAGTAGAAAAATAATGTTCTTTCTAGTATACTAGAATGTGTATTCTCTTTAAAATGCAAACCTTATCTAATCTGTGCTTTTTCTGTATATTTTTCTATATATTTTATTTGACTCCCACCATTTACCACCATAGAGGAAGTTTATAAGAGAAGGCTAAAAAAAAACCGTAAGCCTTGCAATTCACTTGTGGCTTTTTCTTACTGTTCCTTCCACACAAATTGTAACTCAAATGCATTCTGCAGCAGTAATTCAATGTCTGTTTAGATTTGACAGTCTAATTCTAATATACATGAGAAATTGCTTTTATTGCTTGCTGCAAGCAGACAGCTACTTACCTTGTTCAGTAAGATTTCACTTCAGAAAATAAATCAAAAGCTCACTAATCAGATGGCTGGGGACTTCAAACTGACATTGTCAAGGTTAACAGAGCCAACACTTCACCTTTACCTCTTTTTATAATTCCTGAGAAGATGGCTTCAGTTGAAAGCCTTTTTCCTCAAAGGAAAGCATTTGAGTTTGTTTGTTTGTTTTTAATCAGAGCAGTAAATTAAAATAAAAATAAAGATCAGTCTGAATAAAAATCTGTTTCCATACTTGGTATTCTTATAAATATATTCTAAGTAAAGTTTGCTTTGTGTGCTTAACAATACCTCAACACCAGGTCTTTTTGAAGTCTATGTTATGAGCTGAAATGAGCAGCACTGTGATTTGTAACGCCTTCTTAAACATTTTCCAATTGCTTGCCCACTGTCTGCTGGCTTCAGTTTTTGATTTGGCTGTGTCTGAGCATGCCTTGTGTTGTTAAGTGTTCTTTTTTGAAAGAGAAATGTTGCGAAGTTCCTTTACGTGTTTTAAAATGTAATCATTACAAAGTGCCTATTTCTCAGAATCACTACCAGAGAAAACAATTACAGTTCTGGAAAATGATTGATTACGTTTTATACCAACATTTAGTTGTAGAACATTTTAAACTGTTCTTTATGCTGTTGACTCCTTCCTCACTCTGACTTCATGCCTTCCACATCTGTTTTTCATAGTGTTCTGTGAAACAAATGGGTCTGCTCTAATGTCAACGCAGTTCTGTCTCCATCATATATACTTGTTTCAAAGCAGGTTGGAACTGATACGAATATTATCTAAAGAAAAAACAAAGGATGTGGTTCAGCAAAGTTGGGATGACGTCATTAAGTACTTGTCAGTTTTCAGAAAGTTTGTTTTCAGTCACTGACTACAACATTTTTAATAACCTCTGAATCTGTATTGTACTGCTATCTTGTGTAAGGCAATTATGTATTACTTCTTGATGCAGACATTAACTCAGTTATTTACACTGAGACATTTTCAGAAAAAATATTTACGAATTTTCCTTATTAGAGAATATGAAAATAATTATTGCTATTTTTCAAGTCTCAAAGAAGGATCTTGAATGACTTCTCATAAACTGGATAATATTTTTCTGACATGGAATATAATTAATTTTCAGTCATGTTTACTTTTATTTCCATAAATACAGAACAGCAAACACCCTCTCATTTTTGCAAAATAAGTTTCATTGTTTCTTTTTTTTTCTCTTACGGGAATTTGGGAATATGAAATCTTCCCAAGCATTGTGTAGACTGTTACAAGCAAACCCAGCATGTTCACATTCCGTGGTGCTTTAAATAGTTCAGCTTTTCAAAAGCTTTAAATTAAAAGTAATTTACATGGCTTGGGTTACTTGTAAGAACATAAGAGAGAGTACTGCAAAATAGATACCGTTTAGATTAAATATAGAAAGAATTTTTCTGATCACATTTTTAGATCAAGAAGTACAACGGTTGAAGATAGGAATGGAATCATTATTGGCTGCAAATGAAGAAAAGGTGAGAAAATAATCTTCTTTCTATGTAACAAAGCTGAAATTATAATTTTGAATCTCTGTAAAGATCTGAATAACTTGCTTTCCTTAATTATGATAGTGCCCTGGTTTTTGGATTATCCCATGAGACTGTGCCAGAAGGTTGATTTTTAATAGTAAGCATGGCTGACCTTGCTAACTTGTCACAGAACTTGTTAGGTACATGGGATTCCTGAGAAGAGCAGAAAGCAAAGCAAAGCCTGTAATGAGCAAAATCTCTTGTTTTCTGCTAGAGCTCTCGAGAAAGGCTCTAAGGTTTGCTTATCTCACAGAATCACAGAATTGTAGGGGTTGGAAGGGATCATTGAGACCAACCCCCCTGCCAAAGCAGGTTCCCTACACCAGGTTGCACAGGTAGCTCTTAGTCTTTCAAACTTGATCTGAACTGCAATGGTATGCCCAGATCAGATTATGATATAAAAAGAAAGTAAAATATTTTAATAAAATGTGGCCATGTTTAAAATAAGGACGAGTTTAAAAGCAAACGAAACAAAAAAAAGAGGTGTGAGGAGTAATAAAAATCTAGGGGATGCAAAATTAAACCCACTGAAATAGCAAATATGGCTTTGGTCTCTCTAACCTCTATGCTGTTAGTCTATTAATTGGGCAACTCAAGTGCAAGACCTTCAGGTACCACTGACTTGATTACATAAAATGTTCTTTATTTTTGTAGTACTTTTTCCTTGCTTAAATTGACAAAATTTTAATTCTTGTTTTATGATAACAAACCAGGTAATTAGCTTTTTCTTTGATGGTGACACCTTCATATATAATGAAGGTGTAATGACAATAACATACATCCCTAAAAACCAGTAAATGGGGGATCTGACAGAGCAATGTTAATTCTGGAGAGCATCAGTGAGACAGTATCTAGTATCTCAAGCACTAAAAAAGCTAGAATTTACATCTAGAAAATAAGATGTAGCATCATTGCTTTGCAAAATTGTTCCAAGTTTGTATAAGATTTTAACATTTGAAGTGAACATAAGGTGGTGTTTTTATGAGCTAATACCTGGATATACTCACAGGGAAACAAAGGTCATTTATTTGGATAATGTAGTGTTTAAATTAGTCGTCAGATGGTTTACCCACAGCCTCATAAATATTCAGTGCAGAGCTATTACGCTCAATAATGTTGCAAAATAAAGTATTCTTCCTAAAGGGAGTATCTCTCAACAGCTTTTTCAATAACTCTGAGAATGGTTTCTTGTGTTAATTATGGCAGAAAATACGCAACTAAATTTCATTTAATGCTATTCACAGGATCGGCGAATAGAGGAGTTAACGCTACTGCTAAGCCAGTACAGGAGGGTCAAGGAGATAATGATTGCAGCTCAAGGTAAAATGTCTTGTGAATAATTTCCTGTTTCTGAGTGTTTTAAAAACTGCATCCACTATGACTACTATTTGTTGGCTTTAAAATATACATGAATAATTCTACATAGTTCATATAGTTCATTATCCATACTTTTGTATCGTGTTGGAGTGCTGTAAGAGTAGAGAGAGCGACATTATTGCTTGAGCAGGCTTATGTGTTTTTGTCTCTAGCTGGTAGATGTTGCCTTCCTGGTTTTTAGCCTGTGTTCACTGCAAAAAAACAAACAAACAAACAAATAAATAAAAATCAAGGCTATTTGAGGATTTAGTTACAACATTAATATTCAGAGAAACTGAATTCCGTAAGACTTTACCTAAATTTTGTTCAACATCAGTTACTAGTAATTTCCTTCTTGGGCCTAATTTTGCTGCTATTTATGTTTATCATTCAGAATCATAGAATATGAAAGAATGATGGTTGATGAGATGACTGCTCTGGTTGTTTAGCTGTGTGCACTGCTCATCTGTCAGGTCTGAAGTTCTGCAGTTCTACTCATTATGTGTCAAGGCAATCCAAAGTCAGCACTGCTTTCCTTAAAATACTTTTCTATACACCTCAACGGGGCAACGGGCTTTGACTGCAGAACACCTACATCCATATAATGAAGGGCTGTAGATGTTGCATGAGAAGGAATTATAGAAGAAAGGGTAAAGAAGACTGAGCCGAATGCTTGTGCTGACAAATAATTTGTTGACACACACAAACAATTAGGATAGTTCAATCAAGTTAGCTAAAGGCACAAGTTTAAAGTAGTCTTGCTAGATTGCATTATATCCCCTTCTGGAATCTGTTATTCAAAATTAAAATGACACTTTAATCATCTCCTGCAAATGAATTAAAGTATACAGATAGGCCTTACGTTTGCATGATGCTTTATTTCTATGACCATTAGGTAACAAACAGCAAGTTCTTACAGTGTAAACTGAAACCAGGAGAACTTAGCAGATGATGAACTTTTAATGGCATCCGATATTGAGATTTCTACACTACCATTCAGTTCAGGAATGGCAGCACTGATTAGCCACCAGCCATCCATCTGGGAGTACTTTTCCCTTCATGTCATGCTTTTTATACTTGTGTTCATCACAAGGAATCTGTTATGAGGATGCTTTTCTTCTTTGTACATGACATATTGCTAAAAAGAGCTGCAATTAATACCTTAAGTTTTGCTGCCCTTTCCCTCCTCTTACATTTGACAAGAATAAAAACCTTGTTTCACTCCAAGATATCCAGAAAAAAAAACGTTTACATGTTTATCCTCAAACTGAGAATAGGACACTGCTTTATGATACATCTGGCATCTAACATAATTCCTATAAAGTGACATAGTGTGAGAAAGAAAATGGTACCAACTTGATCTTGCCTCAGAACACCAAACTGAGTTAGCGTGGTTCACACCCACAATCAGCTCACGTATTCTGAGCAGAGCACAACAGATGACTATAAGTGTTATATTTGTTGCTCAAATACAAATCACCTTGCTTACAAGTCAGAGCCTTAAGGAGGCATGTAGAGTGAAGCGGCTGAGGTTGAACTATATGCATCAGATGAAGTCAAAAAGTGGAATTTAGAAACTAGTATTTAGATAGCCTAAATACAGTCCTAAATGTTGTATTTTTACTGTTTATCTCCATTTCTGCTTTTAATGCTTGCAGGCTCTTCAGACAGAATTGTCTCTGGTGGCAGTGAAGAAGAACTTGAGGCAACTTTAAGGAAGTTGAATGTTTTGAATAATCCTCAAGGAGAAGTATTTAAAGCAGAGGTACTTAGTAAAGATGTCTTAGAAGTAGGTTCTGCTGTAAATTCAAGTTGTTTGTCTTGGTCTCTCTGTTGTAGCAGAGGTAATGCAGACACGGGTTTGGACCTTGCTAAATTTTTGTGCCTACTGGTAATCACAGAATCTTTAGAATTTGATGGAATCTCTAAAGGCCATCTGGTCCAACTCCCTTGCAGTGAACAGGGGCACCCACTGCTAGGTGGAGTCGCTCAGAGCCCCATCCAGCATGGCCTTGAGTGTCTCCAGGGATGGGGCTTACACCACAGCTTTGGGCAACCTGTGGCAGTGCCTCACCACCCTCACTGTAGGTTCAGATGTAGACACCAGAGTTACAGGCATGATACTTCTATTTTGCATAGGCCTCTGCAGGAGAATTGTCACCAGCTTTGCTATCTCCAGTGACGCACAAAACTACGGAAATCAGGCAAGGCTATTCTTACTTTTTGTGCAGGTTGTCTGAAGTCTACATTATTTAATCTGTTTGAATGTTGCATCTAGTCCTCTCTGCTCTTCAACAACTTTTTTCCTTCCATTTTAAAAATCTTTTTAAAAGCCTTTAGTGTTGCATGGTGTTCGCAGAGCTTTATTAACATCTACTTTTGCTTCAGAGCTTCTAAAAAGTCATTTATGGTTTGAACTTGGTCACTGTACTTGTTGCCTTTCATTGTTGACTAAAAGTCTTTTTCACTTTTCTGACTTCATCTATGTCAGCACTATGTTTTAAACCCAGTACTGTGAGTTTTAGGGTACAAACAAATCTATTTGTGAGTTATCTGCTAGACAAAGAAATTGTGATATACAACAACTATCATGAGAGAGTTGTGATGTAAACATATTATATTTATTATGGTCTTTTTGCCTCTTATAATTTTAAGGGTTCCACAGAAAAAAAAGTCAAGTAGCTTAGAAGACTTGCAGAGTGAATCCCTGGAAAAGGTTGGTTTATTTGTACTCAGAATTTCTATGATAAAAGTATTTAAGAGAAGTATAACTATAACTATAATGAGGAGCCATTCTGTTGAACTGTATAACATTTTGTTTAAGAAAGGTGTTTTTAAGATAATTTTGATTTCCTGTTTGCTGAAATGTTAAGACAACAGAACTTGAAAGCAATCAAAAAGTATTGAGAATGGGCATGCATTTTCACATAGGATTTCTTTTTGAGTGTTTGCACATAACTATGAGTGTTACTCCCTAACTTTGACTTCTAATATAAATGGCATTATTGAAGATGGCAGCAATGCTGTTTTCATTAAAAACAGGAGCACTGTTGTTAATTCTATGGCTTAATTCCAGAATTAAGACTTCACAATTTACAAAATCTCCTTATGCTATGGTCCAGAGGTTTTATTTTTTGTCGTGTACACTGAAGCTTTTTCTACACATAAAATCTGTGAAACTATTATTGACATTTTCTGTACCAAAATTAGGCTTAACACGAATTATGCATACTTAGTAATGCCATTTAAAAAGGATAATAACCACATTCCCTAGTAATATGATTGTTTACCTACTTCAAATTTCATTAAATTTGTTCTTAAATGTCTAAAAACAATAATCACCAAATAAAATGTTTGAAATTTATGTTGCATTTGAGTGTGGTCACACACAGGACCGACAGAATGACAACTAACACTTTACTCCATGTGGAATTTATGAAGGTCTGCTTTCTTTTCATAACTTTTAAATTATTTTTGTCTTAAGTTGAAAAACCTTTGTCATTATGATAAGATCAGGCTGAAATCAAAGATATGGCACAACCATAGCCAGTGAGCCCCATGTTTATCAGGGCATTTAAATTATGTGCCCTCATTTAGGTACGAGGTTCTTAGTGAAACAGACCTCCCTATGCACATAAGTGATTGACTAAATATGAATTAGCCACAACTTAGCCAAAACAAAGATTATTTTGCTGACTCAGCACCAGAATTTGCTCCTTTCACTGAGTCCAGTGGAACTTGTGCTAACGACACCATTTCTGGAGTTGTTTTTTGTACAAGATTCAAATTTTAATTACATCCAGCAGTAAGATGAAACATTCTGGTGATTCTGACCTCCCCATGCTGTTTTGTTTGTTTTTTTTTTTATCACTTCATTTTTACCACAGCTCTTTTTTTATAGTTTCAGCTGGATACATACAGCATTGCCTATGTTCTCTTATGTCAGTCACTTTCACATTGTTTCAAGTGTTATGTGAATGTCACATTCCCAGCTCAATGCACATCCAATGGAAACCCTCAGAAGCCCAGAAATACTGAAATCCTTTTAATAGCAGAACGTAAACTGGGCACAAATTTTGTAATCTTTTGAACCTATGCTTTTAATATTAAATACATAATGAAAATGAGGAGATATCAGACCTTGTAACATATTGTCATAGCATTAAATAGCATCACTATAGTAATCAAGCTACAGTTGATGTTTTGTGTATGTATATTAATACTAACATTTGTCTGTTGCTTTTTTCCATAAAACTTTGAAATTACTCTCCCTGCAACTCCATAGTATGTAGATGGAAAACCAGTACAGCCTGTTGTAGAACAAGAGGTATATTAACTGTAAACTCTTTTAACGTTTATCTGCTGTGATGTCGTGGCTGTGTTTTCACTTCATTTTCCCTTTTAAAATGTTTGTAAAGTCCAGCTACCTGACAAAATTTGAAAGTGGGGGTAAGGATTGAAGAGTTGTTTGGTTTGTGGTAGTGGTTTTTTTTTTTCTTTTTTCTGTGTGATGGTGGTGGTGTTTTTTATTCAACCAAGCTTTTTGGGTATCTAAGGTTGGAAGTCAGTCAGCATCAGGAAACACAGTGCTAATCTTTGATAAAAGTAGTATGAAGTTTCTCTACTCATGTAATCTTTGGTACAAGCTGGGACAGTTGTGAAACTGCAGTTGGCAAAACAGGAGCAGGGGTCAGACACACAGTCCCTGAAACTGAGGAATCTGCTCTGTGATTACAGAATCACTGAAATCACTTCTGGCCTTGAAACAAGAATGGATAGACCAGTAATTATTATCCTGTCCCAGACAAGTTTGATCGAGGTGTTCCAAAACAATTAAATGATGTTACTAAATAGGGGAATACTAATTGTTTTTGTGCTGCTTTCAAATCACACGTTGAATGTACACCTCTGCCATAATTGGAGGTGCAGGCTCATTTCTTTTCCAGAAAAAAAACTCTCTATTCCTGTAACTTAGCTTACAAAAGTTAAATTTCTGTATCCTGAATTCATTGTTGATTCTTTGTATGTCATTAATACTGATGGGCAAAATGTCTGACCAAATTTGAGTTATCAAAATGCCTTTGGCTTAAACTGCGACACATCTGTAAGACCAAAACACAGGCAGTTGGGTGAAGTGTAAAGGAAAAATGTGACAGCAAAGAATGGGCTGGGAAATGACTAAATGCATTTATGCTGCTATCAAAGTTGGCCTTGGAAGGACTGAATTGTTATGTGGTGTCAGGGTCCTGAACGAAGCGGAGCTGGCTAGAAAAATATTTATGAGGAAACTAGGAAATATTCAGTATATATTATTGTTTAATATAATTTACAGTCTGGGTGAAGGGGAAAAGAAGGGAAGAGAAGGCTGGCTCTTACCTAGAACTTCTTGGCAGCTGATTATTAGACTTAAATTGAGTATCTGTAAAAAGGACCATGAAGGGTGGTGGTGTCATTTAGAACTGTAAACTGCAAAATACTTTTTCTAAACTTTCAAATTATTGTGTGCCAGACTCTAAATGCAATGAGTGATTTTTTTTATTTTTTTTTCTCCTCTTAAAAAAACAAATCTACAGAGTAAGCCACTTGTGAAAGGCAGCAAATATCAAACTTTGCCAGGAAAACTTCCTCGACCCACGCAGAATGGAGACCAGGGGACATATAATGAGTCAAATGCACCTGACACGAATGACACTGAGTACAACAGCATCCTGGGCCTGAGTATGTATCTGTATCTGAGTATGTATGCCTCTCAGAGGCAGCATGGGGGTTATGGAAGAGGCAAAAAAGCAAACCAACAAGGGGAAATAGCACACTGTGTAACCTGCTGTGTTACATGAATGAACTGAACAGTTCAGATGATTCAGTGAGGAAAGCTCTGCTCCTTTAACAATATATAAGTATTTTAGATAAGTTTGCTAGAGACTAAAGACTAGATTTACTTTAGAGCATTTGTTTTTCTTTTTGCACCAGATGTTATAATTTGTGAATACCAGTGGCAGTGTAATGAAGAGACTTTTTGTTGGTTTAGTGGTTTTTGTTTTTTTTTTGGAAGGCAGCATTCTTAAAAGCCAAAAAATCTATTACTGAAAATTAGAATTTTTGGTGATCCAAACATATTCATATTAGGAATAAGGTCCTCTTTTTTGTCTACTTGCAGTGATCCTGAGCTTGTTGATGCTTTCTTAAAAAACAAGGAAACAAAACCGCACATTTATGCTAGACTGTATGTTAAAAAAGAAAAGTCTCCCAGTTCCCTTCTCGCTACATTTTAATGTGTGACATTTTACAGTATAACCAACAGTAATGTACACATTTCAGGGAAAAATCTGTTTTGTTTTAATTGTTGTGGGGTCACAGCTGTTTGCTGGTTTGTGGATTTTTTTGGTGATGGTTTTTTCATTTGTTTGGTAAGGCCACATGGTCCTAAGACCACTAAGTAGCATAGCTTAAAGATTTCAATAGATTGCTGGTGGATTGTTTTGTTGGTTTTTGTTGTTTTCTTTTTTTTTTTTTTTTTTTTTTGTAGTTTTTCTGTGATCACAGCGTTGTAGATCCTCATTAATAGTCAGCAGATAATTTATTGGCCATGCTGTTAGGTCTTTTACATGCAGGATCAAAGGATGGGGGATCTTGTAAAGCAGAATGTTATTCCAGAAACAAGCAATGAGTTCTTAAAAGCACTGAATTACCAGAGTCTGGTTTGTTTCTTCCACATGCAGTAAACTCATTATACCTCCAGTTCTGTATTTCACAGAAATTTGATGTGGTTTTAGACATTGCTTTATTTCAGTAGTATATGCTTGATGTGTTACAGTTGCCAAAGAATTGATGAAATATAAATGATCATTCCTATCTCTTTGACTGGTCCAGGATTCCTGGGGCTTGTGCACACCAATGCACAATCCCTTTGATGTCAAGCATAACAGCTTCTTTTCTTTTTGTTTCTGCTTTTAATAGCTTACTACTTACTCTAGCTTACTACTAGCTTACCACTTTGCTCTTCTGTAACTTTATTTTGCTGGTGATTTATATCTTCTTTGCTTCTTCATCTGACTTTCTGCTTCTTGGGACTGGAAGATCGCATCAGGAGTGTCAGTGCACCCGTGCTAGGTATCGTATCCAAACAAGATGCAACTTTTAACGTGAATATTGCTGCTTATTTTTTCCTTTCCTTTTTCCCTCCCTTCGTCTTCTCTGTAAAATACTGACACTGAGTGGGCAATCCAGACTGAACTCCTTAAGTGTAATACTGAAATGAAAGAAAATCTTTAGCTGTATAGCATTCAGATGGGATTTTTTTTTTTTTTTTAAAGATATTTATTCTTGGTCTTATTTTACTTTCACTGAAGTCAACAGTAAAATTCCCACTGATTTTGATGGATGAATTTTGGTATTAAAAATAGGAAACGCAACAGCAGATCAAGATCAGGAATTAAGGTTTTAAAATACACTGAAATTACAATATTATAATACCCTTTTCTTGTATCAAAGGTACAACTACTCTTCTTTTTTTTTTTTAAGATTATTTTTATACAAGAATATTTTTATAGGTATCTGTACTTTATTATATTTTTTTAATTTAAGTATTAGTATATTTTTTTAATTTAAGTATTAGTCTGCCGTATAACAACCCTGTCACATTTTGTACTAATTATTGTCAATTATTGTTGTTAACCCAGGAGAAACAGAGAACACGGACGGTACAGTAGTTTCAGATGATCTTTCACCTCTTTCTTTGGGAATGGATTCAGGTCCACACTCTCCACTGTCTCCAGAAAACAGAAAGAGTCCAAAAGGAATCAAGAAAATCTGGGGAAAGTAAGATAATGTTTTTTAGTTCCTCATCGCAGCATTTCAAACTGAGAATTCATTTGGTTCTCATGGAAAGATACAGCAAGAGTAAAATAAAATTCAGGAAGAGGAGGGAAAGCAGCTCTCTGATTGTACGGGTAGTTGTGTCTCTTGGTATACATGGCTGGAGGAAAGCGGATGGTAAGGTTCAGAGTGCCGTGCTATTGGAAGAAATAATATGTTCTCCTGTGTAATTATGCTGACAGTTGAGAATACCAAGTTTTACTGTGTGCCTTTTATCTACTTCAGAACTGCAGCCATTTACAAGTCTGACCTCTGTGAATTATTATTTGAGTTGAAGGGTCATGGCTGCTTTGCAAAGCTTTTCTTTCTTTTCTGAGATAAGTCTAGACAGTGTTTGCCTGCTCCTTCATCAGCTGCTGCCTGAATCAGATGTTTGTGCTCTACGGGGAGATTAATACAGTTTCCAGCTGTCATTATAGTTTCCGTATGAAACACTTTGCTGCTGGACACTAACAGTACTGTCTTGGCGCTCTTGTTTTGAAAGAATAAGAAGAACTCAGTCTGGCAACTTCCCTGCAGACGATCTGGGTTTGGCAGAGTTTCGAAGGGGTGGTCTCCGTGCAACAGCCGGACCTCGGTTATCCAGATCAAAGGAAACCAAAGGCCAAAAAAAGTAACATTTTTTTTCTTTTTTTTTTTTTTTTTTTTTAACACAGATTATTATATGGTATTGTTAAATATACTGAACGGTAAAATGTTCCTTTTGTGAAATATGCATTAACATACTTAATTACACATGGAATTCTACAACTGGAAAGAATTTCTCTGGTAGAAAGCGTAACCCAAGCAGTTTGCTTATCTGCACTCCCTCAACTGCAGGTAGCAGCAAAAAAATGTCTTCCGAAAATTTCTCATCATCTCCTGTAGGAATATCTGCAGACATGAAGATTCAGCAATTACCTCTTTCTGTCCTTTCCCATTTCTATTTGAAACTTTTATCCTTCTCTTCTTGCCCTGCTAAAAATGACCAGAAAAAGAAGCTGGGCAGTCAAATTAAGAGGATACTCACACCACAGCATGTATTGCAAGAATGGCTGCTAGAGCTGATTACTGCACAGAATAAAGCGTGCTAGAAACTGGCCTATAGTATCTCCTCTAGTTTGCGATGGTCTTTCTCATAATTTCCATCATCTTTCCTTTATGAATTTCAAGGAGTTCTTTTATTTTTCAGTGACTACAATGCTCCATTTGCTCAGTGGAGTACTGAAAGAGTTTGTAACTGGCTTGAGGACTTTGGTCTTGGGCAGTACGTCATTTTTGCCCGGCAGTGGGTGACTTCAGGCCATACACTGTTAACTGCGACACCTCAGGACATGGAAAAGGTAATATTTGTACCTGTTTCACTTAAGCAAACTCCAGTTGCTTCTGTATAACTAGGCCCCTACCAATAATAGGCAGTTCTACATTTTTGAAATGTTTTCATAGATGTTTAATGAGATGAAGAGGGCCAGAGGCAAAGCAAACTATTTGTTAATGGTTATTATTACAGGAAATGGGAATAAAGCACCCACTGCACAGGAAGAAATTAGTTTTGGCCATTAAATCAATAAACACAAAACAAGATGAGAAGTCTGCACAACTCGATCATATCTGGGTGACGCGTAAGTGAAAAATTCTTCAGAAAATTCTGTGTTTCTTTACTATAGGGAAATAGCAGTCAAAAAACGGAAGTATTTTCAGATCAGTCATCAGATGAATTTTTCTCTCCGATAAACTGTATGGTCTTTCAGCACAATCTCAAGTGTGTAACAGCACTGGGTGGAAAATTTAATAAATATCATGTAAGAATCTGATGATGGCATCCACATTTCACAAATTGTTCCACAACTTTTCTTCAATCTGAACGATAGAGTTCCCATGGAAAGTTCATACTATAAAACTGCCTATTTGAATGTTCAGAACAACACAAAAATCATCATTCCATGAAATAACTTGTCCTGTTTAAACTTAGCGCTCTTAAAAAGATGGCTGGTGACTGCTTAAACATGCACGTGTCTCAGGCAGCCCATCCTTCTTGAGGGGGAAGGAATACAAATAGGGGTGAGAGGTCTCGGTCTAGCAAGAGCTAAATTACACTGCAGAAAGTACATACTTAAAATACAGCAGAGGTACTGTTGACAAAGCTGGCTGTAGGCTGCTGGAAGGTTCCCGATAAGAGGCTGTCCTTTGGAAAGTGAATAGGTAGAATGAGCTACTGGAGTGCCTCAGAGGAAGCTGGCTTCATTCTCCCTGATACAAATTTGGGTACACCATTGTTCTTCTATCTACAGGCTGGCTTGATGATATTGGTTTACCTCAGTACAAAGACCAGTTTCATGAGTCCAGAGTTGATGGGAGAATGTTGCAGTACTTAACTGTGGTAAGCTAAAATCTTTTTTTGCCAAACTCTGAATTTCAGAGTGAGCAAAGAATTACAAGGTTGTTTTTTTTTTTTTTTTTTTTGCAAACCAGAAACAGTGCAGGTAGGAACTTCTATGTACTGTTTAGTGCAAGATTACCTGTTTTATGCACCTTAGGACTAGTAATACAGTGTTACAGCTGACTTCGGCAAGACGTTTCTCTTTCAATAGCATACAAAATAATTGATGGTAAAATGACCTATTTTACATACAGCTTCTGGAATGTTTTGTTCTCCTCACTAAGTTATCAACAACATTAGGTAAATTAAAGGTAAAGAACAAATCCAGTAACTTGTACAGCTCTCATCAAATTAGCAGCAAACAACACAGTACATATTAGGTTTACTTACAGAAACATAGAATGGCCTGGGTTGAAAGGGACCACAATGATCATGTAGTTTCAACCCCCCTGCTATGTGCAGGGTCACCAACTACCAGACCAGGCTGCCCAGAGCCACGTCCAGCCTGAACTTACATGCCTCCAGGGATAGGGCATCCACAACCTCCTTGGGCAAGCTGTTCCAGTGTGTCACCACCCTCTGAGTGAAAAACTTCCTCCTAAAGGAAGTTACTTGTACAGCTTCCCTGCCCAGGTTTAGAAAAATGTTCTTGCATTTTCATCACAGCACAGTAACATAATTTAGCAGTAGTCAAAAACAGAACCATGTCTAAGCTGCTTGCAGAACCTTTGCCACAGAAGTATGATCTCTACTGGTCCATGCCAGGTATGAGTTGCTAGCTTCTGTGATCCCACTGCAGCATAATCAAAAACTGTCCATGAGCCTTGGTTTTATTTAACTGGCTATAAACTCTCCTCCTATTTTTAACCATGTTAATATGGTACAATACTATAAACCAAACACTACGTACAAAGCTTGAAATCTTTCTTCTTGGCAAAAGTACTATTTTTGAATGTATTCTGTGCTGCTTAAAAGACTCTCTCCTTTGCAGAACGACCTTCTCTTTCTAAAAGTCACCAGTCAGCTGCATCATCTGAGTATTAAGTGTGCCATTCATGTGCTGCACATCAACAGTTTTAACCCCCACTGTCTACGCAGACGACCAGTTGAGGAGGTAAAAGTATGTTTAAGTAACTTCATTTATGCAAGCACTAATTACTCTGTTATTATTACTCCATGAACAGTAATACCTCAATCACAGCTTTTAGGGAATTCATAGAATCATAGAATCATAGAATCACCAAGGTTGGAAAAGACCTAAAAGATCACCCAGTCCAACCGTTCACCTACTCCCAATAGCTCCTACTAAACCATGTCCCTCAACACAACATCCAGCCTTTCCTTGAACACCCCCAGGCTCGGTGACTCCACCACCTCCCTGGGCAGTCCGTTCCAGTGCCTGACCACCCTTTCTGAAAAGTAATACTTCCTAATGTCCAGCCTGAATCTCCCCTGCTGTAGCTTGAAGCCATTCCCCCTGGTCCTATCACTAATGACACGAGAGAAGAGGCCGACCCCCGGCTCACTACAACCTCCCTTCAGGAAGTTATAGAGAGCAATGAGGTCTCCCCTGAGCCTCCTCTTCTCCAGGCTGAACATTCCCAGCTCCTTCAGCCTCTCCTCATAAGCCCTGTGTTCCAGACCCCTCACCAGCTTTGTTGCCCTCCTTTGAACACGTTCCAGGGCCTCAATATCTTTCTTGCAGTGAGGGGCCCAAAACTGGACACAGTACTCGAGGTGCGGCCTCACCAGTGCTGAATACAAGGGAACAATCACCTCTCTGCTCCTGCTTGCAACACTGTTTCTGATGCAAGCCAGGATGCCATTGGCCTTCTTGGCCACCTGGGCACACTGTCGGCTCATATTCAGCCGAGCATCAATCAATACCCCCAGGTCCATTTCCTCTATGCAGTCCTCCAGCCACACCACCCCAAGCCTGTAGCGTCGCCTGGGGTTGTTGTGGCCGAAGTGCAGGGCCCGGCATTTGGCCTTGTTGAAACTCATCCCATTGGCTTCAGCCCAGCTCTCCAGATCCCTCTGTAGGGCCTCGCTACCCCCAGGCAGATCCACACTTCCAGCCAATTTGGTGTCATCTGCAAACTTACTGAGGGTGCACTCGATGCCCTCATCGAGGTCATCAATAAAGATATTGAAGAGGACAGGCCCCAGCACCGACCCCTGGGGAACACCACTCACGACCGGTCGCCAGCTGGATTTGACTCCATTTACCACCACTCTCTGTGCCCGGCCCTCCAACCAGCTCCTTACCCAGCCAAGAGTGTATCCATCCAAGCCTCTGGATGCCAGCTTCTGCAGGAGAATGCTGTGGGAGACAGTGTCAAAGGCTTTGCTGAAGTCTAGGTAGACCACATCAACAGCCTTTCCCTCATCCACCAGATGGGTCACTAGATCATAGAAGGAGATCAGGTTGGTCAAGCAGGACCTGCCCTTCATGAACCCATGCTGGCTAGGCCTGATCCCCCGGTCACCCCGCACATGCCACATGATCTCCCTCAAGACGATCTGCTCCATAACCTTCCTGGCACCGAGGTCAGGCTAACAGGCCTGTAGTTCCCCGGATCCTCCTTACGACCTTTCTTATAAATGGGAGTCACATTGGCAAGCCTCCAGAATTGCCTCTAAAGCAGAAGCTGTGTTGCATTCCTGTTCTGGAATATAACATGTCCTCTCTGATAATAAAAACCTGCTCAGTTCACAAGTGATTGAGCTACTTACTTAGTTGAATCTTATGCATCTTTCTTTTAAAATTACTTTCTCAGTTACGTTAATTCAACTTTCGAGCGAATTATTTGGAATGCTCTTTTTTGGCTGCCTTAATTGAATTATAAGACTGCATATTGTTTTCACTCTACCTACCAGAGCTTATTCTTAGTGATACTATGACAGCCTTGTTAAGAATGCTCTTCTCAAAATGTTTGTTTTTTTTTTTACATTTAGCATGTGTCCTCTTATTTTAGAATTTGATGCTGTACATAGGTTTAGTCTGTCCTACACTAATACATACCACCAGATTAGAGGATGTTTAAGAGATGCCTTGAACAGAAAGAGGAAATGCTCCTCTGTGTTTAGAAGGGAACAATGTTTTCATCTAAACTCAAGATTCATTTTGTGAACACGCTGTGACAGACCAGGCTGTATTGTCACCATTTTTTCTGGTTACTTGAACAGAGCAATGTTTCACCTTCTGAAGTGGTGCAGTGGTCCAATCACAGAGTGATGGAATGGCTCAGATCAGTTGATTTGGCAGAATATGCACCAAACCTCCGAGGAAGTGGAGTGCACGGTGGCCTCATTGTAAGAATTCTTTTTAACATCCTACTACGTATCTATGAAGAATTGACAAGACTGTATTGCAAGCCTTACTTTATCTTGTTCTGGTCACGTAGCAAGAAACACAAGTGGACATTTGCAGAATAAAAGCATGATCAGGCATTTTAAAAAGCTTCTGCATCTGTACGTATTAATTTTACAAAAGAAAATTTAAATAGCAAAGCAACTGTTAAGATATCAATGCTGAGCTGTGTATGCTTAACAGCAACAGTAGTACATTAGAGAACAACAACCTGTACTGTGAGAAAATTACTCTATTGCTGAGTGTCCCTTGGAGCAGCTTTAATAAAATTATGCTAACACCCTGCCACAGGAAATAACTGTTTTGAACTCACATTTGTCTTGCCTGAAAAGAGTTTTTCTGATCCAAAATACAACTTGTAGCTTAGAAAAGCCAAGAGTTCTGAAATACTGTGATGCTGATGTGCTGCAGATTTTTTGAAAAAAATAAATAGAAAAAAAATTGTACTAAGATTAAGTTTGTTTTTAGAATAATAATACAGTAGTAAAAAAAAAAATGAAGAGCTCAAAAATCCCCAAAGCAACCCTGTTGATGATAAATATAATTTGGCGTTTGTCTGGTTACACTCTGCATTTTTTAATGTCTAACTCCACACATTTCCTATTCAAACCTAGTGAAAGTCGTAATACTACTGACTTAAAAATGCCTAATGTGGACAGCTGGAATGAAGAAATCCTTCTGCTAAGGACCATAATGATTTACTATTGCAAATATTTAACCATATTATTAAAAAAAACCTAACAAACCCAATTTTAATAGATTCTTGAACCTCGCTTCAACGGTGACACACTGGCAATGCTGCTGAATATTCCACCTCAGAAGACCCTACTGCGACGCCACCTAACAACCAATTTTAATGCATTAATTGGGCCAGAGACACAGCAAGAAAAAAGGGACATAACGGAGTCAACAGCATACACACCTCTGACCACCACTGCCAAAGTTCGGGTATGAGCTGCTTTTCAAAACAAGATATTACAGAATCTCAGCCTTACTCCTTCACTTCTCATAAAGAAAATACAGAACTTACATATGTGAGTGGGGAAAGATCTGTTGTAGAAGCAGTGCTACGTTGTTCTTAACTCTAGATACCATGGCATTTAATTTGCAGTTAACTTTTAAAATTTGTTTCTGAAATGAGCATGCAATCTCCTCTTTTCTTAGAAGGGAACTTACTTGAACTTACTTAAAATGAACTCTAACTCCCCACTTTGTAAACAATTCAATGTATATAGTTCTGAATCTATCAATTTGAAGGATTACAGTACCTAAATAAATAAAAAGGAAAGGATATTGAATGTTTAAAGAATAACCTTATTTTTCATGTTTAATACTTGCTTTCTTTTTATTTTAGCCAAAGAAACTTGGATTTTCACATTTTGGAAATTTAAGAAAAAAGAAATTTGATGAATCAACGGACTATGTTTGTCCTATGGATACAAACCCAGGTGCTACAAATGGTACTCAGAAGAGCTACACTGGATACAAAGGCCTCAGTCCACTCACTGATAGGGAACTGGATCAGGTGGGACAAACAGACTGATGCCATTCTCATCTCATCCTCTTCCTGCATTCCAAAGCTTGCAAATAATCAAATGTTAGCGTATAACAGTATTTGCTGTATCTGCATGAACTCATTGAGAAAGTACTGGCTATGGACACTTGAAAGAGTTCTATACTAAGAATGTCAAGGTGTGTTTGGTTTTTTTTTTGTTTTTTTGGTTTTTTTTTCCATCAACATAACAATGAACTCATTCATCTTCAAGCCCTTTTTCAGGAACCTGACACCTTTACACTACCACAGTCAGTGTATTTTGGCAATTAAGGTAGAGGCTGCAGTAAACAGAAGACTTTTGTACTTCCGGCTTTCATAAACTGAGTATGGCACACACCTTTTTTCTTTATATGGGCAGTTTTTAATGTGATAAGTTTATTTGGACTAATTTGTACAGAACTATCGAGTTATATATTAAAGTACAACTGGATCATAGATTTCTAACAGATTAATCAAGGATTCCAACTGCATTATGTACATGGGAAGTAGTTAGGCTTAAACAGTAGACATGGAAACAATGGCCTCAGTAATGAACAAAATTATTAATAAACCAACACTTAAATAATTCACTTTTGTCATTTAGTAGTGAACTGCTTAATGAAACTGTGTCCAGACATTGCATAAATGATGAAAATTAAAACCCACCAAACTCTACTGTACTTTGCTGTTGTGTAAAGGAATGTAAACCCTGAAAAACGGAGCTACCAGAGGTTTGTGTGGACTTGACAACATGCAAGACCCACAAAGAGGCAGCTGGGGTACAGCCTTCTAATTCCAGTGACCATAGTGAAACATTTTAAACTCAGTGAGAGAATGGCCACAAAGTTGCTAATCCTGTGGAAGTCATTCTGTCATTTGCATGGTTTACTGCATCTAACATCTCATTCGTTTTCATTATCTAACTGTTGTCTTTTTTAGTGTGCACCGTAGTAAAAATCCAGAGCTGCTCCTACATGGTGACAGTAGTAAGCCCTGACAATCAAATATACACACTAATTTAGTACGGATGTCCATTTACACAATTATGAGTTGAAAGGAAATGCATTAACTCTGAGCTGACAGCTTACAACACAGAGCTATTCAAACGTTACAGAAATATTCTATTTTTCACTAGCAGAGTGGCCTTTAACTTAAGCCTGATTTCCAGTGTGGTCACACAGCAAAACCTCAGTGCCCTAGTACTGATAGCCTTTTTGTGTAAGCAGAGGTGGGATTGTTATTGCTTGCCTATGGAGGCAGTTCTACTACTGGAATTACGTGTTTCATCTTCTGGAAAATATTACTCTTGGCTGATAGTTATTTATGCTATTCCTTTTCTTGTCTAAATTACAGATCGGGTTCCATAAATCAGTTCTCTTAATCAGGATTTAATCCTTTGTTAATGCATTTTCATACACTCTACAGCATGGAGACATTTTTATTCACGTGCAACTTGGAAATGTGCTGAAATTAGCTTTTAAAACTACAGCATCTCCCTTTGTCAAGGCAGAGGTACCTCCCCATGATGCATGTACAGTGAATAACATTGCACATACTGTCTGAATTGAATTAGCTGCTGAATACTTTTACAGATGGAACACTCAGAAGGAACAGTAAAGCAAATAGGGGCTTTTTCTCAAGGCATAAGCAATCTTACGGTATGTACCAATTTTATTCCTTTTGAAGTCACAAAAGTAATCTGCTACAACTCAGAGAAATTTGGGTATTGCTAGTGGTGGTTAAGAGTAAGTGGGTCACTACTCTTGTTATGCACCTCCTTTATAGCTTGGCTGCATGCTCTATGCATGCATGGACACTCAACAAAAGAATCACTTTTACTAGAAATTAAGTTTCACTTCAGCATCTTCTAAGTTTTCACCAATTTTATCTCTGTGACACAGTAAGAGGCATCCCTCCCAAGGACTGGCAAAGAGGTAAGACTTGAAGATGTACAAGAGAGAAAATATCACAGGGAAATTAATAACTATGTACTCCTGACTCCATGTTGGTCCATTTTTGTTAAATTAGTTAATTGACTGAAGGTGTATGAACAATGCCACACATCTGTGTGAAAATATCTACTTTTGCTATTTAAAGCAGCCATTTGGGAGATTCCAATTTAATTTTGCGTGGCTCTAACCCCCTCTGTTGTGAATCTGATCTCATTACAGTTGGATTTCTCTAAACTATAGTTATTTCTCTAAACTATGGACATAGAGTAGACTATGTCTACTTGTTTTAATATTGCTGTGATTTTTTTCAGACAATGTTAAGCCAAGATGAAATGCTAAACGACAGCAGATTTTTAACACCTACCTTAGAAGATTGGAGATGATATTTCAGCGTGACCAAGACCACTAATACCTCATGCCTGCCTGGGGCAGGCCAGGAGAAGCCTGATGCTGTGGTACAGAAAAGCTTTACCTCTTTTCCTCTAGTGACACACACCACATAGTATTTAGTATTGCTAGCAGGGCAACACTTCACAGGTAACTCCTCTGCACTCTTTCCATATGATATAACGTAAAAGAGGTGCTGAAAGAAGTGCTACACAGTTGTTTTTTATGCAGAGTCTGGAAAGCCAGTATGTTTTACCCTTATATTTTATCATCTTTTACATGGTATGTTTATGTACTGCTATAGAAAAAGTCTTTTATATATATTTTTTTAATTTTTATAATTAAGTTGTAATGCAGGAATCATTAATATTCTATTATACCACATGGACTAATCAGAGCCACCTAGCAATTCAGATGTGCTGGCAAGCACACCTGTCATGGCTCATTATTACTGCAGTCATGCCAGAGATACTTTGCCATAGAAGGACCCTCACCCCTTTCACTAGAATATACCCTGCCCTTTTTTGTTGTTCAATAAGCATGGTTTAGAATAGGAAAAATAAACTGTAATTGTATCCAACCAAGCCCTTGCAGGAGAGTGACAATCAAGATGGCTTGTTCACAAATCTTTAGCTAACTCAAAGCACAATCAAAATAACTAATGCAAAATAATTAATGCAAAATATAACTAGAATACTAGGATGATGCTTGCTGTACTCTGCAACAAAATTTTCTGTGTGATTACTTTAAATTGTAGGCCTTGAAGTTGAAGTGTTGATAGGGCTCTTTCTGTAGTTTCCTGTTTTGTCTAAAATGGTTAGTACTGAGGCACATGTGGAAGCATCAGGGTGCTCATAAGCCTTCTGAACAATCCACACAGTTCAGAGAGAACACTCTCAGCATAATACCTGGTTGATATAAGATGCAGCACAGTTTTCAGGAAGACAAGGAATAAGTTATAAGAGCTAGAAGAGGTTAAAGCTAATTAAACATATGCCTGTAAACAGCCTTTAGGATTGGAGCTGGTAGTAGAAACTGTAATATTTGCATAAGAACTGGTCATATTATTTTACACTTTCAGTTCTCCTTTCATTCCAGCTACAGGCAGATTTTCACATAGTGTTTTATTTAGCAGTGGGAAATCAACGCTATTGCTCTGTCACATGTAAAACATGACTAGGGCACATCAAGGACTATAGTAAAGCAGACTTGTTTCTTTTGACACAATAAATCTGTAGCAATCACATGGAGGTAGGTAAGACAGCAGTACAGTGACAGGGAAATGCAGCTTCTGCCTACTTACGCAAGGGGCAGTTCAAGGGTGAAAGTGTTGTGTTCACAGCTGCAACTGCTTGTGCAATCTGATAGCACATGCCTTTTATGTATTAATAAGGTAATTAATAACTAACACTGTATCTTATACAGAGAAATGCCAAAAAAGAAATCCGTCCAACTGGAAAGAAAAGGCTTTTTATGAATATACATGGTTTGCATTACTTCCTCCTTTCTTGCTGTGAGATGTTGGTTTATCTATTAACATACGCCCAAGGGTGGGCTACTCCTACCCACAAACCTTCCAAAATAAACAGGAAATCTCAGGTGCTGTCCAGAGCATGCCCAAAATGTTAAAATTAAGGCTGATTTTTTTTTCAGTCACTGAAGAATTAAGTAAATAAAAATCCAAAGGAACGATACATGAATCTGCACGTGAACAAACTAAACATGCCCCCTCTGCTCTGGCAATGTAGTGCAGTCAGCACTAGTGTGGGCATAAACTAACAGACACACGAAATACCCTGTCAGATTAACTGATCAGATTCATCCTAGTCATAATACTATAACAACTGCTCTGGCAGGGACAGCCTTAGTCTCACTGAGCTATTCCAAGCAGCTTTCCCTTTTTCTTCTGAGGGAGTATTTATAACTCACTGTAGCGTTGTGCTAAGCTTGATGTGAATATCTCCTTTTTTAATATAGTAAGAAATCCTAGTTATAACACAGGCATACATGCCTACACCTTTGACTGTTATGAATAAATTCTGAATATTCTTCTATTACTTCCTGACTGTGGAATGATTCTAACAGAAACAGAGGTAGCTGATCTCTTATCAGTGACAGAATCACAGTTGTGAATGTCTGTGACTTCCTCTGCATTATTACTACAACTTCGCTAAGTCAAGCTTTAACTACTAAATGGTTTATTTTGCTTCAGAGGAATTAAAATATTTAGTAAGCACAGTTGTTTGCAACTGAAGAATCAAGTCTACTGTCTTTGAGATTTTTCAGACCTTACAGCAATTGCAGCATGAACTAATTCCTGAAAATGAATATGCAGTACTGCATGCACTGATGACTAAAAATTCAATGCTACATGGTAAGAATACTCAGACAAGGTACAGCTGAATGCAAGACCAACTCAGCAAGGCTTACAATAGGAAGGAAGAAGCCGTGCTTTCTCTTACGCAAAGGGAATGGCCACAACAACAAGCACTCAGGCCATCAGAAAACAGCATGATGTTACAGAATCCTTCTCAATAACTTCCACATGAATGAGAATTACTATTACAGTAATAAGCAATTACATATTACCTAAATTTTGATTAGATGCTTTTTAGTGACATACTGTTTTATTTTGGCATTTTGTTTAAATGTAAGCCCTTCTTGTAAAGGGCTGCAGAACAGCGTTTTGAGAAAACACTGTTCCTTGTTCTCACCTTCACCAGAATGAATTAATTACTTACAGAGTGCTCACATCCTATTCCAGTTTTTACAGCCCTCTCCCAAATACCGTATCATGTCAACAAACAACTCATTTTATCACTGTCCTGCTTTTCAATTTACACACATTTTTTTCTTAGAACTGCAGGTGTAACACTTCATATTGAATTAGTTACTTCCCACATAATTGAAAAATAATTTCACATCTCTTAGTAGAGAAAGGTCACTATGAAGTTAAAACTCACAGAAATTAAACTATGCCATTAAAAAACACACACACAAAATTAAGAAATGCTGCACAGTTACATACCAGTCGTTCCTGTAGGAAAATATGCAATACTTACTTAAGAAAAAGAGCTTGGATGACATCACTGTTAATAAGAAAATGTCATGCTCTTGGGATAGCCGAGTTTGTCCAGGTTAGGCTGACATGCAAACTGAATCATAGGTGGTGGCCCACACATAAGAATGAGCGTCTCACTGCCAGGAGAAGGGAGGTGAGCTTTAATCATGTCTGCAGTGACAAAGCCAGAACTGTACTTCCAATCTGAAACAAACACATCAAACTATTAATCTGACTCTGTACAGTCTGAAATCTCTTTAAACTGCGTATGTTTTTGTCACAAAGTAGCTGAAGCTATGCCACCATCACTGCAAGCAGACAGGGACCCATCTCTCACTTTGCTCAAAACCTGTGGTTCCTTTTAAAGAGGACAGTAAGCACATGGATAACAAGAATCTGGCTGAAAAGGGACTATACAGACTTTCAGACAAGAATGCCTATGAATAAATGACAGCTTTAAACAAATTAGATATCAGCCAGGAATAAACATGAAGAATAAATTAGGCTTCCTTCCAGGAGAGAAAGGTCACCCAGGGCAGCAGTACAGGGGCAGATTATTCAGATCTGTGCTACTCAACACATTTGGAAAACTCTAGAAAAGACTGGTAAGGTTACAAACTCGGTGATGACAGCAGTGTTGTTACAAAAGTGAAAAAGAAATGCTAGGTGGTTTCAAGGAGCAGTATCATTGAATACCTCTACTGCTTTAAGTGAACAAAGCATCCTTTTCTCCCCACTATCTCAATGCACAAAGATATGTGCTTTAAAATGATTTATCAACACAAAGATACTGCTGTTATGAGAACAGCAGCAGTATTCACAAGAGCAAGCATACATCCAGTGTGTACCAGTAGCCTACCTTGTGGAGGCTTGTCCAGCGTATACCAGAGTGTGACCTGATCAGGATGCCTCTTAGCAATGTCTTCTAGCTCAGCTCTGAGCAATATATCCTTTTCTGTCTGCAAAACGAGACTGCTATTTAGCTCTAAAACATCTTAAGATAGCCTCTGCTGTGAGCTTACCTAGCATGCAACAAGACAAATGCAATGGTAACTCATTCAAACTTTCCCTTTGCATGACAGGCTACTATCATTACAGATTAAGAGCTTCCAAATATGAGACTTAATAGTCACCTAAACACAATTCTAAAGATGTCAATTTGAACAACGTCTAAATCACAACTAGCTCCTGTTAACCCTGGTTAACAGAATTAAACAGAACAAAGTCCTGTTTCTTTGCAATCAGTCAAGGAGTAAGATTAGCAGGAGCAACAATCTGTTCACAATTTATTCCAATACAGGAATTACGGAGTATGAGTGAAACTATGAGCCATCTTCAAAACAACTGAAATATCACTGAAACTACAACAGCACCATACAGCATTGGTAAATAGTTGCAAATACTTTTCTAATTCACTTTCTCCTTCTTAAATCATTTTAATCCAAGGCAATACAATAAGAATTTATTTAGTAACTACTTTCTGGTCCTATCTATGCTGATCATACTAAATACGCCATCTCAGGTCACATTTTGTCATACACATTCAGCCAAAATTACAGATCAGACAGACACTGAAAGATATGAAGCATGTAGAGCAGTATTTTCTGTGTCACAGCAGCTTCAAAAACTTAAGCCAGCAAAAAAGGCAGGCCATAAAAGGACAAACGGATGCATCAGCACACTTACCTGATTAGCAAAAAGGAGGTAACATTTTGTAGAGTCCTTAGGATCACTTGTGATATGATGGATCAGCTGCAACATAGGGGTTATTCCTGTTCAAAACAAAGCAGTTAAAAATGCAAATATTTCAATCTACATAAAGCTGCACTTTCAATATTCTTGCTGCCTTCACTTGGTCTTCAGTGGGAGCTTATTTTGCACACTGAATTTCTACTCTGTGCCAAATGCAGAAGTTGAAGGGTTTTTGTTATTTCATATAGATGAAGATTAAAACAAAACCACAGTGCTTGCGTTCTGGGGCTTTCGTTTTTAGTGGATGTGATAAGAGAACACTGATTTCACCTGCGGGATATTCTCCTAAAATATTTTTTGTCATTGACATTGGAGCTCTGTGTAAAGTGACTTCTCTGAGGCCACACAGTAAATTGAGACTAAAACTACAAAGAAGCTGCTAACCCTCGGCACAGAGCTCAAGCTGCCGGAATGCTTCAGTGTCACCAAACACTCATGTATAAAAACAAATACAAGTTGGATTCTGATCATAACAGGATTCAGAAGAGAGAAGATCCAGTAAGTGCACAACTCTTAAAACACACAACTGACTCAACACTTCAAATATGTTCAGATGGATCCAAACACCAAATACATGCAATCAGTGTGAAAGAGCAGCTTAGTGCTCATGGAAGCGCTCTGCTGCCAAAGTATAGCACATTAGACTCCTCCCAAGCATCCCTGAAGACCGCTTAATTCTCCAGAGTGACATTTGCTGTGATGAGAATAGTTGTACCTGTTCCCCCAGCTATCATCCCCACATGCTTTGCAAACTTCTTCTGTGCTTCAGACTTCTTATCAGGCTTGATCAGAAAGGTACCTAGAAGAAATATTCAAAACCTATAGACACGTTAACTCCTAAACAAAAACAGATACAACTTCCATGGGAATACATTACTACTGCCTACCAATCAATTAGGGCAGATCTGCTGGACACGCTAAATGTGCTCAGCACAGCATTGAGCATAAAGGCTAGAAGCCTTTGTACACTCTTAGCTTCATCTTCCCAGCTACCCAGCATCATTTATGATCGACTTAGGAATTCCCTTATCACTAACTACATCACTCAGCAACTGCAAAAGCTGGTGATAGCTAAAGGTAACCATAGCCTCGACAGAAAAGTTTATTAGGCCACCTTCATCATCTTCATTTACACCATGGATCCAGCCATTTCTGTGTGTCCACTTTCAAAGGAGTTGTATTAAATCAGCATCAAGCAAGATGCCACAAAGATAATCAAATCCTTGCATCCTTTCATCAAGAACTTCATTTCTGTCTTTTGCTTTCATTTAAGGAGATCATTGTGCTGCTTGCAGTCAGTTAGGTGACTGCCTTTACTGTCCTGTCATAAGACCTTGCTGATTTCTGCTCTATGCCTGAGTGCATCGTCACTTTAAAACTGTTACAAAACCAGACAGTTTATATTCACCCAAGAGAAAAGCCCAGGAGAAGTATCATACATAAAAGACACTGGACATACTCCAATAATCTTTAAAGAAATCTATAACTAGTAACCAGCTCTCCTAGCTACTACTCTTCATAGCAACCAAATCAGAGATGAAAGGAACGTTTGTAAAACATACACCACTCAAGTCCTCTGAGATGTAACTGATTCATCAGTGTATTATTCATTGTAAAAGGCCATGATCCAGGGAAGTGCTGAGCACTGCTTCCCCTGAAGCAGGAATATTAAGTGCACAGTGCCTCTCAGTCAAGATGAATACAAAATCCTGTGGCCTTTTACTAGCATCTTCAAAGATTATTTCTTTGAACAGACGACTTCCTCCCGGCCAGTTCAGACCCAGTTTAATACCTAAATGGAGCTGGCTGGCAGTTAATAAATTATTTAGTAACACTGCCAAGATTTTCAGAGGGCATTTGAGGCTACAACCTGCCATGTATCTGGAACATCTCTCTCCACGTCCATATCTGAGGGATTTCCAGTGCAGCCTTCTTAGTAATACGCAACAGCAGATCTTTCAGATTTAATTACATGGTCCCAGGAGTAAGACAACAACCAGCTATTACTCTGCAAACACTAAGTACTGTTCCCATCATAAGCAACTCTGATGGGCTTTCGGGCAAGATCAGAAAGCGTAGATTTTCTCTTTGTACTTTTCAAAGTAGTTTCTCTGCAAACCACAGTTTATCAAACGCCTCTGATAATAACTAATTAAGTTCCTCCCTTCTGCTCTCCCACCTTTGTGTCACAGTACCTGACCCCTTGTAGACAAGCAGTCCATTTGGCCCCCTGAAGTCAATAACATCTCCAATCTTCATGTTGTCTAGGTACTGGGACATCTTCCCACCTTCTGGGAACTTAGGATTCACATTTTTGTAGTAAACCTATAAAAACAAGCATTTCTATGAAATCAGCCATTAGCTTTCGTGGAGTCAGAATGATATACTGAAGATCACAGCACTGCAGGTCTGACATTTACCATTTGGAAGAAAGATTGCAACAATTCTTTGTTCAGTTACCTGTCATGCCGTGCAACAGTAAGCAGACTAAGTAAGTAAAACACCCTATGCAAACAGCCAGGCTAGTCAGAACGTGTGTCAAGCAGATTATGCCCTCATTTCACCACCTCTCCAACAAGAACCTTACGTTACCCCCATTTTTGTAAGCACCCCTTCTGAAAATAGCATTACTGCATCTTTTCTTGCTGTGAGCTTTCAGCCACATGCTAGCATTTCAGCCTTTCAAGATGCGTGACAAATATTAAGTAGTTAATAACCATTCACTGTATATGTAACATGAAGAACAGAGAGAACAAAGAAGCCCAGATTTTTTGCCTAAGTGCAAAATGTCTTAGAAAACAACTGGAAAATCCAGAAGACCTGGGATCAAATCATCTAGCATCCCTAGTTTATAAGATTTTCCTTGTTTCCTTACCCCATTTTCTCAATAAGACCATTAGCACAACTTGCTCTCTCTCTAGGGTCACAAAAGACAGTTCTTACTAACATGTTCCTTCTTTCAGGTATCAGCAGTGAGTACTAATAGCAGCATAAGGCAGCCTGAGGGAGAGCAATTGCTATTTGTTCATTGCAAACAAACAAACAAACAAAAAAAACCCACACAAACAAAAACAGAGAAGTTCTTGCAGTACTGCCAGCTCCCTGCTCCATCTCCCTCGCCTCTTCTATTTCTCTGTGACATGCAACAGATACACAACTCATTATTCGTGAGCAGGTGGAGTTCGCCATGCAGTCATCCTATCTGAAAGGCAACCAATTAAAATAAACTCTATTTCACTAAAATGAAATAGTTCCTTTCCTTCCAGTAAGCAATTCATCTGTATTAAAGGAAATTAAAATTTACCTTTATAATTAAATCAACATAACCTTTTGTCTCATCACTGGAAACTGGGGTATAAGCTCGGATCACCAGATTGCCATTGATTTTTGCAGAAAGGTAAACGTGTTGGCCTATGGAGAAAGAATTACAATCTAATGAGCTTTTTTATTACCTGGTTTCAAAATATTATTTGGCAAAGACAATAAAACAGAAACATGTACTGTAAGCCACCAAGCACAAGCAACAGTGGAGTTAATCTTTACAATCCAAGTGGAAGATAAAACATGTAGCCTTAAGCACTGCATCTAGCTTGGAAAAATGACCTTTAAAAAGCTGTATAATTCATTATTGTTTTCATGGCACACACATGCACACGTATTCTCAGGCAGTTCACCTTCAAATAAGAGCCAACACAAGAAGCGCATATTTTTCTACAACCACAAGAAATTATGGAACTGTATGTATTATGGAAAGGGTAAATCTCTCTTAGTTCAGTTCCAGGGAGTTACTGTTATGCAAAGGTTGCTATAGGTAATAAGCAAACGGCCAAGGCTAGAAAGTTTGGCTTTCACCAACTGATGTTATTTTGTGTTATCCTGTGTTGTTATGTATTCACACCAGATCTGTATTGCTGAAAAAAAACCCCAATCTTCACAGCCATAACTCCCATATTTTTTCTCCAGTTTACACAGCTTGGCTGTAGAGGGTACCTGCCTTGTAGGATGCTCTGTTCTGTATTTAGATTTGGTATTTAGCTAATAAAAACACAGCATTTGCTGCCACCCAGCTTCACAAGCAGCAGCATTGATCTGTACTTAAAAACAAAAAGCAGAAGCAGCAGTAGCAGAAAAACTTTTGGCAAAACGATCTTGGTAAAAGTAGGAGGCAGGAATCCAGCCCATACAATTCCAGTATCATATTCCTAATTTCTTATGAATGAACTCCAAATAAAAGGCAGCATGTAGCAAAGCATTTATAATTTGCCAATTTAACATGGTTAGTTCAATTCCATGTCCCATATGACCCTAAAGAGAACCTGAAGAAAGACTGGTGCTTGATCAGGTGCATGCAAGAAGGACATGCCCACAGCACAGAACTGGAACTTGTGCATACAGCAAGAAAGCTGCCAAACACAGCACAATACAAACAGGGCTCCATCTGCCATATCAGCCAACGACACGGTTCTGCATAAATTACCATTAATTCAAGGTCCAAGGTTCAATGCCATCGCACTTTCAGAGTACGAGAAAGAAGACTCTGCCAATCCTAGTCTGAAATGAATTGCCCAGTGCAGAAAATAAGCCAAAGCTGTACACGTATCTGTGTCAAAGCTCAGTGCATGCATAGAAACGGCTCTGAACACTGCAACATCTTTGATATAAATTTCCACTGGGATGTGCATGCAATCGTTACAGGCAGAATAATTCCATTCCTTATCCATGGGTGTGATTGCAGCTGCCAAAAAACCTGAGGACACCTGACAAACTGAAACACCAGAGAAAAGCAGAACAGAAGTAACTTGTATTAAAAAGCTCAGACGGGTACCTCTTTTGCTTGTATCTTGAGCGGGGTTAATTTTCTCAGACTGGTTCAGTTTCACCTGCATTTCACCTTCTTGTTCTGAACTACACCACACCATGTAACACAAGCAGGACAGAGCATAAAGAAAATCTGAAATGTGACTCTTTGGGAAACCCAGTTGGTGCTTCCTTCTGACATGGCAGCTTCCAGGTGCAGCTCTCAACTCCAGCTGAGCTCTGAATTCCAGCACAGAAACTCAAGAGCTTAACAATCCTCATTCTCAAAAATAGACGTATTTAAATGCTGTAAGTATTTACCTACGGGTAATCCTAAGACATGATCTGGTGAAGGGAGCCCAAACCGGAATTTCTTAGTGTCGTGGCTGATCTCCTATTTAAAAAACACGAAATTCAAAATGAAGCCAACACACCACTGCTGTTGATTTCAGCTCTACCCCACACTGTGAGTTAGGAGCCTGTTCTTTATTAGCACGGAGCCAGGAGCCAGCAAGAGCAGCTCAAATAGCTTTGTAAACGAAGTTTAGACAACTCTGAGTTTTAGGATCAAGGAATTGTCCCCTTCAGCTGCACGGCCCCCCTCAGCACCCGCGCTGCCTATGGCCAAAGGTCGGGCACGGCAGGACAACGCGAGCTGCGGAGCCACTCCGCGGAAGCCTCGGGTTTAACGGAGCTCCAAGACAGGACTTCAAGGCACACAGCGAGGAGCCCGGCCTTCTTGGGAAACCACCGCGCCGGCAGCGACCCACCAGGAACGCCGCTCCGCCCCGCGTAACGCAGCCCCGGGCCCCGCCGCCGCTCCACCGCTCACCTCTTTGCCCACCAGCGGCAACGGGTATTTGGCCTGCGGGTCCCGCAGCGTGACAGGGCGGCCCGGCCCCCGCCCCGCCCTTCTCAGCAGCAGCAGCAGCAGCGCCGTCGCGGCCACCGCGACCAACGCGACGACAGCGGGGATACCCTGCGGGGAGAAGGGCAGCGGTCACGGAACACCTGGTCCACCCCCCGCGCGCCCCGGCCCCGCTCCGGGCCGCTCACCGAGAACGGCTCCATGGCTGTGGTCACGGCCGGCAGGCGCACCGACGCTCCCGTTCTCCGCTCTCCGCTCTCCGCTCGCCCGCCTCCGGGCTCCGCCTCGCAGTGCCTCGTGTTCGTACGGCGCTTCCCGTGGCGAGCGCTCACCGCTCTGCTCCTCCCCCGTGCCCAGCAGAACGCAGTGGGCAGCGCGGGGCTTCCGGCCCGCCGCCGCGTGCCGCCGTCCGCCTGTAAAGCGACAGCAGTCAGCTCCTCCAGGCCAGGTAGCGCAGTGCATACTGTCGGCAGACAGTGGGGGGTTCACAACCAAAGATAGCAGCTTTTTGTTTTCATACGGAAACATCCTCCCTGAAGTCTGTAAATTCCCTTCCATGCCATGTTACAAAGAAGACATTTACACAGAACAATACAAAAGGTGCACGTCCAGGTTTTAAGCACTCCGGGAGCCCTGCTGAGATTTTACAGCAGCAGCCTACCTTTGGATTGCAGGGCTCAGGGAGCTCTCCTGCAACCGCTAAGGAATTGACTGGAGGCAGAGCTGCTAGCGTGGTCCCTGTACACGGGGGTTGTAGGCAGGGGTGTACGGGGGGAAAGAGGGGTTGGGGAGAGGGGGTCCACACTTGGATTTCGTGAGAATAGGCTGAAGGGAGGCGAGGCGGAGATCGAGGAGTGGCCTACTTAGAAAAGGAGGAGATTAATTAATTAAGGAGTGGCTTGCTCGGTATAGGCGGGACTTGGGAGGGGCTTGCTAGAAACGGGTTAAGGCTTTCGCTTGTCGGTGGTACGGTGGGAAGTAGAAAATACTTGGGATTCCAGGTCTAACGCCTTCAGGTAAGAAACCGGACCAATCACTACAAAAGAAACAAAACTCAAAAGGACCAAACACTACACTGCACAGGTCCAAGAAGAAGTGAAAAACAAGAAAACATTCGTGGAATTAGTTAACAACAGAACAACCCACTGTCCAGAGCGAGTGGGCATTTTTTTAGTTTGCAGTATTATGAGCCTGCATATTGTAAGGTATAAACCTTAAATCTAATAAAACTACCTTACATTCATATTCTCTGTGAGTCTCTGAGTGCTGTTCCACAGGTCAGAATAAAGTGTACAACATTTACACAAGAGTCCAAGCCAAAATACAATCCCACTGCATTAACTCAATTGAAAGCATTGTTTTTAATTTCTTCTATCAGATTTTATTTGCATCCCAAAACAGTTCACGCTTCTTTTATTGATAAAAGATCCTTGCAGTTTTCAATAGCCTAGAAAGATATAACAACAGCAAAATGAGATTACTTGAGAAACCACCAGCAGAAATGCAAAAGGTTGGCGTCATGCAGCCAAGTAAAAATAAGTACTGTAATAATCAAATCAAATACAGGAAGATAGGTCTCCTAACACACATAAGGCATTTTAAGTGATGTTAGCTCTGCATCTATCCATATGTCCATTGCATTCAATAGGGGTGCAGCTGATACCACCTGCAGTTCCCCCATCGCTGCTTTTTCTTGGTTTGGGGTTGGTTTTCTGCACTTTTTTAAAACTAGTTATTTCTTGTATTTGTTTAATAAGCAGAACAACAAACAAACAGAAAAACAACTTTACAGGTACTTTAAGTCCTCACACAGAATCACCCGGGTTGGAAGGGACCTCAAGGATCATGTAGTTCCAACCCCCCTGCCTAGCAGGGCCACCAAACACACACATTCAGATCAGGTTGCCCAGGACCCCGTCCAACCTGGCCTTGAACACATCCAAGGACGGGGCATCCACAACCTCCCTGGGCAGCCCGTTCCAGGGCCTAACCACTCTCCTTGTAAAGAACTTCCCCCTAACATCCAACCTAAATCTTCCCTCCTTCAACTTCCCATTAAGTAAAACAGAACCACATCCAAGAGATGAGGCACCCCAACTTCCAGCACAGTTACACTTGATGCATCAGCAAACAGCAACTCCCCCCAGAACCAAACAATAACAAACTTCTACAACGAAAAACCACAAAGGATATTTCCCCTCCTTTCCTTTTCAGGAGTCCCTTCCAAGAGCTCGGAGATGGAACAAGCATACTCTGTCAATAACACAACTATGCCTTATGCATCTTTGAAATCAATCTGAATTCATCCTCTCACCATGCAGTATTTTCATTCTTGTGGCCCTCCCCTGGACATGCTTCATGAGGTCCACATCTCTCCTGTACTGAGGACTTTACATCTGGACACAAAATGTTTTGCCACTAATATCAGCAGAGACAAGACATCTTACTTCCTTCCTAGCTGTTTTCCAGGCCATTGAGTCAAAGGATTATACTCACGTCACCTATTATGCTATCCATACTGATCTAGTTTCTAAACCTACAGCCGTGCACAGCACAGCCTGCAAATCTAATTGGAGCCTCTCATCACAATTTCTAGTGCAAGCAGCCATTTAGGCATTAAACAAATTGCTATTTACAAGCAGATGTGCTCACTTTGAAGCATGTGAATTACACAGTACCTCTTTGATTATACGGATAGATTAATTAGGACATTTGCCAGTTACTGCATGCTGCCAGAGGCTGCTGGCCTGGACCACCTGTCTTTTTGAACACCTCTGTTTGAACAACAAGCAATTTGTTAAAATAGGAAGTTTTCTTATCCAGAAAAGGTGATGTTACTTTTTAATCAAAACACCAACTTTTCTTCAATACAGAAATTTGGAACAGAACATAGCAACACCACGCTATAAATGTTTTCAACAGGTCATCGAGGCTTCCTTCAGACTTCTGTCAATACTTCCACTGCTAAGATTAACAGACCTAAAATAACATACTGTACGTAACTGATTTAAAACATTTAAAATGGGACCATGGTTGATGTAAGGGAAACCTTAGATCAAGCATGAGAAACATACTCAGTACCCCAGGTTATTGAAAAGCTGTGGATCGTAGAGATGAGTGTTTGCACCAAGCACAGCCCTTACTGTGTAGAATTCCCTACATTGATAACAAGTCACTTAATGCCCAGAAAATGCCTTTCACTGGAATTCTAATCTAACAAGATGGTAAAATCTTGCACAATCTTACACACAAGCTGGGCTTGTTCATGGGGATTCACATCGATGGATGATTCCACCAGGTAGGCAGACCAGAAGGTTCTCATGTAAGTGACCCAGGCTCTCCTACTGAACCTTCCTTACATCCCAGAAGCCCAAGCAGTTTTGAACACAGTTATATCTATTCTGCTTTTGGTGGCACTTTCCCAAGTACCAAAATTCTTTTGGCACAATTACATGTAGAAAAATTGTTACAGTAACAGGAAAATAACGTAGTCAAATCATTGTAATAATAGATACACAAGTCAGTCAGATCAGGCTTCTAAGGACCATCGTTTGTGCATATTAAAATACTATTTTCCAAGCAATTGGATTGATTTACATGACTAATCACTAGACAGTGTTATTTTGATCCTTAAAGATGTACCACCACTGCCTGGGTCTCCTCAGAGCCAGAGCTAACACTCTCACTGACCTTAGGGAAAGACTTCAGTTGTTTAACATACATGCTTATTTTGCATAGATTTTTGTTTTCTCCAGGGCTGCATTTGAGTGCATGCTTGACATACAGTATGTGGTGACCTATCCTTCCTTCTAATATAGATTGACAGTGTCAGAAACCTGTAAGTAACTTATGTATATCCCAAGAACACACATGTAAGGTTGAGGTCTCAATCAGGAAAACAAGCAGTAAATTGATCAAGGTAAGTATCAGCCACTCCATGATCTCTTCAGCAGTCACAAACTAGTACGCTCTCACCAAATTTTGCTTTTAGTGACATTTGTACTTTGGAAGCCTTCTACAGTGTAGTCCATCACAACTCTTTTGACAGTTACACCATGAAAACGGGCAGATCTACAAAAAGAAAAAAGCAAACAAAAAAACAGGATAGATGTTGCAAAGATCACTGAAGGCTGTCAGTATACTTATCAAAGTGGACTCACTGTTGCCACGTGTCATTTCACACCTCCTCACCTTTGCTAGCCTTAAGAAATAAGGCAGCAAAGCAGCAGTAATGAAAATCATGGAGTGATTTTCATAGAAACGCACTGTTCATCAGAAGGAAAAACACAAAAGACATGAATAACAATACACCAATAAAGTTTTCAGAAGTGACCACTGATTTAGATTCACCTACTTCTGAGCACTCACCAGAAATACTTTAAATAGCTTAAATTTCAGGGAGTGCTAGGCACACCAAGTATAAAAATGGTATCCTCAAAGAAATAATAAAGATAGCCTCAAAGTATTTAGCAATAGCCAAAAGATTCATTGAACTGTTTTTGTTTGTTTCCATACATACCGCTACTGTTAATGCTCTGCTTGATCCAGTCCACAAAAACACCAACATTTGTGTATACTCCTGGGTAGCTCTTTCTTCCACAGCCCAAGCCCCAGCTAGTGATTCCATTAAGGGTGTAAAATCCTGAGCCATCTTTTGAAGGACAAACTAATGGGCCACCAGAATCACCCTGTACAAGGACAAAGGAATGTGGTTACCATCTAAAAGCACTCTTTAAGTTTTTAAAAGATAACTTTGGTAAAAATAGGTCTAAGCTGCTCACGTGTTTAGCCATGCATAAAACATGCCATATAGCATAACATGGCAACATGCCATGCTGTAACATGGTTTGGCACTGCACTGCACTCTCCTGGCCTGCTTTCAGCTGAGGCAGAGTTAATAGAACAGTGATGGTTATTTCTTGCTGAGCGATGGCTGCAGGTTGGATATGCCTGATCTACAGCCTGTTTGCAAGAAAACAGCTCATAGTGAGGTTTCAATACTCCTCTTTTTCAGAATCCATCTGGCTGTACTCCAAGTATTAGAAAGCCACTTACTGTGCATGAATCCTTGCCTTCTTCCAGAGGGAACCCAGCACAGATCATCCTCTGAGTCACTCTACTCGGAAGATTTATGTAATAGGTCTGACATGCTTCAAGCATCAAGATGGGAACTTCCAGCTGATGCAACTTTTTATTCTTTTCCCTTTCTTGAAATAAAAGACATTTTAGAAACTGGCAGAGGCATTAATGATACAATGTCCGCCTCACTTTTTACCACAAAGAATGATAAATATCTCCTATTCCCTTTGCTTTTTTCTTCTAGTACAGCACTCCTATGCTCTCCTATGCTCTCCTCTACATATCTCTAGATTTTATACAGTATATACATTATATCATTTATACAGTCTGCTTATTTAAGGCTTCCAGAAAACAGCTTGACTCTCCTCCTTTCAAACTGATTGCTTTATTTCTACTCATTTCCATGCAAGACCATCTGAACTCATGTAAGTGAAATCCAGGAATCCAAGAATCAAAAGTATAGATAGAATTCATGTTGCAACATGGAACAAACTATAAAATACAGCCACAGTCTGCTCAGCCCTCAAAATGGCAAAGACTACGTACCTTCTTCCTGTGCTCCCCACCCTGTGACAATGCATACGCTGGAGGGCTGAACCACTTCTTCCTTCGCAGGGAGACACACAGGATGCACATAGTGGTTGAATTCTAAGGGCTCAGCCAGTTGCAGTAAAGCAATGTCAGAGTCCATAGTGATCTTGTTAAAGCTCGGATGTATAATATATTGCTTTACTGATCTTTTCTAGGAAAGTAAGGACATTGACATTTGCTCAACGACTTGGGAATTTAAGCCGTTGGTTTTATAAATTTTCAGGATATATGCAAGATGCTTGAGGAGAAAGAAATGTCTAAAAGCAGCTGTTGAAGTTACCAACTTCCTTACATTAACAAGTCAAGATCACAGCTCTCAGATATGAATCAGGGAATGTGCAGGAAACTCCATTCAGCGAGTGTAGGCAGAGGGTCTTGGAAAAACATTAGTCCAGTCTGAGTAAACAGGAAAACTGTGCCCTTAGCCCTTATTACTTCTATCTTTGTACTAGAGACAATATACTCTTCACTCAAGCACCCTTTGGGATGCCAAGGTTTAGATTTTGTTACTGATGACCGCACAGCTCTGTGTTGATACAAGTTCCCTGGCAGTCACATAAAAACTGTTGTGCAAGTGCAGATTAAGACCAGCATTCAGGTTGAAAGATTGCTGCATCATAAGCAATCTGAGAGGTGCATTTACATTAAAAATAATTTGGCAAGATTTATTTTTATTTTCTTATTAAGCTGAACCTTAATTACCTGTCTGTATTCTTGCTCTGTAAGATCATGAATTCCTGTGACCACCATCCATAAGTTTCTGAAGAGTTCCCTCAAAAAAAAAAAGGGGGGGGAGGAGGGATAAATACATTCTCAGGCTGTTATAACAACATTCCTAAAATGCAAGACTCTTATAATCTCCCCCATCCAAAATAAGTTTGAAAGCCCTATATATTCCTGGGCTAACATTCCCACGAAAATCTGTGGAAATCTTCTTACTGACTTATGAAACATTCTCATGATGAGGCCGTGGCATCCCTCAAACAGTGAACTAAGAGAAAGATCAGGTTCACAAAGACTGAGGCTGCCTGTTGTAGAACTCAATACCTCCACATCATGGCCAGCACCATTCCAGGGATGGTGCTGGTTTCTATCATAAAGAGAAAAATAGATAACACTTAAAGCACAATAACTCATAACATCAAATAAATGATATGAACAAATGCAACAGAAATATTTCATCCTCTGTTTTCATAACCAAACCCTCTCACACATTGAAAGGTGTCGTAACTCCCTGATGAAATCACATTAAGCCACATACACAAATTCTGATGTGATTGCAACATGCAATAGAGAAATCCTCCATATACTATGGCTCTTAAAGCCATACTTTCACCACACTACAATAATGCTCTTGACAATATTTTGCAAATTGATATTTAGAAACCTAAAAGCCAAAGTCCAAGTTTCAAAACAGCATTTTCATTTCAAGTTCCAACAGATAATAGAGATATCTGAGCATATTTGGCATCTGGGGCTTTTGAAATTTTACCCTCATTTTCAGTAATTGCAACTTATTTAAAAATTGAATCAGAATACTGAGTTATCATCAATCCTGGGAGGATTTAAAAAAAAAAAAAAAGAAAAGTTTAATGACTTAAGAGCCAAAGTATATGAAGTTTAAATTAATGTATTTATGATTCATTTGAAACCGGAAATGAGTCAGTTCAGCCTACAAGAAGAATAATCAATTTGCATTTTAGAAAATATTTTAAAGAATCTGAAAGTCACACATAGTACCTTCTTGGCTACTGTCCATAAAAACAGAAAAACATCCATGTAATCTGAACTAACAGATAGATAGCTTCCTAGTAAGGAAATAGCATCAACTCTGGGCACAAAAGCTTCCTCTGTGTCCTCTTAAAATCTTGAGGAAATAATGCTCCTTTACAAAGGATCCAGAGAGAAGTTCTCCAAGGATAATTGATGGATGACAAGTATCCTGACATATATTCTGCAGACTGATCTGAATGAAAACCAAGCCTACAGAGTAGGTCATTTCTTAGGTAGCCACACTAATCCTAGTACATGCATGTGGAGCAGAAGAATACTGTGCCAATCTCCCCAGGCACAAATATTACCCTGCAGAGATTCATTGTGTAATGCAGACATTCCCAGAGGATTCATCCAAGTGTACTTACTTAGAATTAAAGCAGTGAGCAGCTGTGACAACCCATTCTTTGGCAACAACTGCTCCTCCACAGATATGTTGATCTGAAATTTGTATGCTGACCTGCCAAGGCCATGAGTGTGGTACAGCCTCTTCACCTCCAATTATCCTACTGAAGATGAATCTCGGCTGATTTGAAGGCATTCCACAAACATCATCTAAAAACAAAAAGATTAATGTCTCAAGAAGCTTTTTAGAGGTTAAGATTGATGAGGCAAAGAACAGCTCATTTAAGAGCCGCCCCACAACTGCCAGGCTTCCCCCCCAATGCTTTTTTCTACATCTTTCAAATTCTCTCCTTAGAAATTACCCACATGTTTAGAGATAGCACAAGGAGGTGCTTTTTGCCAAAGGTGAGCATCAATGAGGTGAAAGCAACCTATGGCGCTTCAAAAGTTTTAGTCTCAGATTTACAGTGAATACAAATATATTCCATTCTTCATAAACTACTAGAGGCAAGAACAAAAAAAGCTTTAAAACTCCAGTTATTAATTCCAGCTATCCTGCAGTCTTCGCAATCATCTTCCATAAAGCAGTGCGTATTTTGACTTGCAGGCTGAAATAATGCCATTGTATTGTTCTAAATAATTCAAGATGCTGAGGGAAACAAGAGAAACAGGTTCTGTCATTTGAAAGCTAAAACACAGAAACATTACTATTCATCTTTTTATTTCCTTGGCACGAAAATGAAACATCTTGAGACAATGCAGAGTGCAGTTCTGAAACATTTGGAGAAAATGGCATTTAAGTTGCAGTCCAAGAGGTACTTCACATTCCCATGAAGAAATAAGAATTCAGGTGGACTAACCTGCTGTAACCTGCAGTTCTTCCTCAGTCATATTCATATTTTCAAATACTTGTACACTAGCAGAATCCGAGGTATCTAAATCTAGCAAATGAAAACAGCAACTGTGTTAGCAGGCTGTCCCGAATAATATTTTTTAACTACAAAATAATTTTTATTTCCTTTATAATCATTTCTGCGGAAGGAATAGATTTGTACCTGAGGAATCTATGTTAATACAACTTCACATGGTAGTAAAGAACCATTTAAAATGTACCGGAATACTTTACACAAAACAAAAAACCCTGAGGTTTGGGGGAGATTCATTGTTTTTCTTCACCCACTCATCTGATCCTCTGTTCAATCCTTCAGAAGATCACAATAAAGATTTTTTCACTGAAACAATGCATTAGGTGAAATCTCCTAGAGCAAAATCATTCTGAATATCACTATTCACTGCAGAGCCCTTTCTGCTGCCCTAGTGAGGCAGCCTCCCAAGTTACAGAGTTCTATTACCTGTAACATGTACAAAAGTGATTGTAGCTCTGAATCCTTCAAAGTTCTCTGTTTCATCAGAGTGAAAGACAACCAGCATCATGGAAGAGGAGCTTAGAACAGGCGCTGGTAGGACAAACCCACATGATCTAGCTAAAAACGAGAAAGCAAAGGTTCACACAAGATTAAAAGGTAGTTTTTCATATTTACCTTTTTCAACAGAATGTGCATTCCAGTTGTTACACGAGAGGGTAAAACAAACCCAAAACTGTGCACAAGAGAGGGTCAGATAAGCCAATGGAGGCTGAACAACTGTTCTACTATTTCTGTCAGTTTGTTCAGTAATTATCTCACAAGAACAAGGAGACTCTTGGCATTATTTCACAAGATATTATGGCAGCACTTGTAGCCGTAGGTTGCCAGTGCATGTAGATTACAATGGAAACTTGGGTTTCCTTGTCAGCATTGAAACACTAACATCTGCCAGTGTTAACCTTAGTACCAGTATCAGACTTGAGTGGCACAAGTCTTTCCTTCTTTTGATGTAAGCCAAAGGAATCTCCAGCTAAGCATTGTATGAGAATTGCATGAACATTCATCTTGAGTGAAGAATTGGATGCTGAAAGGGAGAATTCCAGGGTGCTTTCTGCCTGGCATCATTTATTTACCATAAAAACAAATGACAGCCTTATGCCTCTCCCCCCTCCATTTTATTTTTTAAATAGACATGAATTCAGATTGCATTCCATATAGAATGTAAATGCACACAACTGTTGCTAGATGACCTTTTGTCTCCATAAAAGGAACAGAAGAACCAATACAAGCAAGCACTTTCAAGGTACTGAAACTAGTACCTGCAGCAACACCTGAGACTCTGGAGGTAAATTTCAGTTTACACTGTAAAAGAAGGCTACTGAAAGTCACAGAAATAATAGGTCCCCAAAGTATGCCAAAATTAAAAGCCAAACCAATTTCCTCTTCTTTTTCCACATCTTCATACACAGTAACAGCATCATAAGAACAATCTTCACTCTCTTCTACTTCAAAAGACTGGTATGTAAGCTTTAAAAAAAAAAAAAAGAAGAAGAAGAAGAAGAAAGTGGATCCTGTTGAATTCACGAACTGGAATTCAAAGCTCTAAATAATGTCTTTAATAATCTCAAGGATTCTCTTAAAGTCTGATCTCTGTGGTGTTCAGGCCCCTCACATAAGATTAAACTTGATAGAAGAAAGCATCACAGTAAAATCTAAACCAGGAAATCCTATTTTACTATAGCCCAAAGGAGAAGTCCAAACCTATCTGCTTTTTGGGACAGAAAGGGATTTCTCTCAAGTGTGTCCAACAGCATTATTCAAGCTTATGTTGCTGGATCTTGCTCGTCTTTAGCTGCACGCTTTCTTGTCAACTAAATGATGCCCACTTTCATTCCACAAACACAAGAAGGGCACATCCTTTACCTTTATTACATGGTCTTCTGGTGCACAAATAATCCACTGACAGTCTGCCAGATTGCTGTAGTGCTCTGGATAGTGCATACTTTGCAACACTCCTTCTTCAAAAAGGACAGCTAAGGACTCACAGCCAGAATCTAGAAATCCATCAAGAAACAAAAATTGAGGCACCTATTAAACTATTCACACACACGACAGGGAAAAAAGAAACCCAGAAAACCTCTTGTGGTGCTTTCACACAAATAGGAAAACAGCAGCAAGCCAAATCCTTCTGCAAGAAAAACACAACAAAATGTTTTCATCTATTCCCAGGCAGAAGAGACGTTCAATTGTGGCTACAGCACGTCCCCTGTGATACGGGCAGTGTGCTGCAGAGTGAGTTACCTGTGTGGGAGTGATAGAAGTGCAGGACACAGGCACGTCAGAAGAACATTTGCCAATTTTATTTGGAAATGAAAGTGGAGGTATGGAATCAGCAGGTATGACTTTCTTGCTAAGCAGTGGCAAGTCCCCCCAGAGGGGATTCCTCCCTGCCCTTGCAGATCATAAAGGAATGAAACTGATTGAAAAAGCTGCAGAAACAGAAACAACAGGTGTCTGTTTCTGTAAGTACTGTCCAGACTCAGGAGATGACACTGGTACCTGCCCCCTAGTGATGATAAACCACTCTGCAGAGCAAAATTGAAAGTAGCTTTCACTGGAAATTTGGCTTGTGTGATTGATTCTATTAATTTCTAAAACTGTCTGTAAGTGGAGAAGGAAATTAAATCATTCTAGAGGATTTAGGGAAGAGGCAAAGTAACAGGAAGTTTTTTTTCTGAACAGCATCTGTCCCTATCTCTTACTGGCATCTCAGTTTTTCCACAATGCCACGCATCAGCCAAAGCACACTTACCTTGTTCACAATGGCATCCGCTTAGGAAAAATCACAGAAGCTTTCTCTGAGTTAGACTTACCAGGATGGATACGTGGTGCAAGAGCTTTATAAGACATAGAAAAACCAGTTCCATGATCCTTGTTGTCAGAAACAAATTTCAGCCTTATACTGTCGGACCCAATCAAAATAGGTAATGGAAGATCTCCTCCACAGAATTTCCCTGAAACAAAATTTCAGAGAATAATCACTGTTTAAAGTCTTCAGTCATTTGAGAAAACTCTGCTGTACAATTTTTAGCACTTGCTTATAAAACTTTGTAGCTGAAAAAGAAATTGTCTTTCTATTCCTATTGCCTATTAATCCGTTAGCACAAATAAAAGATGCACATTTAAAAATCCTTGACATCAGCAATTCATATGCTGACACAGTTCTAACAAATGAAAGGATACACTGACATCATTTTATAGAATAAAAAGACAGCAACTCACCAACAAGTCTGTTGTCTTTTGAATAGACTGATAAAGAATCATAGTCGCAAAACGTTTCCAGCTCTATATCGAAGTGGGAAAAACGAAGCAATATATAATTTCCTTCTGATACAAACAGAGTCCATACACACAACCTGTAATGACAAATTTGCTCCCATTCACAAAACTGGAAGAAAAAACAAAAACAACACAGGTACCAGAAAAATCTGGGGAAATCTGTGTTTTGTCTACTCACTGATGGTTTTGATAGAACTGTTCAGAACTTCCAGGAAAATTTAATTCTCCTTCACTGTCTGGGAGCTTGCCATCCTGAACACTACAAAATGCTGCATTGTAGAGTTAGAACAAGAATCAGGTTTGACACATACACAATCCTCTGTTACACCAAACATCTAGATAATGTTGTGGGATGTAAGACTGTTCATCTGTACGTTGTTTCTGATGGCAGAATTACGTTAGGTCTTCCCTCTCTTCTATTTGAAATGACAGCAAGTCACTTTTAAATCACATAATTTAGAGGCAAAAGCCAAGCTCTGCCACTCTAAAAACAGTGGTGCTTTCTTATCACCTTAACAAAAGTATTTGTTAAATGATGATTTTGGTATCAGGATTTTTTGGACAGGAAAAACACATACCTCAGGATTATGCTTTTATTGCTGACCATTTGTAATAAAATTATTAGTTGTTTTGCAGCAGAACACTTTTGCAACAGAACACTTTTGCAACAGTACAGTAGGGGACTGGAGGAAGCAAAAGTGATTTTCTCTGGATGACTACTGCTAGAAACCACAGATACCCATAAAATGCCTCCTCTTTGCCTTTTCTTCTCCTTGCCAAGGTAAGCCAGCAAGACAAAAACAAAGTACACACACGGAATCAAAATATAACCTCAGCTGTTAAATAAATTATATTCAGGAATAGATGAAAACAATTTTTTGTTTGTTTGTTTTTATATTTCATTCACAGAAATAGACACCAGATAAGTAGATAGATTCATCACAGATGAGCAGAAACTACTATTAATTTTACCTGATGTTTTCTGTTTAGAATCTATGCTTTCATACACAGAACCATCATCATTAATTAGATTTCATGCATTGCTTGAGGTTCTGTTCTACATTTTTTTCCCATTAATTCTATTTGCATTTCAATAAATTAATGCCTTATACTTATCTGCCTTAAGGGAAATTCCTTTTTGAAGTCACCTGCACATATGTACTATCTTTCTTCAGGAAATTCCTTACTAAGCTAGAAAAAAACCCCTGTGTATTTAAAGTATACATTTTAAAGTGTATTAATAAGTCATACTATAAATAGGTTTTTTTCTTCACAGATCACATATGAGATTATTTGAGAAGGCTGGTTAGATTCTAATGCAGATACAAAATGTTGAAAAAATATTACTCACGTGTAGAACTTTTCATTTTCAGATCTAATGAAGGAGGGGTAGGGAAGGGAGTGAAAAAAAAAAGTATTATTACAGTTTCTCATTCACAGTGTAGGCTTTATTTTAACAGTGTGAGATAGTAGGTTTATACAGCTAGCACTGATGAAAGTTTGAATTCTTGAGGACATCGTGCCTACAGTAAACTATGGCTGAAATCAAAATTGCAAGTTCAGGCAAAGCTGGCTTCTAAATAACCAACTCTAGAGAAGATACATCTAGAATTAATAATACATGGATAGGCCTCTCAGTCTGAGCAGCATTCTCTCTGTATATACCTGATGAACTACACATCTCAAGGTAGGGTAGCAGAATCCAACTACCACCTTATTACCAGGGACACAGAGATGCTAAGCCTGACTGCAGTAACAGTCAAGATTCTTTGCACCAGTGCTATGGTGTAAAAAAGTGGGTAGTGAAACCCAGCATAATGCAACTGAGAACTGGCTGCCCATTTCATTTACCAAATCACTTTTGCTGCTCATTGGAGCCAATAATCTTCAGTTACTACAGTAATTTTGGTTAATTTTTTTTTTTCTCTTGAAAACTCAGTGATCCATTATTGTAAGTTCATATAGAAAAGACACTGCCTTTCTCTTATTTTCCTTTAACTGAGAACATATTTTTCAGAAAATAACCCTATTCATTTTTCTTTGACATTACGAAGGTCCTTTTTTTTTCCCTAATCATCAGTTGAAGCCAGTTTCTAGTGGGAGAAATATGAGTACAATATCTTGAAAACGGTAAAATTAAATGAAATATGATTATGAGACAGAAAAGCGACAGAGATGAGAGAGAAATGTTTATAGAGACTTAATACCAGCACTCATATTTTCTTGAATCCAGTAAAGCACTGCACTGAGGTCTGTGAATATTCCAGGAGACCCTCTTTCATAATGTTTCTTCTTCTCATTACCTCTCCAGCCACGAGCACATCCCATCCCCCAGGAAATCACACCAACGAGAATCCAGGCACCGTGCTTACGTTGGCACAAGAGAGGACCCCCAGAGTCTCCCTGTAAGAACCCCCAAAACTCACAGGTCACAAAAAGAGCACGGGTACCACTGAGCTAGCCTTGAAGAGTTTGTTAAGTCGTCTTTTGTAGTATAGCAATAAACCTGCCACACAGGGAGAAGTCATTTGGAAGAAAAAAAGGAACAACCAACCAACCAAGCAAAAAAAAAACATTAAAAAAAGACTTTCCTTTTTATTGTGTTTAGTCAGGATTGTGATAACAGTAATTAAAATAGTTTCATGGAATTAAGTGTATTCTCCCATATAGATGCTTTTAAAGAATTCACACATCGAAATAGAATACAAAATTACATTTATTCACTTAGGCGCTTAGAAACTTGAGTTTCTGAGAAACAGTTCAAGTACACAAGGCTCTTTGTTCAACTGACCTGGCAGGCATCTTTTCCTCCATCTGGAAATCCAGCACACAGTATAGTGTCACCTTGGATGGGCTTCTTCAAAGTTGACAATGCTGTTGAACATTCCCTACTATTTAGAATTGGTAGATTGACTTCATATAAAACCTGAGGGAGCACTCCATCTGGAACAAAAAAAATTGTTCAAAATGAAATACTGGGTGGTGAACTTTTAATGTCACTGCTAATACACAAAGAAAAACACGCTGAAAACTTGCTCCATATCTTCCTATGGCTATGAGCGTGTTTTGATAAACATACAGTTTTGCATATTCAAGCAGTTTTACTTGAATAAATTTCAAAGTGTCTCCAACATAATATACAGGTCCATATATTTTTGTGATCCATTTTGAAACAGTTTACAGATAGACAGAAGCCCGCAGAGATTCGAATTTGAGATTATAAGCTTATTCCCAGTTGACAGTTACTTCTGGTCTCTGTACAGCTTATGCAGTCAAGCTCTTAGCTTCAGCAATAAACACTGCATATTGGAACAGAGAGAATTCTAAAAAAAATATCTAAAATTCAGTAAGAAAATCTGGCAAGAAAACATTCACTGATCTGAAGACAGTATCTCTATCTGCTTTCTATGCAGATAGGATTTGCTTCACAATTCATTGCCCATTTTAAGAAAGGGAAGAACACAGGAATGAATGACTGACAAAAACACTGTGAAATCAGAATGTCAAAGAAAAATTCCAGTAACTTACTCTCTCTTAAACGGCCCCAGCCACAAGTAGTGCAGATATATCCTGCTTCAAATTTTTCACCTGGATCAGGAAGACATGCTGGCAAAACTGATGAACCTGCCATACATGACATTTCTTGATAACTATTTGAAAGAGCATCATCATAAAATAAAAAAAAAAAAAGTAACAAAAAATCCCATGTTTTATTTCTCACTTTCTAAAAAGGGAATTATTTCTATGGCATTTAAAACTTCATCTATCATTTGATAATTTATCTGTGCTGCTGCTGCTTTATTTTAGCCACAGATAAATATGATCTTACTGAAGTTGAAGGTTCCATCCAGCTTAAGAAGGGCTATGTCATAGTTCATCGGCCTTCGTGGGTCAAAGTTTGGATGTTTAATGATATATTTAACAGGCAGTGTCTGCTCTCCATTCTCCCTGATTCTTAAGTCATGCTCTCCTGCAGTGACGTTCAAATACTTGAGTAGGTTCCTGTAAGAATCGCAAAATAAAAATTCAACTACAGAATCTTTAAAATGAAAGGGAAAATGTAGTTGTTTGTAAACAGTTTTACTAATGGTATCTAATACCTTTCATCTTCAGATTTTAGAGTATAATATGTGCAGTCAACACGAGTTGAATCAGCCCTACATTAGAAACTGGGAGGTACAAGAACAGTGAAAAAATCAGATTTGCTTCACTCCTATCTGTATTTAAGTGATCTGCTAAAGAACGAGATCCTATTCTTGTGTTTAAAGTTGATTGATCACACTGCTTCTCCAGTGGAAGAAGTACAGAAAAAAATCTAAGACCACTTCTCTAGCATTCGCAGTTCATGTTTCAAAAATGTTGTGAATCCTGACTTAGGGTTCCTAGTACCAACTCAAAACATAGAATCATCGTAGAAACATAGAATGGCCTGGATTGAAAAGGACCACAATGCTCATCCAGTTCCAACCCCCTGCTGTGTGCAGGGTCACCAACCAGCAGACCAGGCTGCCCAGAGCCACAGCCAGCCTGGCCTTGAATGCCTCAAGGAATTGAACGTCCACAGTCTCCTTGGGCAACCTGTTCCAGTGTGTCACCACCCTCTGAGTAAAAAACTTCCTCCTAATTTCTAATCTAACCGTGTCTCAGTTTAAAACCATTCCCCCTTGTCCTATCACTACCCACCCTTGTAAACAGCCATTCCCCCTCCTGTTTTTATGCTCCCTTCAAGTACTGGAGGGTCACAATGAGGTCTCCCCAGAGCCTTCTCTTTGCCAAACTAAACAAGTCCAGTTCCCTCAACCCTTCTTCATAGGAGCGGTGCTCCAGCCCTCTGATCATCTTAGTGGCCCTCCTCTGGACCCATTCCAAGAGTTCTGCATCTTTCTCGTACTGGTGTCTCCAGGTCTGGACTGAGTACTCCAGATGAGGCCTCACAAGAGCCAACATGCAGCAAGGAATCAAAAAAACAAAACAAAACAAAACAAAACAAAAAAATCAACAAGCCACCATGACGAATTTACTATTCTGCTTCAAATTTATTCATCAGCCTGATGACTTACTGTATGAAGAGGCTTCATAGTAATTCAGTTACTGCCTGTCTTTCTGCAGTTAACACAAGCTTCAGTTTTTGGGTAGTTTAACCAAGATGGAATCACATACCATGTTCAATAAAGATCAAATTTATAATTCCAAATGATTCATTAGTACAAAGTATTGGCTACAAGATCATTATAATCTCTGTGAAGGCACAACCAAAACCTTGCCTAGTTAATTATTTTTTTTTTAGAGCATAGGCTGAATTATCAGTATGCAAGAGATCAGTACTTGACTATTCACCATTTAATTGAATATATAATGCCAGCTTCTACCTCTGACAAAAATATTGTAATCACCTGATAATCTTAAGTAGGTTATCGTGATATTAGACTTCTATATGGGGAGGAATAATTCCATGCACCAGTACAGGTTGGGGGATGAGCTGCTGGAGGGGAGCTCTGTGGAGAGGACCTGGGTGTCCTGGTGGACAACAAGTTGGCCATGAGCCAGCAGTGTGCCCTTGTGGCCAAAAAGGCCAATGGCATCCTGGGGTGCATTAAAAAGAGCGTGGCCAGCAGGTCGAAGGAGGTGATCCTCCCCCTCTACTCTGCCCTGGTAAGACCTCATCTGGAGTACTGCGTCCAGTTCTGGGCTCCCCAGTACAAAAAAGACAGGGATCTCTTGGAAAGAGTCCAGCGGAGGGCCACAAAGATGGTGAAGGGCCTGGAGCATCTCTCCTATGAGGAAAGGCTGAGTGAACTGGGTCTGTTCAGCCTTGAGAAAAGAAGACTGAGAGGGGACCTGATCCAGGTCTGTAAATATCTGAGGTGTGGGGGGCAGAATGGGGAGACCAGACTGTTTTCAGTGGTGAGTGGAGACAGGACGAGGGGAAATGGCCAGAAACTGCAGCATAGGAAGTTCTGTACAGATGTGCACAAGAACTTCTTTACAGTGAGGTGACGGAGCACTGGAACAGGCTGCCCAGGGAGGTGGTGGAGTCTCCTTCTCTGGAGATGTTCCAGACCTGCCTGGATGCCGACCTGTGCGACCTGCTGTAGGGAACCTGCTTTGGCAGGGGGGTTGGACTCGATGATCTCTGGAGGTCCCTTCCAACCCCTACAATTCTGTGATTCTGTGATTCTGTGATCTACAATTTCAAAATCAGTTTCTATCCAAATTGAAAGGCCATTTATTCTTATTTATGGAATGTTCAAAGGTAGTTCTCCCTTTCTGATAAAAAGTGGAAAATGCTAGTTACAAATGAAAGAGCAGCATCCATGAGCAATCTCCAGAAAAAGACGCTACATTATACAAGCTTTTACACTCAACGTTTTTTTGCGCCTGCAGCCTGCTCCACAATGCAGTGTGATCCATGGATCACATCCATACCTGTCTGTGACGCAGTGAGCTGCCGTGACCACCCACTGAGCAGAAACAATGGTGCCTCCACAGAAATGCTTTTCTCTTCGTTTCAAGGAAACCTGTTTCACATAAAGACGACATGTTAAATACACAAGATCTTTACATCTGCTTTGACTGCACTTGAGAAAGAAAGGACAGAGTTGTGTACGCAGGTATTCTTTAAAGATTCACATAGCTAAGGTTCATGCAGCACTTCAGTCAAACAGATTTTGATGGCATTCTCATGTTCCTTGAGCATAAGTGATTCTAAACTTTGCTGTCTCCCTTGGTTGTGACTTTGCACCTGGATAAAAACAACATGCATGTAATAGATACCAATTCACTGAATTACTCAAGATTGTGTAAAGGTTACCAGTAAGTTGAGAATTTTTCCTCTGTAGGTCACTGGGCAAATCAGAGCACGAGAGAGTCTTTGATGTTTATACCACAGTCTTGAACCAATTCGTTCTAAACTTAAAACTCCAAGCTTCATGAGGTATTCCATCTTCCAAACTGCAAGTCTGTGATCTTAGACAATGGTTGGGGTGCTGAGGTGCTCTTTTATTTCTGACCAGTTTCACTCGTGCCTCTTTACACAGCCTAATCTAAACACACTCTTTTCAGAACTAATGATGAAATAATAAATGATAAGCAAAGGTTTGTCATAGATCATAACAGATCTATATCCTCTCTGTCTGCTCCACTGAAAAACAGAGCAGAGCTCAGTGATACATTCTAAGTGGAAATAAGTACAAAGTATAACAAAGTATAACGGTTTTCTTCTTTTCTCATTTCTGTAAAAACAAAGAAAGAAGGGCTTTGTTCTGAAGATAAAACCACATTTGCTTCTGCAAACCTGCCATGGATGTGAGCCCTGTTTCACCTGGTTCCCCCCAACAATCCGAGTGAAAAGGTTAAAGTCACTCCATGGTCTTGTCTCATGAACTTTCTGCCCGCACTTAGGATCTGAGAGGTAAAAACAAGAAAAAGAAGGAATGATTTAATCTAGATTTAATTTTTTCCACTTTTGAGCAAAATACAATTGGAAGACACAGCCTGAAACATAGGTCAGGTGCAGTGCCTCTACTAGGGCAGGAACCACAGTTTATGATGAGCTGCCCAGCCTAAATCCACACTGGGATAAGTCACTGCACTGCCATGTGCAAATATGAAGTGAGGAAAGAAAAAAAAGGACCACAAGACAACATTTTTACAGAGATTTAGCTTGTACCAAAAAGAATATGGTCCTGTGTTTAAAAATGGGGGAAAAAAAAATAAAATCATCATTGGTTGGATGAGAAATTTCTATGTAAGCTGTATCAGTTTCACCTGTATGGCTCTGTAATGAAGCAAGAGAATGTTGCACGGACAGACATGCTGCTATATGTTGGACTGCTGAAATGAGCAGATTTTAATGCTTTAGATACCATATCTGTTTTGACAGCCAGAATAGAATTCTGCAATGAAGAAAGTGCTCTGCAGAACTTAGGAAGGAAATCAAGCTGCAAATCTAAAATGGAAGCATAAAATCAGTGTTTTCTTTCCTAGTTTGCTGTAGATCAGTAATTCTTCACAAAGGAAAGAGAACAATTGCAATTTTAATAATTTTGCCAAAATGAAGTATATTCTGGATCTTAAGATCTGAGACAACGTAAGGAAAGACTCATATTTTGTTTGCATCCCACAGGTAACTTGCCAAATTAGGACCTTCATTAATCTGTTGCAGTTTTGAGAGTAGTTAATTTGGTTGTTTATAATTCATATTTATTTTACTCATTCTGAATCATCAATAAATCAGTCAGAAGTTGCTTGAAAATTACTCATTAAAAATAACATTACTTTACAGACTTGGAATGGAATAAAACCAAGGAATTAAAAAAGAGGAATGGAATGAAACCAGGGAATTAAAACCATACCAGTTATTCTAACACTACCTTGTACCTCATCTACCACCACTCAGGATCAAAATCCCAGTGGGTGAAACTGTTGCAGCTCCTTTGTTTCAGCAGTCACTGCCGTCATTGCCTACAAACAAAACCTTTAGTGTGTAGAAAATTGTTAAAGCTAGATGTGAAACTTTGATCCTACCTTTCTGAAGAGTGTATGATACAGCACGGGACTCTGCAATACAAATAACCCCCATGAGGAGTAACAGCAGCTCACTGTTAGTAATGCACATCTTGGGGTTTGAAGTGGCAGTCTGAAAACAAGGAGAGTTTTTATAGTGACAAAGAAGCCCAAATATTGCACTGCAGGAGAACATCAACTAATTGAGGCAGAAGTTACTCATTAATCCAGCCATAGAGCACTTAACTGCATAAGTAAGTTTTTCAAATGTAATGAAGCATGATTCTTTCATAAGACTTAATTCATTACAGAAGTCTTTGCTGTAAAATACCAGCTAAAATTCACCCCCCTCCCAAAACTAGGAGTTTGTTTTTCAAATAACAGAAGTAGATATTATGTGCTCTGCTAGCAACACTTAACCAGGCTGACCTAAACACAGAAAAACACATATGAACAAAGTATCAATTGATATTTGCCCCAACAATTTCTATAGCTCCTGAACAGGCAATACTTCATATTTCCTGCATACTTTATATTTAGCCAATTTCTTAGTCTGAGAAACACAACAAGAGATTGTAATTTGGCTGACAGCACGCTGTGTTGTATGAGACACACAAATAGCTCTTGCTGTACAAAGATAGCTCTCTGCGTCACAGTATGTTTTTTTTTTCTTCAGAGAAGCAGTGTTATCTCTCCTTTTTTAAAAGCAATTAAGGAGGTCAGGGCTTAGCTTTTTAAAAACGTTTCAATATTTCAGTATTGCTGCAGTCAGCAGCACCAGTTCCAACTCACTTGGATGACTAAGTTGCATTTTAATAGCAAATTAAGTGCAAGTCTCCTAGAAGGCTGTCTGAATCCTAAATAAAGAACAAACTAGCAGTTACAGTCAGAGATTTGAAATAGAAACCATAAAATAACTTACCTTGTGAATTTGCCACTTAAAAGTTTTGTCTCATCAGTTTTAGAATAGGATAACAGAAATCAACTTTTACCCCAAATAAGCAAATTCATAGGAAGCAACAGAATACAAAATCTGTCATGGAAAACATTGCCTCAAATCCCCAGTATCAGTTCTGTATACTGCAAAGTTCTCTGATTATCCACCACAGTGACATCCCTTGGAATGATGCCATCCAACAGGATGATGTGAAAGAAAGGAGAAAAAAATCTCAGCAATGATGCTGTGCAAACAACACATGTCTGATCATTGATAAGAAATACAAACATCTGGTCCACTGGCAAATGCAGAAACAATCATTTCATTTCAAATTTATGGCAGACAGGCAACACTTACTGTGCAGCAGCCCAGGAGATCAGGAAGAAAAAGCACAGAATGGCATGTTCTGTACAACCTGTCTCTTGCCTGGGAGACAGGCTTTCCTGTCTAACTATTCTTTGTTCTTTTCATTTTATTCTTTTTAATCTTTCTCCCCCTGAAGCTATCTTCACACAGTATGCACAGACAGAGGCAACAATGATTTACCTATTTCTCTCACTAGCTTGCTTCCGTTGCTCCTAAAACTCACAGCTTTGGCAAGCAGCACTGCCAGCATCACTCCTGAAACAAAGGCAAAGGTCAAATCTTACGACAATCCCCAACCACCCACCTACTCCGAATCCCAGTGTAGGGCTGGCCTCGTCCTGTTAGCAGCTCATATCTTTGCACATAGGTTATTCCAAAAATAATTTTTTTTCCATGGAAATTACAACAGATACAAAGAGCACAATAACACTATTTGATAGAGCAAATTCATCTACAAAACATTTTTCAATATAGTCACCATCACTACCTACGCATTTTTGCCAGCAACGAACACAAGCCTGCATGTCATGCTTGTAAAAGTCTATACCCTTAGAGGTGACCTATCTTCATCATCACCACTGTTGAAACACCCAGTGTGTCACTGCACTCACATTCACTGGTTGGTCTCTACAAATGTAGAGATAAATACCTTTAGAGTGTTGATAAATATCAATGGGTGACATTTCTTCATGCATGAAAGAATTCAATTCTACACCTTTGCTTCATTCACACTTCCATGTCAGTGCCATCTGTCACACAACAACATGTAACAGAATACTGGTGGGAAGGTTCTAGTTCTACTGCCATACCACCAACATCTACCTCTGACATCATGGGCCAACACAATAAAATAGGAGGCATTACTTTCAGAGGGTCCCTTGTAATTGAATACCTTAAGGACCCCTTTGCTCTTCACCACTGACAGGACCAGAATGAAAAACGTGTTTTTAAGGTTCACTGATCTTCTGAACTTGTTACAAGGCCACTGCTAGAAAACCAGAAAACCTATTTATTCTATAAAATTAATAATTTTGTATCTTAAAAAAAACATAATTGATTAAATATTATACTTTATAAATGCTTTCATATATATACATTTATGAATCCAGTAGTTCCTGGGAAATAGAAATCTAGTGAAAGCAGTTTTAGTTTTAATTTAGTTTTAATAGGGATTAAATTATTTAAATTTTGATAGTTTTACATTAATTTCGATTTTCAAACAAATTTATTTTATACCAATTTAGATCTACTGTAATTCCAATCACTTGACACATATTATGCCTCTTTCCAATGTAACAAGAAAATCCAGTTTAACTCTCACAATCCTAGCATTTTTGTAAAACAAGAGGCATTTAATATGCATACAAAGACCTGAAAAGAATAATAAAAGAGATCATTCAATTTTAATATACTTACAAACAAATTACACGTAAAAACAGACACACTGAGAATGATTAACTTTATGTTCGCTTGTTTCAGACTAAGACTTCATCTTATTTCAAAGACCATGCATTGGATGGCTACAAGCTCTTCAGAAGGGATAGAGGAGGAAAGAGGTGTGGTAGTGTGGCCCTTTATATTAAAGACTGTCCTGATGTTGAAGAGCTTGGGGTTGGGAATGACAAAGTAGAGAGTCTATGGGTAAGGATCGTGGGAAGGCCTGTAGAGGTGACATCTTGGAGGGGGTCTTTTATAGACAACCTAATCAGGATGAAGCGATGGATGAGGCATTCCATGAGCAGCTTGCAGAAGCCACGCAATCTCCAGCACTTGTTCTTGTGGCAGACTTCAGTTTCCCTGATATACGTTGATAATATAACACAGCACAGAGGAAGCAGTCCAAGAGGTTTCGACAGTGTGTGGAAGGTTGCTTCCTAATGCAACTGGTAGGAGAGCCTACCAGGGGTGTTGCCCTGCTAGATCTGCTCTTCCCTAACAGAGAAGGACTGGTGGGAGATATGAAGATTGAGGACTGTCTTGGGCAGAGCGACCATGAAATTGCAGAATTCTCTATTCTTGGAGATGTCAGAAGGGTGACCTGCAAAACTACTATCTTGAACTTCCAGAGGGAGGACTTTTACCTGTTCAGGACACTTGTAGCACGGGTCCTTTGGGAGTCACTTCTTAAGGGTAAAGGGGTCCAGGAAGCCTGGACATTCCTCAAGATGGAAATCTTAAAGGCACAAGAACAGGCTGAATGTCATAAGGAGAGCTGCAGGACAAGACCAACGTGGGTGAGCCGAGAACTACTGTTGAGACTCTGGAAGAAAAAGGGAGTTTATGTCCTCTAGAAGAAGGGACAGGCTACTTGGGGAAATTACAAGGAAGTTGATAAGGTATGCAGGGAGGAAGTTAAGAGGGCAAAAGCCCAACTTGAACTCAGATTGGCCACTGCAGTAAAAGAGAATAAAAAATCCTTTTATAAATATACCAATGGTAAGAGAAGAACCAAGGAGAATTTCTATCCTTCACTTGATGCATCAGGGAATGTGGCCACTGAGGATAAGGAGAAGGATGAGGGCCTCAACATCTTCTTTACATCTGCCTTTAATAGGCAAACCAATTAACCTCCTGGCATTTTACACCCTGATCTGGAAGTCTGGGATGCTACTCAGAATATACCTCCAGCGATTCAGGTGGAGACAGTCAGAGAGCTCCTTCTCCACCTGGACTGTCACAAGTCCATGGGACCGGATGGGCTGCACCCTCAGTGCTGAGGGAGCTGGCGGGGTGATTGCCGAGCTGCTCTCGGCCATCTATCAGCACTCCTGGTTAATGGGAGAGGTCCTGGAGGATTGGAGGCTCGCTGATGTGACTCCCATCTTCAAGAAGGGCCATAAAGAGGATCCAGGAAACTACAGGCCTGTCAGCCTGACCTCAGTACCAGGCAAAGTCACAGAGCAAATCGTCTTGGGTGCAATCACATGGCATGTGTGTGGTGTCCAGGGGATCAGGCCCAGCCAGCATGGCTTCATGAAAGGCAGGTCGTGCTTGACCAACCTCATCTCCTTCTATGACTGGGTGACCAGACTGGTAGATGAGGGAAAGGCTGTTGATGCAGTCTACCTAGACTTCAGGAAAGCCTTTGACATGGTCTCTCACAGGCTTCTCCTGGGGAAACTGGCTGCCCGTGGCCTGGACAGGTATACCCTTCTATGGGTAAGGAACTGGATAGAGGGCTGTGCCCAGCGGGTAGAGGTGAATGGAGTGAAGTCCAGCTGGTGACCCGTTTCAAGTGGTGTCCCCCAGGGCTCGGTACTGGAGCCCATCTTGTTTAATATCTTTATTGATGACCTAGATGAGGGGATTGAGTGTATCCTCAGTGAGTTTGCAGATGACACCAAGCTGGGAGGTGGTGTTGATCTGCCTGAGGGTAGGGAGGCCCTTCAGAGGGATCTGATAAGCTGGATCGCTGGGCTGAGGTGAATGGGATGAGGTTCAACAAGGCCAAGTGTCGGGTCCTGCACTTCCACTTCCAGGGCTACCAGCTGGATGACTGTGAAGAGAAAAGGGACCTGGGGGTGTTGGTTGATGCTCAGCTGAACATGAGCCAACAGTGTGCCCAGGTGGCCAAGAGGACCAATGGCATCCTGGCCTGCATTAGAAATAGTGTGGCCAGCAGGAAGGTGATCATCGCCCTGTATTCAGCACTGGTGAGGCCACACCTTGAGTACTGTGTTCAGTTCTAGGCCCCCACTACAAAAAAGACACCGAGGCCCTGGAGCATGTCCAGAGAAGAGCAACAAAACTGGTGTGAGGGGTCTGGAGCACAAGTCTTACAAGGAGCAGCTGAAGGAGCTGGGATTGATGAGGAACTGTGTGATATGGTTTAGTAGCTTGTGGCAGCAATGGTAGTGGAAGGACGGTTGGAGTAGCTGATCTTGCAGGTCATTTCCAACCTTGTGATTCTATGATTCTATGAAAAGCTGAAGGCATTCCCTCCTTGAAATCCTCTTTTCCCAGAATTAAAATATTAAATAATTCAGATACTCACAAATATATTTCCCCTTCTACAAATAGTCTCATCTTGGGAGTACCATGCCATTGTATCTCATTACACTTTCAGTTTCTGTGGTTGGATTTGTGTACTTTTTGACCAGCAAAACTCATTTGCAAAATTAATTTGACCTCTTGCTTAATACAAACAACAGAACCTCATCTTAACATTCGCACATCAACCATGGAGCTCCTAGTCAGGCTATTTTTTATGGTTCACAAATATAGCAAGGTTTGGCAAACATTGTTTAAAACATTAGAAAACTAAAATTTTGCTACAAAATGCTCATAATGCTATCAATTAATTTTCCAGAAAGATTCATACCAATGTTTTTTCAGTTGTTAGGACACTTTTGGGAAGCCAAATTTTGACTGAAAATTAAGCAAAATAGTACTTCAGAAATGGCTAGAGACAAGTTTTCGTCTAAGACTATTCTGAATTTACTGAATGTCCATTTATTAATAAAAACAGTGCTAATGATTGATTGCTACTATACCAACAACAAACAGTAACTGTTGAAAATGCAAAAAAAAAAAAAAAACTTTACAAGTGATCCAAAAATTAAGATGTCTTTCACACTCTTGTAGGTTCATGGCTGCTTTAAACTAACACAAGTTTAGGTTGCTACCAGAAGGGCAGCTGCACCAGTCTCCAATGGAAGCATTTGTTGCTGCTCTTTTGTTTGTGCTAGTCTCAGATCTGGTCAAGCTGTGTGGAGAGCTAAATATTAATCTTTATTCATGTACCTGCATTTCCATTTATAGCTGGACTGGTTTCTTGATCAAAGCTGTTACTCAGAAATTAAATGCTTGTACCAACGCAATGAAGAATTAATGCATGCACTAGACAGATCAGCTCATCCTTTTCCATTCCTCTCTCCACTTACAGTTTAAAATACCCAAACCAACCAGGAAACTGGATTTTATTATGACTTCTTATCTGGTTCTGGATAGCAATTGCACCTCAGCTAAATGTCCAGCAACACTGAAGTATCAACCAGCACACTGGAAATTACAAAGCCCTTTTTAAGATGTGAAGATCCTTGAAAGAACAAAGCATCATCATAATTTTTCAGCCGGATAACAGGAATTAGAAGGTACAGTCACCTTGTATCTCCATAGCTCAAAGAGGATAGTTACTACCACCCTTGCACTACTTACACCCACCCCTTACCCTGATCTATCAGATTCCCTTAGATGCAGACTAAGGCAGAGTCTAAGACTCTGTACTTTAAGCATATCCTCCCATGCTACTGTGTGCCCATTACAGCACTACTGAAAGGGACAGTGTTCTTGCCTCACAGAGAGACGCTCAGTTAAGCTTTATTGCTTCTAATTAACTAAAGCAAGAACTCAGAGGGAGCAGTAAAGCAAGAAAGGTTAGCTTTAAACAGTGTTTTTACTTTTATTACACTCTCCTAAATTCTTGAGCCGATCTGCCAGGGCACAAAACAAACTGTACAATATCAAGTTCCTTCAAAAGAATGCTCAGCAGAATAAAAGCCCACAGAAATTCCCCACGACTTTTTTCCCCAGGTCATTTGTTCTCCAGATATAAACATTTCCCACACAAAGATAGAGAGCAGCTTTGGAAGAGAAATGCATTAAGCTCTTCTTCATGAGGCAAAGCAAAGCAGAATAGTTGCTATACTAGACAAAAGCAATTGGAAATCAAGAACCAAAGGAAACCACACCTGCTAGCATTTTCCTACTTTTCACAATAGCTCTGTTTTCCTGCTCTTAGAACCCAACAGTACACAAGTATCATAGACATAGGCTCGGTTATTTGTACCTGCAGTAGATAATACTGTGAAACACGTTTTTACTTAGAAGCTAAGCCTTCTTACTGATAGTGATTTTATCTTCCAAAATAAACAAGAACAAAATCTAACAAGATGAGCAATGTCAACAAATGTAGCATAGTGTGCGCTAAAAAAGGCACATGTTAAGATAGAGGCCTAAGCTTTCTTCGGATAGGATTCAGTATTACATCAACAGCATAATTGATAAACTGGGAAAGGACAAAGGAAGAGAAAGGGAACAGGACTGTGCTTAGTTTACTGCATGCAGTTGCAGAACTTGCAATATTCAAAGATTGCCATACATACTAAGCAAGTCAGCGAGGGTCAGAGGATCCTGGTTGCTTAGCTCCCAAACCTATGGCATCCCCTCAGGAATGTTTTATTTCTAATGAAACAGTCCAAGCACAATGAGAGCTCCTCAGTATAAACGTAAATAAAACAAACATAGGAACACTAAGGCATTTATTTCACACAATTGTACTGCCTTATGCTGAGCTAACATACCAGCTATTACTCGCTTTGTTCTGCAGATCTCCAGGATCTATATTTAGCCCTTTCTCACCCTCATCAGATCCAGGAAAATGAAGTCTGAAATGCAATAAATGTGAGCTCACGAGGCTTTGTACAAGTTAGTCATTATCAAGACAAAGGGCAGACATTCGTTCTTCTCCCCACTTAGCAGGCATGTCAACAGTATGAGAAATATGGCCGACGCTAGAAAACAGGCCCTCCATTCCCACCAGCTGCCTTACCTGGTCTGCACTGCTTTGCAATCAAGTCCATCTATCCCCCCTCAGTCTTACCACAATCCATCTTTGTGACTGCATGCATAAAGATGAGTCTTCACACAGCTCCTATTGCAAGACAAGTATATATGTTAACAAGCACACTTTCATACCAAACGATGCTTTGAGGAGGGCAGCTGAAATGATGCTAGTCCCATTTAGCATATTTAGCAGGAAAAAAAAACATCCAAACAGGCTTTTTAGATAGGGTGGGATTTTTTTTCTTTTCCTAAAAATCTAATTTAGTCCTCTCAGCACAACCAGTGACGTAGAATGCTTTCCAGTATAATTATTTAAGCCACTTAAATATGCTTATATGTATGCATACCAGACTTGAGATTTATAATTTGTTCCCTTGCATTCTCATGATAGGAATCATTTGCATGAGTGTATATTCAACATCTTGTACAAATACTCAACTATTCATGTATCAACTCTCACTTTGTTCACTGCTTCTCTCATGTTTGGGCTGATGCTGGACACACAGATTTACAAAGTCTAAACATTCATTCTGATTAAGTATTTCTATGATGGCCTTAGCATTTTATCATGAAACACAACTTCAGAACATAAGAACTTAAGAATGACATTTAGCATATCTGTTTTATGATTGCATTATAATTTTTATTATACACCTGATCCTATAAAGAAGATACACGCTGATAATTAACACGTGCAATAGCTCTTCACTTGCAAAAAGAAGACATCTAATCTCTCCTCTGCCATTGGTATGAAACAAAATCAACAAGACAACTACTCCACCTTTCTCCCTCACCAGCTTTAGGGGCTCTTACTCTATGTAAACTTTTGCTTGCAAGCTCATGTTATATTTTTTCTTCTAATAAGGCTCAAAATTCCATAATAGAGCAAGGTATAAAGGGAGAATTAGTCAGCTACATAATTGCACCAAACAAACCCTACATCTCTTATTATGCAGATGCATGGTCCAAAATAAAGCCATTTACCTGACATTTAGACAGCAAAGGGAATGCAGATTTTAACACTTGACTTTAGTACGTGGGAGAAATATTTAACTTAAGACAACAGTAAGAAATAGGCTTAAAATATATTAATGCCCTATCTAATTGCTGTTGGACTGCGATGAATTATTGTGTATTTTCCAAGAAATATACTGAAGATAAATATGTAGTGCATTTAGCAAGAATATGCTGCTACTGCAGTATTTGTACTTCATATCACTTCAGCAGGACAGATTCCTGGTTAAGTTCAGAAGTGGTCATCCAAAATTGCAGGTATCACTGTTGTAAAAATACAGAGATGGAACCAGGTCCAAATGATAGCAGGTCAGAGAAGAATTGTCAGAGTCATTTAAAACAGCAGAAAAAAAGCCCTAATCACTGTATTTTCTCTGTGTCAGTCAACAGCTTCCCCTGTTGCAGAAAGTAACATGTAACCATGGTTTACTTGCTCTTGTTCCTGCTTGGCCACCATTACTAAACAGCTTTTATTACTTTTTTTTTTTTTAGATTCAGTATAAAATACTGCATAGGAAGAACTATAGAAACAGGCAGACAGCATTCAGCTCTGACTTAGATTGAGAGGTGCTTTTAGAAGAGAGGAGAGAGCCATGAAAGCAGCACACTCATAAAACTCCTCATTTTGTGCCAGATCTGTAGAAAGGTAAATTTGAGAATGTCAGGGCTGATTTCCAGGCAGAAGGCTGTGAAGAGGATTTTTTTTTTTCTTTTTGTTTTTACTGGTGGTGAGGTTTTCATTTGTCTGTTTCTGCAAAAGACTGCAAAAGTCATAGAAAAAGCCAAAGAAATCTGCAACACAGCCAAAACCAGCAGTATGTTCTGTTTTCAGCTCTACCATAAGATGGCAGAGCAACACCATTTCTGTTAGAGGTAATTGATTTTCACATTGCCTGTTGCAGCAAACACATAGAACAAAGTTACCTGTGGAAATAAAAGTTTCCCTTGCATACTCTTATGTCTTGCAAAACCAAATCACTTCAAACCCAGGGAGATACCGAAAATAACATCAGGGAGATAAAAAAAAAAAATCTAGCTCATAAACATCTTAACAAGCTTTAAAAGAATCTTTTTTAAACTGCTTTAAAAAAAAAAACAACAAAAAAAAACAAAAAAAAAAAAAAACAAAAAAAAACTGTTTTCATGATGGCAGAAAAAAAAGGGCTTCAGGAAAATGAAGATCTTTGCAATACTGTGTAACTGTAAGGAACCTTATTACAAATAACAGCGACACAGTCAACAGTTTTTGGTCTTTGATTTCTCTATGGCTTTTTCAGTTTGCTATCTTATTCTCTATGCCAACTGCAAGGGACAGTAATTCACAAACTCTTCTCCCCTCCCCACTCGATCTAAGCAGGATCCACCCAGTATATGCACGTACACTGACACAACATATTTGGAGTTTCCTGGAAGCGTTAAACTGAAGTTAGCTTTGCATTAACATACCTGTTTTCCCACTAGCTTTCTACTCCAGGAAGCCAATTACCTAGCTGCTTCTATCACTACAACCACATGTAGTATTTTCTGCCAGAGGTACTCGCTGCTTAGCTACTGCCAACTAGCAATGAACAACTAGTACTCCTCTTCAGTGAAACACGCAAAGTACATTCTACTACCAGGAGATAGCACAGAGGAATGAAAAAGATAGAGGACGTACAAACATGTACCAAAGCCAAAGAAGTGCCCTTCTCTGCAATGGTAGATGGAGCTATAAGACTTGCAGGAAGTAAAAAAAAATCTATCTTACAAGATAACCAGTTTTTTCAATGTGCAAACTCAACACAAGTTTGCTGAGATAACTGTGGTGAGATGAGGCAAAAAGAACTAGCAACAAGTACTGGCATCTGGAATGAAGTCCAGGCCTCTGCTTTTACTTTTAAATCAGGCAGAAGTGCATTAAAAAAAAAAAAAAACCCTGAAGTCTCAATATGTGAATATCTAATGATTTCAAGACAGCTAGAGGTCTTCCTTTGGACAGGAGCTTTGGGAAGCACAAGCACAGGTATTTGAGCATGCCAAGGCTGCTGAACTGTTGGTAAATACAGCTTCTTTCAAACACTCTGGGTCTAGCCAGAGCAGAATAAGAGCTACTATAAAATTCTGCCTTATACTACAAGTGTGGTCATGCATGCTGTGGAGACATGAATGTACAGCAGCTCCTCTTCACCTCTGCTGGAGAGGATAACTTACAACTATGTCAGCAAAAATTGGCAGACGTCAGAATTTGAGGATTTAAGATCACTATCACATCTGTAATGACAGAACAAGCTCCAAGCAGCACATGGCAACAGAATGGTGATAGAAGAGCCTTAGGATCTTAAGAAAATGAATATAAAGGAGTTTGAGTGCTGTCAAAGATTCAGAATGTTGAAAACTAAACTACAACACTGGCCAATTTTTTCAAAGCAATACAGTAAAAAAACCAAAGGCCTTCAATGAACATCATAGAACACAAGAGAAAACACTACACTTAAGACAAAGTGTCATTTTATTTTAAGTCAGAGATGCACCATATTCCACACAGTCAGCATTAATTTAAGCAGCAAAGTTCTTTTCCACTCAGAACAACTGAAAAACTGTCCATTTAAGGTTTAATATCAACACTTCCTTCAGAACACAGCACTTCTGGTGTAGTGGCATGTGGAAATCGGAGACTGGTCAGTATGCTTATTAGAAGCTCAAAACAATGAATTCAACCAATACAGATACAGGTTTCAATTAAAACAACTAAGCTTTATTCTTAAGTTGATGTAAACAAGATTGAACACAGTGAATTTGTGAATGTTCTTTCTCCATATGCTCAACTTAAACTTCATTACCACGGGGGTTTGCCACATATTTGTGAGCAGCACTGTGCTGATCAGGCAAGATCTCTGTCCAATTCTACAAAAAACAAAAACACCCTAGACAGCAAATACTAACTCCCTACAGACAAATAGCTGAAAAACTCTGAATAGCAGTGTTTCTTTCACAACTTCATACACAATGCAATGCTTTTCATGTAGGAAAGTGCTATGTCAAACCCCTAGAATACTGCAGCTCACAAATACTGCAGAATACTGTAATTTTGTACCACTCTGTGCTAGGTTATATTGAATTACTATACATCAGATGTTGCACTGTTCCTTACGCTTATGCAATATGCATGGGGTTGGATCAGTAATTCATGATTTATCAACTTTCTGCCTTCTCCAGAACAGAGGTCAAAAGAAACTATAGCCTTTATTTTCTCAAAAGAAAAAAAAAAAAAAAGAAAACAAATCCAGTGGTGGTGGATGGATGATAAAAAAAAAAAAAAAAAAAAAAAAAAAAAAAAAAAGGATAGCTTAGATAAACCTGCAACCCAGATATGGTAAATATCAGTGAGACAACTTATGCTCAGAGTAACTCTTTAAAAAGGTTTCCTAGCACTGAAATTGTGACATTGAAAACAGGAGACATTTCAGTGCAGTGAACGAGAAAACGCAGCAAATGAAAGAACTGCCATTAACATTTAATTACACGTACCAACAAGGAACTCCTTTCTAGCAGATTCTGCATTTTTGCAGAATTTTTCAGAAAGATGAAAAGTGCTGTTTACTTTCCAGGTTGTTTTTCTAGAATTTTAGATTTCTTCCATGCAACTAATATACTCCTTGGAGTCCTGAACTGTCCCACGTGCAACAAAGTAAATCAAAAGATTTCTGCAGTTTCAATCCCTCATCTCAGCGGAAGGATTCCAGGTCTAAGACCATGAAGAGTTAATTCAAGTAGCCTCTAGCATTTCAATTGTTACAAGCAAGAAAAAAGAAATCATGCAAGGAACTACTGGTTACTGAGGTGTGCGTTTGAGTAATTTTTAAACTCAAGATAAATCAAAGTTTGACACTGCTGTGCCACAAAGCATACACTGCATACCAGGATGTAACACCAGGCACACAAAGAAAAGCTTCCATGTAAAATCCGTTCTTCTGTGCTTTTACAGTCTTACTTGTGAGCTGTTTCAGCCTAGACATTTTTACTTCTCTATTTTTTCCTTTGCTTCCTAGAAAAAAAAAATTGAAACTTGAAATACACAAACCAACTGTCTAAGCTTCACAAGTGTTCTCAGTGTTACTGCACATTTCAGTTTAAGTTTTCTTGAACTTCAGATGTTTTCTTTTGCACCTTCATTCATCCTCACATTCTCACCTTGGAATATCTTGAGTTTGCTACACAAAATTTTATTATGGGAGACAATTTAACAAACAAAGCCAGAACTTCATTTCTTAGGTTTCCCTTTGCATGAGTGGCCACTGCAAAGGTCAGAACAGCACAACAGCTAAATTAACCTCATTAGAGAAAAAACAGTATGAATTCAGAGCTTCTGAATTCTATTGCACATGATTTTACACACTCGTTTGTGACCATTTGAGCACCCAGAAGTGCTATTATCTAAAACTCCTTAAGATCCCTAATTGCCTTGACTCCTTTTGGTAGAGCAATTGAGCCCAGAGAAAGCTCTATTTTGCCACAGGACTGCTTTGGGCACACAAACTTTCCAGCAAACGCTACAGTCTTCACTACCATAAAGTCTTCTGTAGCCGCTTATGATTCTTGAAGTCAAGAAAGATGCCTATAAATTCAGTGTTGTCTAGGTACCAAAACAGTTTTAATAGGCCACCAACCTCAAGCAGCATTTGAACCATGCTGTTTGCTTGGTCATTTTTACCCTCTCTCAGAAAAATTACCCTTAATCAGAACAATCTTCTTCTCCAACAAGACACTAATTGCATGCAGGCATGAAAGAGATGCTTCTGCATTGTGAAACATCCATGATGCAATATTTGTTTCAAACCCCCTGAAGACTCAGTTCCCTCTTTCAGCTTGTGATCCTGCAGCTAAAATCAATATCGGGCCCAGTCTGTTTGCCAAGCCCCAGCATCTAACAGCAAAATGTCAAACAGCAACCACTGGAGTGGTAATGTTAGGGCAGATATATCATTAAGTTTTCAAAACAGAGCACACAGTAATTGTCATCAGCATGCAGTCCGACTGTTTATCACTGCTTACCTAACAGTTTGCCTGCAACAACTGTCCACCATAGGTTCTCTGTTTGAAGATTTCTTTCTTTGGTTTGCTCTCTCACTTGAAATGAATTAAGAGTTCATAAACCCACTGAAACAACAGCAATATCATTATCCGTGGTGTACAGCCCTTTCGATTTCTGTTTCACTGTGCATTCAACTGCTTTAAAAGAGAACAACTCAAACTGCAGGGGAAAAAAGATTTTCCTCTTAAAAGGTGTGAGGTTACAAGCTCCTAGGATGTTTTCATAAATTTGCAAAAAAAAAAAAAAAAAAAAAAAAAAAAAAAGTACCTTGTAACTGAACTTGCCACTCTTTTCTCACTCTTCCATTTATTTCTACCTACAATAACATTCAAACTGACTGGTAAATAGACTACATCCTACATATCTTTACACAACCATGGAAGTAGTTCTTATACTTTAATTTTTTCCAGGCTGTATTAATCCTCTCTCACTCCAAATTTAATTTTTCGGAGCAGAATTTATGAACATGCATCTCTGTGCTAACAATTCAACTTCAATATTAAAAAGCCATGTATAGCTCTAAACTGCATACTCTATTTCACATACCCAAAATGAAATTCAGATTATAAACATTTTACTTTCGTGAAGCAGCAAAAATTATCTCATTTATCTTGCTCTGAAACATTTAAGATTTTGCTAGATCGACATTGAAAAGCCATTCATATCTGTATATATACACACGCACGTTTTAGGGCTTGCACAAAAATAAATCATCCTCTAAATTACATGACTTATTTAAAAGTGATTGATTTTGGGTTAGTGTTTCAATCTTGTGTCCACTAGTGTCATAGAAATTATTTAACTCAACTACAACTACAACAGCCTGTCAAAACTACAAAAAGAGCTGGTATTGTCTTTTTAGAGCTAAGCTTAAATTTCTTTAAAAAAATACCAACTATAAAGATGACTTAATGCAGTGTTGTAAATAGGCTCCTGAATCTTATTTAATTTTTTCCTGAAGTTAATTGCCAGGCTGAGATAGATCTGGGATCTGCTGTTTCTTACTGTTTCCAAAAACTAATCTCCACAGCCATTCTTCTAAAAGAGGCGAAAGAGTAATGTCAGAAAAAACAAAGAATCTTACACTTTAAGTACTAACAACAACTGCAGTATTTCCTTACCACACTGTACCTTGCTCTTCTGTTAAGCTTATTAATGCACACAGTTCAAATTGATATAGCAGTCAAATCTAAACGGAGCTTAGACATCACATGTTGTGTGGGAACTGCTGAATCACAGCCTGAACCTCTGATTGATCACCTGAGGCAAGCAATGAGTCAGCCATGGAGCACAGGTCAAGGCAATTCACCTGTGTGACCAGAAGGAGTGGAGCCTAGCTGCACCTCTCCTAGATCCAATTTAAGGGCTGACTAGCACTGAAGATCTCTTCCTGGAGATCGCTCCTTGTGGAGTTTATTGCAAGCCTACAACATCAGTGAGCATTTTCCATTTATTATCTTTCCACAGTGATAATCCTACTTAGCCTAACCTCTGTGCACCTATTGATGGTACACATTTATTCAAGACACTTCAGCTCCAAGACACTTCAACCTGCGGCCAGGAGTTTTTGGCTCAACACCTGTCAGACAATCATTGTTTCAATTACAATCTTTATAGTTTATCTTCCATCAAACACTGCCTTGGAAGAATTAAAAAGCCCACAAAGAACTATCTTCCAGCAATTTTTATTAACGAGCTACGACCAATTCCTGCAGGAAGAAAAATCAGTATTCACAATAACTTAGTAAGAGCAGTTATACTTAATAACCTAAAGAGAAGGACAGCAGAAATACCTGAAGATTCTTCACCCAGCTTCCTTTGGACAAGTGCAAATAATACCACAAGTTATACAAGTTTTATTTAACCCTTTTTAATGAAATAACACTTTTCCCTAACCCACTTCTCAATTTTTTATCTTATGCACACATACTTACTTTCAAAAGCTGGCAAAGCCAAACACATCAGATGAGCTTCAGAAAGTAATTTCTGCAATAAAAGGTTTATTTCCATTCTTCACATTGTATCAACATGCTGGAGATACTGGTGACAAGCTGTGCACCCTGCACTTCAGTTCCAATGCCCCAGTAAATTAACTGTTCATCTTTGTAGCACGTATCAATTGTGGATGATTCAAAGGCTTCCTTTAGAAGATCACAAACAGATGCATGCTTAAGAGCATCAATTAGCAGCCCTAAAGAATTTAAAATAATGCTGTGCCTGGACTAGCTTCACATGTTCTCCTCAGAAGAATCAATGGTCCTTCATACAACGCAGCAAAAGGACACTGACTGTTCTGGCAAAAGCCAGGTCCCTAACATCTCACACAAGGTATCACAGGCACTGTCCGCTTTACCAGAAGGCTAATTACACAATGTTTACATGTTTCCTCTCATCTCCAGAAATAGTCACTGATAAAACAGCAAATCAGAAGTAACTGAACAAGCCAGAAAAGTAGAGAAAAACTAGCAAAATATATTGATCTTTATGTGTACGCACAAGCAAATGGAGGCTGAGCCATATACACATTTACACACTTCAGAAACTTTTCAAATTATTGTACGTTTGCAAATTAATATTTTATGTTCATAATTCAACCAACACACCCAAGTAATATTTTTGAAGAAACAAGACTACTTGAATCTGCTGTGCGTATACTTGCACTATATCATATTCTGTCAAAGTCTATTTGCAGTGAATGCAAATAAAAGATAAATAATCCAGGGGATGGAACAACAGAAGCCACGTGCACCACATATGTTGTTAGAGAAGTCTTATAAACCCAACAATTAAAAGACAGCATATTACATATAACTGGAAAAAAAAAAAAAAAGTAATTTTCCAGTATATGCATTTCACATTAAAAGAGGAAAAAAGTTACCTCAAGGGTGGGTGACTGTGTGCATAGGAACTCGTATCACCGCTTCCCCGGTGAAGCAATTCCTGTTCTTAGAACTTGCTACCCAAGGATGCTGAGGCACTGAGTAGGCAAAGCATGATGTAAAGGAAGCCAACTGCAGTCTAGTTCGTAGGACATTCCTGAAGCCCCACAGAACTCAAAGACCATGAAATGAATTTGAATACCAGCTAACAGAAAAAAAAGTATGCAGCAAGGCTGTCTTAAATCAAGAGAACTATAGTTGTCAAAGAGCCTGTATTTGAGGATAAGTGATTTAATTAAATGCAGTGAAGCAGCAGCAGCAAACAACCTGGAAGCAACTGTTTACAAGTAAGCATGAAAGGGAGCACAGATTAGGTAGAAAAGATGAAGAGACATATCAATAAGGAGTTCACTGTGGGTCAGTTCAAACAAGCTGCTATTCAGAGCAACAGCTCAGCCTTTTCTGTTCTAAGAAATTGAATTATTTCCTGCTTCTGTCTTACCTGAAAGCCTGCATTCCATCTCCAGACTAACTTCCTAGGGAACCTTACGAAACACCAATAATGAAGGGAAAGCTTCTTAAAGAATGATCATGAAGATATAGCAAATAACCCTGACAATCACATCAAAAGAATGGAAGGCAAACTAGGCAGGAAAATTAGCAACAGGTGATTTCACTTTGAATTGGCAGCCCGTTCTTTCACCATGGTTTAAGGCCCAGATGGGCTTCTTGTTCTTCATCAAGGCCCCAAGCAGTTAATTATGTAAAATACCTGTGTCTTTTGCAACAACACATGCTGACTCTCTGTTCTAAACACTCCCACCTGGGTTTCTACAGTGATTCATCACAAACAGGAGAATACCAATGCTTGCATAAGCAGGAAGAAGAATTAAGATGACCCGAAAGCAGATTTTGTGCTTAAATGCAGTCAACATTCTTCGAGATGCAAATCATCACCTTATGTTTTATAACTTCTGTGAAAAAAAAATCCAGAAAATGTGATAACAAAATCTCCAGATTTTGAAACAGTATTACTTTAAGTATGCAGGTGACACTGACTTTTGTTTTTAGCCTGGTTATTCTGGATAGGCTTTTTGTTCTGCTCCCCACATCAAGTGCCTCAAGAGACAGAGATTTCAGGCAAGCCACTGCATATCCATCTTATCCTAAGAGATGCCTGACATTAAAAAGTCAATTACTAAAACTTCATGCCAAGCACCTGTGAAATGAGTGAAGAGAGCATCTGCTTTCCAGATTCCCCATTCAGTTTATATGCCAGTTAAACTGATCACTGCTGACACAGAGGGTAATAACTCTTGGCATTTCAACAAGTCAAGTGAAACACAAAGTCCAAGTTCCCAAGAGAATGATTAAAATAATAGGATTACATATAGTTCTGAAAGCAGACAAAACCATTGAGAAAAACTGACTCCCCCAGTACTTATTTCCTCTCTCTGCAGTCGAATATTGGAGAGTAAGATAAAAGCAGTATCACTGAAGAAAAATGGAGTGTTCTACTTCTCTCTAATCAGAGATTTAATATTGTTACTATTATAAACAAATCACAGAATATTACTGGAGAACAAAATTCAGCAACCTAATATTCTGTCTACTTTCAAGTCCTTTCACACTCTTCGAAGAGATGTATAGGCACTAAATACACATTGGCTCTAAAATGCAGAAGCCATATGAAACACAGAAAACAGCACAGTGGCAGCTAATTCACCCACAAACTGACTTACTAGTCCTTAAGTGCCATAGATTCCTATTAAAAATGAATAGGCTTGGTTTTAAATTAGAGTCACAAAGAGTGAAAGCTACCTTGCGTGTTTTTCTTTCCAAATCAAATATTTAACAGAGGAAAACCACAGGTGTCACTGACAAGGAAATATTAGTTGTGGCTTAGAACCACATACATGGATTGAAAAGATGCAGGACCTGTCCTGCCACATGACCTTATAAGTACATAACTCAAGTGATCACTGTAGTCACACAGGAATTAGAAATCTGCCATTTGTTTCCAATAAACAGAATTTAACATTCTTTAAGAAACAAAAGTGGCCCATCCATTTCCCTAGTACATTCAGTGCTTGGCATTAATAAAGCATACAATCTTTTAATCTCAGTAGGCTTAGCACTATAGCGACGGTCAGATAAATGAGTAGGTAGCAAGAACAGAGGAACTGATGGCAGAGCCTGAGTGGGGGAGGAAATAAAGGAGCCCAGAAGAAGTGCCCGCTCAGCATAGGGAGAGTAAGCCTAAGATCCAAACACAAGAGCAGCCTTCTGGATTGTCATTTTTGCAACATGATACAGAGGAGAAAGGCGCTACCTAGTGTTAAATAGTTGATTACAGACAAGAGCCTGGCAAGCAAATAAACAGAATGCAGTGGAAAATCTTTAAGTCCTCCATCATAGCTTCCGAAAAGAGATCTACCTGATGTCACATTATCAGTGAGCATTAGCTTATGTTGTTAATTCAGTTTACTCAATGAAAGCTCATCCAATTCAATAGGTTTGGGCTTCTTGTGCCTAAATTAGTCTTGAATTCTTTTCCCAGTTACTAGGCATAACATTCTGAAAAATATTTATTTTATACAACTAAAAGTAGATCTGATCAAAACTGGGAGAGCCTGGATCAAACAGAAAAGGTGAAATGAATTTGAAAGTTAATTGGAAAACAAAATCAAACAAATCCTTTTAAGTGAAAACTTCAGATAACTGTGTAATTATATGCAACTATTAAGTGTACTACAATTTAAGAGTTACATGCATTTAACAAAATACCTTGAAGGAACACGAAGCAAGGAAGTGAACTGCAAGGCAATGCTCATTCTTCCTGCAGAGGACATACAGTAGCTACCAAGCTGTCTTGTTCTAGCCTGGGCAATTTGTTCAAAATTAGTGCAAGAGCTTATTTGAAAGCCTATTTGAAAACATCCTGTGTGGGAGTGATAATATGAATCTGAAGGACATCTGCTGCCCTTTATATCACGTAAATAACTTGCAAGATTTCTATCCTGTAAACTGGAAAATCTCACCTTCCAGACTCTGCAGATTCTCATACACCATCACTCTAAACAAGAATCTCATTAACTGCTGCCCCTGCCCAGTTCAAGACTGAATCTTTAAGCTGGAATGAGCACTGTCCTAGGAAAGTACATTAAGTTTGTCATCAGGTACCACTCCAGTCACAATTAATTTCTGCTGTCTGATTTATCTGCTTGGACAGTAAGCATAACATATAACGCAAATCACGCATCACATGACAATGCAGTGTCAATACAGCCACAGTGTCACATTCCTGTTAAAGTAAGAACAAATTCTGACAGCACTAAGCTCTCTCCCATCACTTAACTATTTCATTTTCACACCCTACAGTATGACTGCTTTTGAGAAATCCTTATTTATTTTAAGCATGTGCCTTACGATGCTGAATCACACTAAGAAAACACCTATAAAGGATAATAAAGGAAATCACGCCTGCTCACTTCAGACTGCTGAATGTCATCCAAGTTAGGTGTCTAAACCTGAAGCTATTTATGTCTCCAGTTCTGAGATCACTTCATCAGGAAACAAAAAACAGTTGAGATACAGTTTCATATGGATAAAATTTTTCAGGCACATGAAACTGTCTCGAATCTGAATTAAGACAGACATGATCCTTAAAGCTAGTAGTGGCTAAGCATTAAATAATTTGCACTGAAATGAACTAGTAAAACAGATGTTTCTTGACAAATACACGAACATAACTGTTTTCTGACCCTCCTAGGGTCTACAATACAGATAAGATCATCCCCTATGTCCTCCTGTATGCCCTAACTTACGAGGCAGAAACAACTTAAGATTTATTCCTCTCTTCTGTGCATGGTGAATTTTCATCAAGGAACAGTTTTAATGTCTTATTTCCTCAAAGAATCATTTGTAAAGTTGATAATGCTTCAATAATAAAAGGCCATGCTTTTCCCCCCCCCCACTTGTCCACACAGAAACAAGAGGCCTTGCTTCTACCTGAGGATATTAGTTTTTCCTAAGCTAGAATAACTAGAAAATTACCACCCTGAAAGAAATAATTCTGTTAGAATGAAATAAAGGGCTTCTGATAATAAACATTACTCTTGCAGCTAACGGATATAACTGATGTAAGAACACATGCATGCACACACACTTTAAAATTTTCATTACCATCATTATCCCATATTCCAGAGACGCCAAATGCATAATTAGTGGTTATCTCAGTGAGTCATATTCGTTAAAGTAGCCTTTAACTTACAATCAACTCCAGACAGAAAGGTGGACAAAGTTATCTGAAGCAACTCAGGAGGTTAAAAAAACAAACAATTTAGGTAATGCACGAAGTTAATGCTACCTTCCCCTGACTGACCACCAAATCAAAATGCTGCAACAGCTATGATTGCTTAGAATTCCTTGAAATATTAATCCACGTGCCAGCTACTGCCAATCCAAAGTGCCCTTTTAAGCTATGTGAAAAAGAAGCCATCTAAATAAACACATAACTGATATTACAAATTAAAAAAAGCTAAGAGAAAGCTATTTGAAGTTTAAAATAAAGTTTCTATGACCAAACACCATGCATTTTGATATCAGCTCACCAAAGTTTAAGCTGACATTTGTTTCTGTGTTTTTTATTGTTGTTTCGTTTGGCTTTTTTACTAAAAATGAAGTCTGTCACTAACTTGATTTTCAAAGACTCATCAGGGAAAAAAAAATGTTCATGAGTATAAAAACTAGAATTCACGCTATTCAGTTATTTTCCACAAATTACACTAAAAACATGCAGAAATATAACAAAAACTTAGAGGGCAAAAATACAATCAACACAACACTTTTCAGCGATTTGTTTATTTTTTGGTTTACAAACAAAGGCACCCAATATTTCTGTTTGTCTTATAAAAGCTCACAGATTTAGCATTTGTTTCTGAACATCTGTTCCTACAGCAGAAAAACATTACAGGAAAATATAATTTTTCCTGGTCCCAAATTTTAATACCTGTAACTGTTAAGTGATCATGTTGTTTCAATTGCTCTTCTTACTTAACCAATTGGAATACCTCCTGTTATTTGCTATTCAGTACAGCGAATCCAGCTTCCTGTATCAAAACAAAGTTCCAGTCTATTTCTGACCAACATTTATTACGTGCAAACATTGAAGAACTGCAATAGAACAGGGTCCTGATATGGAAAGAAAACAGTACGTTCAACTAGAATTTCACAGACTGACCACAGGAAGCAACATAAGTAACGTAATAAATGTGACACTAAATCTATCATCAATTAAATAGGATGACTGATGAGTTTAAGATACCAATAGTCAACAGATAACCATGGACTCCAAAGAGAAAAAAATCTGAGTTTCTAAACTGTTAAATGCTTAAAGAGTAGAGGTGAAGTGTCCTTTCCTCCAGTTATGTATTCAAGAGTAGATTCCTAAGCAGCTATGAACCAGAAATAATCAATTCATTGGCTTCATAGTTTGCATTATTAAGAGATCAACGTTAAAGGTATCACATGTAGTAATGACTATGAAAAACAAATTTTTTAATTGAGCTGTTGCACAGAAATTATTTTTGGACAATGATGTACTTGTCTTTTTTGCAAACTTCAGTCACATGCCAACATGAGATGAGGACATCATTGGATTGTAGGCACCTCTGAAAAAGTCTACAGTGCAGGAACGCTTAAGCATACTTTCAGGTCTAGTAAGGTACTTGGAGAGGTAACTAAAAATGTAATACACCTAATGCATTTGTTAAAGTGTAACATCCTCAGTCATAGAAGCCATAATTTATTTTCAGCCACAGCCAGAGGTCTCTCACACAAGGTGTGGTCCTAGACCATTTAGGCTTTTCATCACAAGCTGTGTGTGTGTGTGTGTGTGTGTGTGTGTGTGTGTGCATATACACATACACAGATCATTTTAAAAAGGAATTACAGCTTAACTACTTACTACAGAATACTTAGCTTCAACAAGGAAGCCATTGTCTTTTCAAAATGAGATATACACCTGCATGAAAGGTGTTCTCCTTAAAGTAAGGAGTTTCCACAAGAATAGCAAAATAAGTTCTTTACATACTTAATTCAAATAGGACAACTACCAAGGGCAAGTATAATTTAGCTCTTGTGTAATTAAGTCATTATTTGTTTTTTTCAAGCAGATTCAAGAACATATTAACATACAGTATAAACTGATTTTAATGAAAAACACTGGGCAAGGGTGCTGGTCAGTGCATCAATAAGAGGAAAATGACTGTTCTTAAGTAGAGTTCTATGTAACAAAAATTTCAAGGGACCTTTACTTATTGCCTTTAACAGGAATTCAGTCTTTTCTTACAATTTGCTATTTTGATGAGTTTTACCTACCAGAATGAATTAAACGCAGCAAAACACTTCATATTCAAACCTAATAATTTAAACTAAATCATAGAAGAACTGTTAAGATATTTCCATTCTGAAGCACGATGCTTCTTGTTCTGCTTGCCCAGCAAAACAAAGGTTTTATTGGGGCAAAAATGAGAAAGAGTGCTTAGGCAATGGTGTTATGCATGCATGGAATTTTTCATCGCTTAATTTCAAGAATTATTCATTCATGAAGTACTCACTAACACCATGCAGAAATTTACGAACAGGTATATCTCAACAAAACCCTACAGTTTGTCCAACTACAGTTACCAGTACTATGAATAACTATCAAGCATAATAAACTCCTCTCAAATACATTTACGTTTTGGAGTCAGAACTGTAACAATCAAGTGCTGGCTCTGTGTTACCAACAGAAAAAAAAAAAAAAAGGATGGTGAATGATCACTTTTTCCCCCCTCAGGGCTATATTCCTTTTATCTATTCAATGATAGGATCAATTCTGCTTTCAGAAAAGCAAATTGGTCATGTTGACATAAACTCAAGTAGGATGGGGTCAATTTTGAGCATGAAACTGAATCACACCTAAAACCAGATCACAAAAAAGGCCTTTCTGTAACAAAGGGAGGGGACTTTCTCGTAAAGACAAGTAGTCATCATTACAATCTTACTTTGAGAAGACAAGAAGTGGCAAAAATAGTTTTTCCAGGAGATCCACCAGCATTTATGCACTGTGGCGACTGTAAAACCCTTTGCAATTTAGCAGGATTTCAAATAAATAGGTCTACAGTAACTAGCAAATCTTGTATCAATATTCACCTTTCTCAATGTGGAATAAAAATAAAATTATGTTAAGGCAGATTTCAATCAAAAATGTCCCGAACTGCACAGTTACGTTGGTCAGTGGTCTAAAATGTTCTGCTCAGGTTAAAAAGTTAAATACTTGCCTAAAGTCAATTCAGCCTGGCACTTGAACATTTTATTTTCTGTTTTCAGGAAGATATATAACTAACTTTACATATACCATACTATGTATTTTGCACTCCAATTTAAAATAATGTTTTTACAAAATGTGAGATGATTACATGTAACAGATTTTGTGTAGTTAGACTGCTGCTATATGCATAGATGCCCTAATGCTAAATTCTTGTTCTTCAGTATCTCATAGTACTGGAGGCTCTGAAGTAGGAGAGGAACTTGTAGCACAGACTAACCACAAAGTACCAGATATTTCTTGCCATTTGTGATCTTGCAATAAAGATGCGCCAAATCAGGATCACCAGAATTGTATTGAATCCATAGCGTATATTCCTCAACCTAAGAAGGAAAAAAAAAAGAAAATGTAAAAGCCAAGATAGAGCGGCCTACAGGGAAAAAAAAAACATTTATCTACTCATCTCAAGACACACTATTCCAGTCATATTAAATTAGTGTCTGAAGCTAGTCAGTTGAGGACCAAGCAGACTTTTTCACAGTTTACTGTTCAAAGAGAAACACATGAAAATTAAAATGTCAGTCCTGTAGTTAAATAAATATACATCTGCTTCATAGTTGATGAATAAAACCTCCTAGTGTCAAGGTCACACATACTAACTTACATAAAAGTGGTTGCCATAAATTCAAAACCAGTCTATTTAACACTATCATCTTCACTCCTCCGTGTATTTAAAACTGAGCAAGCAGAGACATGAGAAAATTTCTCATGAAATACAGTCCACGATGTCCACTGCAACATTAGACTTCTTCTCAGGTAAGGATATTTAAAAATTAGGGAAACATAATATTTAGGGCATACTGCATATTTAGGGCAATTGGGAATTTTTGCTATTGTCTCATGAGTAAATATAGAAACTCCATAATAAACCAGAATTTGCACAAATTGCTTAGACAAAGGAGAGACCTCTCTGATTCAGCAGACCATGCCAATTTGTATTTTTTAGGCAACCCTACGAAAATACTCACTTACATAGCTGTACAGGCATACTAGATCTTATGCCCAGGCCTTACTCTACATAGCTTAATTATGCAAATATAGTCTGCTTCCATATTACACAAATTAAAAAAAGACCACTTCTATATTTAAGAAAGTATTCTGCTCAGTTTCCTAGAGAAGCCAGTTTCCTTAGGTTCCTGTGTCTTGTCAGTATTGAAAATAGTCTTCTCAACTTCAGATTAGCTAGAGTTTAGTGTTAAATGGTAACAAAAGAGACAAATACAATACCTTGGACTAAAGATATGCTGGAGTCTAACCCTCAGGCAACATAATCCTTCTCTAAACAGAATTGAGATGATCAGATGGCATTCCAAGACTATTTTCTCATGTTATTTTGGTATAAGCCTTCGTACAAAGAATAACTCCAGCACATTTCTGAATGGCATTTAAATCCAAAATTCCCATAAGCTGCCTACAAATGTGACATTCACACTTACAACATACCTGAACTAAAGTGACTATTTATCAAAACCAGATTAGCACATTGCTATGCCACATGTGGCCTTTACAGCCATCTCTTAGGATAGCGCAGGCAAGTTTGGCCAAAATTCTCAACACTGAAATCATTCATGTCAATTTCTTCAGAAGACCATCTAGAAGAAAAAAGTCTGTATATGCCAGTAAAGATCTAAACAGTAACAATGCACCCTAAGTGGAGGAGCTAACAAACACCTAAGAGGCTAAGAGAAGCCATCTTGAAGGAACACCGAAGTTTCCTGCCCTGTACTGGGGTCCATACATGCCTTTGTCCGTTTCCAAAGTAAACCACGATTGTTGTATTAAACCTCTGCGATTGCACAAGCCATTCTGATCTTGTTTAACAGTCTACTTTTTTTTAGGCCTTCCAAAATGGACCCTTATTAAAAACCAGAGGTATAGATTACACAGTATATACTAGCAATTGGAACTATAGCCATGATCCCAGACATACTGAAATTACTAGTAGTGAGAATAATACAAGACCAACAAAAGAATGAAGAAAACTATAGACTGCTTCAATCACACTAGGACAGAACTAACCCAGCAGACCTATATAGAAGCTGTAACAGCTAAGTCACAAAACTGAAAAGCAAAACTTGATGTGGACAGGAGAAATGCAGGAAAACAGAATAAAACCATAAAAACGAATACATACTTATTTAAGTGTTTCCTAGCAGCAGGGAGGCCAGACATTTCTTCATTCAACACATATTTCTTTGTTCCCATGCAGTAGTTTTCCATGTATTCTGCCCAATGTAGTTGTCGAACATCAAAATTAAAAGTCTGCATAAAACAAAAGCTTTCACTGTTAATTGCCTTAAAAAAAAAAAATAAAATAAAATGCTATTTTTGATAAAAATTTAAAGAACAAAGATGACCAGAGGGCTGGAGCACTACCCCTTTGAAGACAGGCTGAGGAAGCTGAGCTTGCTCAGCTTGGAGAAGAGAAGGCTGCTGGGTGACCTCACTGCAACCACCCAGTACCTAAAAGAAGCCTACAAACAGGAGAGGAGTCAACTCTTTACAAGGGTAGACAAAAGCAGGACAAGGGGAAATGGTTTTAAGTTAAGGGAGGGGAGATTTAGGTTGGGTGTCAGGGGGAAGTTCTTTCCTATGAGAGTGGTGAGGTGCTGGAACAGCTGCCCAGAGAGGCAGGGGATGCTGTGTCTCCGGGGGCATTCAAGGCCCTATGCAGCCTGGTCTAGTGATAAATGTGGAGGTTGGAGGCCCTGCATGCGGCAGGGCAGTTGGAACTTGATGATCCTTGAGATCCCTTCCAACCCAAGCCATTCTGTGATTCTATGATCAGTTGACTTCCTTGCAAATAAATTCAAATTTTCTTCTCCTTAACTGTAAGAATGATATAGAGTTAGATCCTGTTTGCAACTCAACTACCAGCTTCCCATACAATCTCTTGAACTTCCATCACATCATGTCTTTTCCTCATCAGTAATGTTCTTCCCTCAGTTTCAAAGTGCACTGCTATTCCATCTGTCCATACAGAATCCCACTCTATTTTCTATTAGATGTTTCTTTTTCAGCCAGGAAATAATTCTTATATGCTGTAGAATAAGAACACTCTGTTCACTGATAAATGCAGTTTTTAACCGTTCTTGAAGTTGTACAGCTGTGTTTTACAAACAACCACATGAACATTTACAGAAGTTATTGTGGAACATTCACAACTCAAGTTTCTCAATGGTATCTATGTCATCTCAAAAGATTCCACAATAGCCAGGTAATTTCTAATAAAGACAATAAGCTCACAGATTCTGAACCAAAATACTCAAAACAGTGCTCCATAAGAAGCTGCCTAGTAGGCCTGTCTTGTGAAATTGTGAACTAACATGACTGCTTGCTTATAGCTTCTGAAAGTTCTACTGCCTTCCCTGACAAATCCCTTCCAGTTCGTAAGCTCATGCTATAGGCACTCACTGTAATGAATTTCTTTAATGTAGTGAAAGATCAGAAAGAGTTCAAGCAGTGAGAAGAGCTGAGAAATCTAATGCTAACTACTGTCAATACTGTATTGACTATGGTTTGAAAAATGTGACACATGGCAAAATTACACCAAACAGGCCAAGTCAGAAATCAACTACAGCTTATGCTATAAAAGCATAGTTAGAGACCCAGTGGAACTATGTACGCACTGTTATTAAGCATAAAAACTCCACCTTGAAAAAACTAACCTTCAAAACCCAGAAGGGCAGAAGGGCTAGACTGCAAGAACAGTAAGACAGCTCTTACGAGAAATTTCATTCACACTTACTCAGACCCTCTGGCTCAACAACAGTTTTTCCTTCTTCCTTAACCACCTTCTCTGTATCCCTTCTGCTGGTACATCTACCCCTCTGCATGGAGCAATTTCAGTCAGACAGCAAATGAAAGGATTTAAATATGCAGCTGTCTTGCTGAGGTATGAAAGATGTACGCAGTTGTTACTGGTTTGAAAACCACAAAGCAAAGAAGTCCAACAAAACCTACTCCTATTCCTCAGAAGAGACAGTGCTAATAAAACAAAGCATTGTTTTATTCATGGTGTATTCAAGCCTAACAGCTCAATCACTTGGTTGATACAGAGAGCAAGACCTGAGTACAAGATCAAGTCACCCTAAAAGTCTTTTCTATCATGTCTTCTGCCACAGGTCCTGCCCTTTGTAATCTCTTATGACATTGCTGATTCAGCTTATAAGAAATAAACACACAGACAACCTAATACATCCAAAAAGACGTGGCAGGAATCTCCAGAATCAATTCAGCACCATGCTCTATTCTGCATTACAGTAAGAGGTATTTCCAATTCAGTTTATCTTAAACCAGTACACCTGCATTTCAGTTTCAGTTTCCCCATTCACATCACACAGCTACTTGCCTTTTTGTCTTCAGGGCTTAGTTGATTCATTAGCATAGTCATATTTTCAGTATTCCAGATCCAAGAATTGCTTGTAAAGTATTCTAAGAATACCATTGCCTTATGCAGACGTGTTATTGTTTTCATCATCCTACAGTCCAAGGAATGGAATGCACAGGTTACAGCAATAAACATGAGTTCAAACAAGAAAAACAAACCAGAAGATAGTAAGTTTCATTACTCTCTAACTCCATTCCCCTACATTAAAGTATCTAAAAAAAACCCCATAATATAATATTTAATGCTTTTCACTTCAGCATAAATTAACAATTAACTTGATGAAAGTATTTAAAACCAAGTTGCACAGTGCAGAGCACGTTTCATATAACAAGGGAGAAAGCTTCCCTAGTCCTCTGGCACACTATGCAAGTCTTCAAACCAGTTTCGTTATTATCAATAACAAAATACAAGATCAATGATTAGAATAAACAGAAATTCAGCTTTTCCCCTTAACCCCTACAGCTTCCACAGCAACGGGAAAGACCACAGCAGATCCTGCTACTTAGGCGATCAGTTCCAGGTTACTTCAAAATATGCAGAAATACCTTCCATTATGCTTCATTATGCAGACTGCAATTCTGCAAGAATATAACTCACAGTACAGAGAAACAATGCTATAAGAATCAATTTGGGCAAGTTTCCCTTTAATCAGAGTATATGAAGTAAACCCAAAAAGTGAGCTATTTAGTCTCATGTGAAAGAATTTTCCTGCTGTAAATGCAGGAATTTTGCAAGCGTTACAGTGCTAGAGATGGTCACTTAATTTTAGTATGTAGTTAGTACTCACATATCCAAATGCTACTACATTTTTGCTTTGGGGACTTGAGGTATTTCCATTTGACAGAACTGCTTCCTTATAGCAGGACACACTGTTCATTTTAAGCAGATATAAAAAGTGGTGTGTGGAAAAAGCTAAGAAAGCAGAACAACCCAGCAATAACAGGAAATGGCTTTCTGAAGCTAAGCTTTGTTCAAAAGAATTCACAGCAGCAATAAGTCACCTCTTTTTCCCTGAAAGTCACCTAAGTGCATTCATACTTCTAGGACAGATACAGCACATTCTCAGAAAGTCACCTGACCAACATATTTTGCATTGCACGACTAACATTAACAGCCAGTATCTCACTCCTAAGTGAATATTAATACTGCCTCTTTTTTGATTTTAATGGACTAATAAAAATGATAGAGATGACTGAAAACGCAGAGCATATCTGATGTACAAAAAGTACAAACACTTCCCCAATATGATTTGTGTTCCTGCAAAATGCTAAACAGTGTAACTGAAAATTTGAGCAGATAAATGTAAATTTGAAGTTTGGTGCAGGCCAAACATTGTTTTTATCTCTTTTTCTAAGACACAGAATGTTATTCTATCTGCTTATGTGTATGTTATAATGCATAGCGAAGCTAACTAAATAAAAATACATACAGCTCAGGTAGCCAAAGAAGATTCTTTTACCTCATCTGCAGACTTGCTCGCTCTCTCTCTCTCTCTCTCTCTCTCTCTCTCACATTGAATTTAGTGACTGACCACAGAATCAGCTGATGATTCATATAATCAGTGGAGACTGTTCCTTTTCTTTGTAGGGTTAGTTTCTTGTTACATCAGCCAAAATAAATGTCTCTATGTTCTCTGAATTGCTAGACCTCACAAGAGGGAAGTGGCAGGAGCTTGCAGCTAAGGGATGGCAGAAGACCAACCTCCTCAGCAACAGCTTATTAACTCGCACTAAATCAACAAGAAACTACTTTAAAAAAAAGAAAAAAAAAGGAACCTCTTACATTCAAACATGTCAGTAAAGCAAGTAATTTAGTGGATGCCTGAATAGTTCTAGCAGACTAGGCCTTTTGGTAAAGGTATTTTAAAACTTGAACAGCACCATATTTCTCCTGCAAATAGGAATATACAGATAACTGAAAGAAGAATATGTAAAATATTTAATGGAACTTTCAAAAATACAGTTCATAGGTTGTTCCGCAGACAGCAATTAGCTACAGTTCTTTGATATAAAAAATATAACCAGTCAGGGCAGCAAACACTGTATCACATCCTCTTTACAAACTGAAGACAGAAAAACCAGACCTGCTGATAACATGGAACTGAATACTAAGAGCAGTCAGCAAGTCAGTATAGCAACACATAAGGCATTCACTGTACAAGCCAGAGTTTTGCCTTCAGCCAGTCTCTAATGTCCTTTGAACAAGATACATACAAAATACAACCGGTTTAGAAATCACGTTAAGAATTAAAAGATGGAAACAACACTTACACAAATCAAGCATTTACAATTCTAGGAGGCATGTTTCTACACCAGAAAATAAAAAGTAGCCTGGCTTAAGGCTTCAACTGCATTTTGAACAAGTCTTAAATACAACCTACTGACTTAAGTCTAAAAAGTTCTGAACTCAGATACAGATTGATCCTTCAATAGATGTACGTGCTGTCAATATTCAAAGCTCAGCACAAGGTATTAGAGATGAAGAAAATTAAGATTTCTCTGAGCTACACTAAGCAAGCTTCCCCGTTTGTCAAATGAAACAGGTTGTCATTTATCTTTAAGCTTTGATGTTTAAGACTAACTGGAATTCTTTCCTAGCAGCTCTCATTCCTGAAAGCGCACAATTTTTCTTCAAAGTCTTCCCAAGAGGCAGTGACTACGTCGAGGGTGGTTTATGTTAATCTTAGTAAGCTTTAATTAAAATTCTCTTTACACCTCCCCAAATTCATCAGCTCCACTTTCTCTTCAGCCATCTAAGTAGCAACAGAAAATGAACTGCTGGAAAAAAATCCCTCAATTACAGCTTTAATATTGCTGTATTCTTCCAGACTAATCGGAAGGATCTTTGAGTGCCTATTTTCAAGTGCTTAAATATTTCAAACATACTGAGCTTTTTATAATAAGGTTCTGCTGTTACAAGTGCTATGCAATGTTACAAAATTGGAAGCATCTACTACGCCTTATATTAAAGTTTATTAGTCGACAAATAAGCTGTGCTATGCAACTAAGTACACACAGCAAACCACTGACAATGCTATCGAACTTGGACAGTGAAGACTATTACCACTATTTATATAACTACACAATACTATACTACACAAATATACAAAATATAACTAAAAAAAGTCTTCAGCCATCTGAAAGATTAAATCCTCACTATGCCATTCAATCCTTACTGTAGTTTTAACACTCACAAAATTTAGAAGGAACATTACATACATTTTTTTCTTTATTTTCCTCAACTGTTATTAATACAGAACTGTTAAATAGAAGAAGGTTTAACTGGAAGCAAAAGCAATTAAAAAAATCTCCTCTCTCACTAAAAACTTTAACTGCTTCTACAAGTACTGCATAGAAGATGAATTTCATATCACAAAAAGACTTCAAAAAGCCAAGTCTTCAAAAAAAACCTCATAAAACAATCTTTCTGTTTGTTGGTTATTTTTGGAATTTTTAATTATTATTAGCATAATCTGTTAGTTGCAAGTGGTCCTAGGTCTGATCTAGTTCTACCTGCTAACTGTCTCTTATTCAGAAACAGTCAAATATGCTGACAGTATGGCAATAGTGCAGTTCAATCTGTGTTAATTTTGTTATTTAGTTTTTTCTACATCATATGCAATAAACATCTCAGAAGTGTATATAGACAGAGAGAGGGTAGGCTATGTACCATGTGAAGTCAAGCTGGTTATTCAGAAATGCTTGTGCCAATTTTATCACCTTTTTACTATACCAGTCAAATCATTCATGCTAAATCAAGGTGGATAAATGTTGCACTTGAGATTAAGCTAGCCCTTCCTCATTCCGCATTATAGAAGTATTACTTCTTTAAAAGCAGTATAACAAATTCAACAATCTCCAATTGTGTTTCCAAGGCTTAAGAGGTTTCCTAATGCATGTCACCTGGTAATTAAAATCAGAGGTCAATGAGACACAACGACCACAGCAGCAGAAGTACACTCCTTTACCAGTGTTCTCTCCAATGTGCCAGTTAAAACAGGTTTCAAAATACTTACAGCCAAGAAATTAGAAACAAAGCTGGACAAGAATAGAGATCTGGCTCCATTTTGTCTGTTATTCAATAACACAAGAGGCCCATTAGGACTTAAAACCGCATGTCTCCTTTGCATTTAAATAAGTTCCCTTACACTGTCCTAAAACAGGCTCTCATTTAAAAAAAAAGCTTAAAAACAAAAAAAAGAAACACTGTATCATTAAACATATATTCCTTTAAATGTACTGGGTGTCAAACTTTTCAGCTTTTTCTCCAAGCAACTAAATTAAACATTACAGCTTTTTTTTTTTTTTTTTTTTTTTTTTTTTTTAAATTTAGTTGAACTTTTTTTTTCCCCAACAAATTGAAGATCTTGTGCACAGTAGGAAGCCTGCCCACCTACAACTATACTAAACCAACTGCTAGAACTCACTAATACTTCACAGGCAGGAAGATAAATTTTCCACATCATCAACTACACTACTACTGATTAAGGTTCTAAAATGTGTGTTTGGTGTCCAAATAAGAGCTCCAGGAGGAACAAAAAACAAGACTCAATATTTCCAACATTACAAATGTAAAAGCGATCTAAACAACGTGTTAATATTTACTGCCTTGGATCTGAGTTACTATCCCACTGGTTAAACACTGACAACATTCTAGCAGTATTATTTCCTGCTTGTATGATAGCAGGTTGGTTTTTATAGCAGTTATTTTTAGCAAGTGATAAAATCTTCATATCTTTCAGGGAATCTCTACAAATTACTCAAAAATATTGATATTACTGAAGAATCAAAACAGCTGAGGACTCACGCTGAAAGCCTTTGTTTGATCTGTGGAGTTTAAATGACATGGGGAGCTTACTATACAGGCACAGCTTCCCATCACTACTGCTGCTGTATTACACCAGTGAGTAGGCTGGGAACAAAAGAATCCAGATCGGTCTAGAAGTTTTCTCTTACCAACCACTTACATGGCTTCTTTTATTGATCCAATGCCAAACCTGTTACATGACTTTTTTTCCCCTCCTAAGACAGACCTAGACTACAGACAATGAAAGAATACTCACTTGTCTTAATACACTGTCACCACAGTGGAGATTTTAGAGTCTGAAGACGAATACTTTTGAAAACATAATATATACAATGAGTTAAGATCATACGGCTTGGAAAATCTGAAACAAATTGCAGTGATGTCACATATTCCTTCTATGTAATCTAGGTTGGCCTATTTAGCAGGATTACGCTATTTTCACCACTGCAGAAGTTAGCCAGCTAGTAATTACTATAAACTGAATGGAAGGTTGAGATGATACAAAGCATACCAGATCAGTCTGTATCATATACAAGAATAACTTGCAGTTATTAGTGATCTCCCTTCCATTTTCAGTTTATAAAAGCAACAACAATCTTAATGCCAACCACTTTGCAGAGTGGAAATGCAGTCAACGGATTGTTATTGCTCACAGTTAGTAAATCTAGACAGAACCCATGCCACATCCTCTTCACAAGCCTCCACCACCTTGCCAACAAAGACACTTCTAGCCCTGTCCTTCTTACCATGGCTTATGACCTGTCAATTTGAGCAACACATCATACGAAATTGCAGGCAGTATATGGCGAACTGCAGTCCGATACTGATGTAAAAGAGGATTGGAACAAAGAACAATGCTAGGGTGCCTTACTGCACCATCTAATGGATTTGTCTTGTAATTCAAATATAGGTGGTATGCTGTAGGAAAAAATAAGGATCAACATATTTTTAATACTTATCGTTTATGAACGAACATTTGCTGTATTTTATATTCTTTTTACCCTGACTACTCAACCCCCCCCAAGCAAAATATTCAACAAAACATCCTCATTTTTGCTAGAAAGTTTAAAACTCACTTCAAATTCAATGACCTATTCTCAGAGACAAAAGGATAAAAAAAAAGCTGAGTTTTAGTCACAAAGCATTCAGGAGAAGAAAATGAATATACATCATCATACTGCAAGCATAGCTTTGTTTAAAAGTCAGAGGAACAGATAAGACAGAGCTAGTCATCATTACCTTGGACTTCTTCCAGTAATCCTGAGGTAGATATCATACAGGAATGCTGGGGCCTTATGGCTTACAGCAATCCAGTAATGATATAAAAGGTGATTGGAAGTTAGATTTACATTGGGCCGTCTGAAGGCCTGTTCGAGAGGATTCCTCTTGAAAGTAGAAATTACATGGTACTCTGAGAAAGAAAAGTTGCGTAACAGCTTTGATAGTAACCATGTAAAATTCAATGGTTTTCAGAGAATATTACAGTGTACAATACCTACTTCAGTATGCCATTCAAATAACCACCCTAGCTCTTCTACAAATCACAAAAACTAAAACAGTTAAGCTTTTAACTTAAGATACTGTTAAACTGGTTCGTGTTATATCAAGAGGCCTTTTATGCTTTTATCTTCAGTAGTATTTTACTATAGCTTCTCTCTTTCTGTTCCTCTTCCCTACACAATAAGTTGATTTCAAGAATTCAGTTAATAATATAGCATGTAAAGCTATTTAAAAATTCCTCTGTATTTCATAAAGCCTATTCTAGACTTGTATAAAAATACTTTTGAAAACAGACTGAGGATTAGGCAAACATCTCAAGCGCATTCCAAATTACACTTCCTACAAGTTGCCATATTCAATCACTTTTATGAAACGCTGTTAGGACTGGACTTCGAGAAACTGAAATTTGACAACCTGAAAATTCTGTGCATGGTGGACATGCACATCTTTAACAGTTATCTTGAAATTCACTTGGTCTTTGCAATCATCTCCTGCAATTTTACGCTGTTACTTATAGAGTGTAACACTCCAGTAAAATTGGGATATAAATGAAGTCAGCAATTTTCCAAGTTGAGCTGAAGCAATAAGGTTTATAAATATAGATAAATAAAATGGGCAAAAGTAAGTAAAAGCATGAAGAAAGTAGTCAAGAGAAATAATATGGATTTAAGTAATTAAGATACAGAGAAGAAAATAAACTAACCTTAGGAACTCTGTTTCTAAAAACTGGAGAGCTAACAAACGTTTAGCAAGGTAAACCTGCTGGCACGGTGTTTATTATAAGAACCACTACAGAGTTCCTGGCACATGGGTTACATTTTAGTCAGAATATCTAAGAGTTGAAAATAGGTGCCCATGCTTTCTTAAAGATGTCTTTTCCCTCTGCTTAAGTAGTGTCATGTAACTGTCAGGTAATTAAAACAGCCATTAAAAAAAAAAAAACAACCTGAAGCTAGAAACAAGAAGCTTCAAGTGCCAAACTACTATCATACCTCTCAATTATGCAGCTGCACAAAGTACTTCTAATTTTGAACTATTTACCCACGTGTTTACAGTGAGGTTGGCATTAAATCCACAATCACTACTTCTCCTCTCAGCAGTGCTCTTCTTTGTGTACTACCCACACTGCACAGATCAGGCTGTGGCAGCATCAAGCACACATAATAAAAGATATTTATAAAAAAAAAAAAACCATGCAAAATACAGAAGAGAATGAAAAAGCACAAGGCGCTGCAAAATTGAGAGGCATGGCTATTATACTAGTTTCAACAACAGAAAGGCAACATGACCTACTGATTTCCCCCCTCCCCTTCCCCAACTTGACCTTAGTTTTCTGTTAAAGTTTATAAAAAAAACATGGCATACCAACTTCACTCCAGTGGAAAGGGTTGGTGCCACCTGTTGTACAGTTATATACCATGATATTTCTTGGTCTGGAAGAGAAAAAAAAAAAAACCAATAAGTTAAAGAACAAATAAGTTTTTAAAAAGGAAGATGGGAGAGGAGGAAAAAAGCTGCCATAACACCAAAAATCATACCTGAAGTTAACCTAACCAGTAACATAAATTATTTAAAACAAATTGTCAGCCTCATATTAGTTTTTTTGCTTCCTATTAAATTCTTCCAGTATTTAAATCCATCTTTAACTAATGCATATATATATATATATATATATGCATATGCGTGTATACACACACACTGTGTGTGAACAATTTTCTCCACCACAGAAGGCTTTTTCTAATTACTGTAAATTACAATGGTCACAACAAGGCTCAGGAAGAATTACTTAAGTATAGCTTATACAGTAGTATCATAGGTGTTATCTTCCCCTTCACTATGAAGTGCTAATCATCGCTTTAAGTTACACACTGATGGACTAACACTGTTAGAATCTTAAAGCCCTTTATCCTGTGGGAACAGCAGAACACTGATTAAGTATCAGAATGATTAGTACCATCACTTCAAAACACTTAGCAATCTTTACTGTCACTTGCTGTACCTATTAACTCCAGAATACCAAGCTGCAGCCAGTGTCATATTGACAACAACATCTACTGGAACAAGATCTGCTACTGCACCATTGGAAGCTCTCATTGTTCGAAGAATTCCTTTTCCTGCCTTAAAAAAACAAAATAAAGAGACAAAAAAATGCACCAGTAAAACACACGAAGCTTCTAAATGGAAGAATTATTAATATTAAATATTTTTAAAGTAATTTCATATTAAGAAATTACTTACAGCAATGAAGAGACCACTAGGTCCATTGAAGTTATCAATCCATCCCTATCGTGAACAGTTGGGAGGAAAAAGTTTGAGTTAGCAAAGTCAACAATTTTAAGTGAAAATTTGTCAAGTTAACTCAAAAGACTTATTAGTTTTCATACACCTAAATGAAGCTCACCCAAAGTAAAATCAGGTAACATAACATCCTATAATACAGATAATCGGCCTCTGTAGTTTCACTGGTCCTTTTAAGTGAATTATTCATTTGCTTATTTCTTACAGTTAATAAAATGCACTACACGTTTGTGTCCCAAATATTTATATTTTTAGAAAACTTCCATCAACTCAGTCCAATAGTTGCCAACAAAACTGCAAACTCTTGTGAGGGTTTTGGTGTGTTTTGTTTTGTTTTTTTCCAAGTAGAGAACATTTTCACTTAACTTTAAAGCCAACATTTAGACATTATGTACGAATTGTTCTGACACATACATACTCCAGATTTGTGGTGTCAATTATATGTATTATTGAGTAGTTAAGAAATATTTAGTTGAACTGAAGCTATTCCAGCAGTGTCTCCCATACACGAGGAAGCATATGGCATAAATATTATACTATACATATATCAATATATAGTATAGAGCACATACAATGCATGTCATTCCCTGCCATTACGAAGCTTGGTTCAGTGTTTTGACTCCACTTGTCTTATGTGCCACACACCCTACTTTCCTTAGTGACACTTCATAGCTATTGACATGTTAAAGCACCCTCAAGAAGGAAAATGGTTGCAAAAGATTTTTACATGTGAAATCGTGTCTCCCATTGTGACATAAGTATGCTGTTCCACATTTAGAAGTAATTTACATCCCTATACATCCAATACATGCGAGTATCCTGTTTGATGTCTTTTCTATCATAGCTGTTAACCAGAAGCAAATCAAGCCACAGCTCTGAAATCTAAAAGGTTTTCTTCTACAAAGTTCACTACACACACAAGCTGTCAGTACATACTACAGTTTACAAGCAAGACAGACAGATGAAAACTCAGTAACTTACAGGAAAAGGCTCCTTCCAGCTAGCACCAACAATAGATGGCCTTATAATGGCAGTGTTCAGTCTTGCACCTTCTTGCTGTACTACATATTCAGCTAAGGCTTTTGTATATGTGTAGGTGTTAGGCCTGTCACCTATAAGTTTAGGAGTAATATCATTTACTAGGCTATCATCCATCCACCTAAAGAAACAAAATAAAAGAAAGTGTAAATAAATGTACACTGTTTCACTGGAGAAAGTGAGAGGAAAAAAGGAAATCTAAATAAATAAAAAAGACTTCTGAAAGTAAAACTTCTATCCCATCTTTTCAAAATATCACCCAGGAAAAACAATGTGTAAGCACTCCCCAAGAACCTGCATAAGCACACACAAATAAGAAATTCTGCAAAGAAACATAGGTAATAATTAACAATTCGGTTCCATATTTCCTGTGTCTGCAATAACCCCACTAGGTAACACTAAATCTGTATATTTTAAATCTCAGCTTGAGTCTCTGAACCTAAATCCAGCTCCCACTGAATTCTGCAAGCCACATACTTTCACATTAAACTTAGAAATTGTAAAACATTTCCATAAGTATTTGTTTATCAGAATTTGCTGTCAGATTATATAGGGTTTGGCTTTAAAAAAAAAATCTATAGCTTCCAAAATATAATTTAAGAAAATAAAAGAGCCAGGATTTTTGCTTATTTAAACTAAAGGTTAATTTTTGAAAGATGACAGAAAAATATCAAGTGTAACAAAGCCCGTCTTCTACTTATTTTTCTTAACAACAACTGCATATTTACAGAACTGGTCTGAAAGAAGAGCTTAAGGAAGAAAGTTTAATATGAGAGCCTACAACAGCAGTGTAGTTAGGATGGTTTATTGACACTATCACTAGCTTACATAAGACTGCTAATACTGATTTTCATGCTCATTTGGCTTTAAATTAAACTATAAAACTTGAGCATCTGAGTGCAAATATTAAGAACAGAAACTTGTTTTTCCAAACCAGAACACGTGGCTAGTTCCAAAACACTTCTGCAAACATTTCATACGGTATACTGTAGACACTATATTTATAAGCTTAGTTAAATATAAAAGCTTGTTTTTAAGAAATCCTTGCTATTTATTATAAAAGTTACTATCATGCCTTGTTTGTATTTTAAAAGAGCATACAGACTGAAATGGAAAATTCACTCCATGAGCAAAAGAGAGAAGGGCTGCATGTTTTGAAGTCCACCTGAAGAAGCATAAACTAGTTAAGTTCTTGTCTGATTCACTCATTTATTATACTCTATACTTCTGTACTGAAGAGCCTCTGCAAAAACCTCTTTGGAATAGGGACAGTGAGGTTCCCAGCATTAATAAGCTAAAAAGCTGATAAAATTACAAGTCCCAGAATTACCTTCAATGTTGGGTTAAGTGATCATACACCTCTAAAGCAAGCTGGGACAGAGGGGTTCCTAACAGCCTAGCCACACAATTCCACAAGCTCCAGGGCTAATAAGACAGAGTGCAAAAACATCCTTCCAGTGGCAGCACACAAGAAGCTCAGTTTACCCCACTTACTCTGGAGGCTTAGACAATAAATGCATTATTTATCACCTAGAGATCTCTATTATGTTCCAGACTCCATTCCATATCATGCAATACTTTTTTTTTTTTTTAATGACAAGATTTCCTTATAAGATTCAATACTACTCCATACCGAGCTCAGCTTTAAGTGACCATGAAACCTCAGCTTGTTTCCTTTACAGAAAAGGGTAGTGTCAGTCATACTTCAGATTAACAGGACAACATAAACTTGTTTCTTAGGTTCTGTTTCTTAACTGTTTGATACTTCACTACTAGAAAGCAAATAAAGATTCCTGAATTAGATTAGTAAAGCATAACACATACTCAAGAGAATCCATCAACTTCTTGGGATCAACAGGAGGTGGATAAACAATTTCCTCAATATGTTTTCGATTGCAATATGCATATGCAGTGGAAACATGCATGAATACTTCTAGATTCGTCATTTGCTGTGCCAAAGAAAGGAGCTGCTTTGTGGAAAGCACATTTAACTGAACGGCATCTCTGTTGATTAAAAAGAAAGTTAATCAGTAAAAAGCAATACACAAAAAATGCATAAAGAAAAAACGAGTCAATCCACTAATTCTTTCCTAAATACCTAGTGACAGATATGTGGTATTTCTAACATTCCTGACTTACTTCCTTACCCCATGTACAGTATCATAACCTTCTGCTCATAAAAATATGGCACAGTCTATGTAGAAATTTCTCTCAATGTTCAAGATACTTTTCTTTAAGTTCTACCCTGTTCTTATTGGTAAGATAGGCAAAGTCAGCATACTTTTGGCTTCCTCAAGCTAAACCCTAATACAGTAAATTTTTCAGAAGATGCAAAGGAAAAAGAGATACAACAGAACACCCAGCTACTGTATGAGACGGCTGTCAATTTTAACAGCAGCTTTAAACTTCCTAGTTCAAGTTAAGTCAACACCTCAGGAGGAAGGCTTAGAGAGCTAATAATTTGGATTTGGCTAGTATTTTCTTGTAGGACAGCTGAAGACTCAGTAGCACAAAAGGATTACATAAAGAAGAACAAATAAGAAGGATTGAAATACCATACCACATACTTCCATCTCTCTAATTTAACTGCTTCTCATAAAAACAGCACCCTTAAGGATGCCACAGAGATACACCTAGTCTCTTACACATTTTGCACCACATCATAAAACACCTTAATGATCAACTTCTGTGATTGTTTTATACATTCCAGATATTCTCTTCAGTCTACAGAACTTACTATGGGAGCCAGCATTCTTGTATACAACACACTAATCAACTAAGATTCAAGAATGCTGCTAAATCAAGCTTTGCCAAACCTTTTTCCCCACAGTGTTACATTAACAAAATGTTTATTTTAGGGAGGGAAAAACAAGATTAAGGCTGCTTTATCACATATTATCACCGAAACATTAGGGGACAGCAGCCACGGAACTGTTCTAAAGCAATAAACACCATTCAAAAATATTACCTCCAAATAAGTTACTCTGTTTAAAACAGTGTTGTTCTTAGTACTCACTTCCTCTTTAAGGAAGACCAAGTAAAAAGTTAATGATGATAATATCTGTACAGTGATGCAGGCAGCTTTCAGGCAAATTAGGAAGAGTTTCAAAATAAGCCTCAAGTATTTCACTTCCTTGGTTTCATTCCTACTGCTGACCCCTAGCTAAGTTATTTTGAAGCCCATTGGAAGAAGCACATGCTATGTAAGTTTTTGCCCAATTTATTACATAATGACTAAAGAGCAACTACTATATTCCTCTAAAAACATATTAATTCTATCAAGTGAAGTCTCAAACAGGAAGTGCAGCCACAGCAAGTTAGTTTCCTTGGAAGAAAGGCAGTGAGCCTTTACCACCAGAAAGGAGGTAACTCCCACATTATGGTGTTAAGCACCTTTACATCATTTACTCCTGTTAATAAAGATCTGATGAAGGCTGATTTAAAAAAAGAAATATTCTGGCACATCTGCTAGGTGCTCCAGCCCCAAACCCATCCTAATAAGTGTTCGTTTTCTGCTGTGTAAACAGTGCACTGCACCCTCGAGTGGAAATTGCCAGAGGCTTAACTGCATCAAAAGCCCATTTCACTAGACTTTCAAATTGCTGCAGACTCCTTTAGGCCTCTGACAGGTTGGCAGCTCCCTAGCATTCTAAGGCAGTAGAGCAGTGATAAAAATGGGCTACCTTCTACTATTCCAGTATACAGGACAGCACTTTCAGAGAGGCAGTGCCAACATTTTTAACAACTCAACATTCTCTTCATAGAAATTTGAGCTGTTTACCACAAGATCATAATATCTGTTTGTTTGGGAACTGCTGAGTCATGGCCTGAACCTCTGACTGATCACCTGAGGCAAGCAAGGAGTCAGCCACAGGAGCACAGGTGAAGGCAATTCACCTGTGCTGCAGGAAGGGGTGGAGCCTGGCTGCACCTCTCCAAGACCTATTTAAGAGCTGACTGCCAGTGAGGAAGGATCTCTTCTGGAGATCTGCTCTGCTGGAGTTTTGTGAGTGAGCCCAGGATACAGGTAAGCTTTCTATCTATTCTCTTTTTGTTATTATTATCTGCTTTGCCTAACTCATTGCTCACCTCAGGTGATCAACCAGAGATTCAGGCCATGACTCAGCAGTTCCCATACACTGCTTCAGAAGAATTTTCTTGCTTTTGTGAGCCTTTATTGTATTATTTCCTTAGTACAATTCCTTTCCGTACAAGATGAAAGCTATTCCACTTGCAGTTTTCAACCGATTTCTAATTCTCCCTATTCCAACCTCTGCAAACTTCCACTCTTCTTACTGAATGACTTTCTGAAGTTATTTAATCTGCTCTTTTGTTCCTCAAGGAAATAAATCAAGTACTGGAACTGTTTGTATTCCCTCTTACACACAAACTCCAGTATGAGTAATGAACACAGTACACACTATAGAGCTACAGCTTATTTACATCCTCTCCAGCTCTCCCAGAAATTGGAGCAATGCATGAAGGAAGACTAAGAAAAGCAACTGTATCTCCAAGCTTCTTCTCAACCACTTCCATTCAAGAAGGGCTTTGAAAATTAGGCAAAGGCCTCTAGTTAAATAAGGGAGCCTTCAGCAGAGTAAAAAAAGGAAATTATCCATTTCATTTCTATGCACTAATAGTCACTGTGTCTAGAATTTCACACTGTGTTAAAGTTCATGTTGAGTACTGCAATTCTAATCTCTGTCAACGCAAACTTAAATACTGTACCTCCATCTCTTTAAGAAAAGAATAAAACCCAATAGCTAAATATTAGTTCTAGGGAAATGATTCTACTTCAGATACTAATCTTTAAATTGACCAGACATGGAAAAACAAGTTACACATCAGACCACCACATTTGCAAGGCTGTGCAGATATCCTTTCCTCTGAATACCAACAGCTTATCACACTAGACCATACAGAATTGTAGACTCACCTTAGTGTTTCATTGAATCTGACTGTAGCAGCACAATGAAATATAATATTAATGCATTCTATAAGTTTTTCCTTGACTGGGTCACTAAGGTCCAGTTCAGGCTGAGTAAGTTCACTTGTAATCACTATAATTTTTTCTTTGAAGTCTGGCTGCTCCTCTCTCAACCTGTCAAAGAGCTGTCAAAAAAACAAACATAGGAACAAAAATTCAAACTGATAGCCAACAAAGATATGATTTGTAACTGAAAAGCCACACTTTTTGTCTACATATTCATCTTAACAAGTTAGCAATCTTACAACATGCTACTGACTTCCCAAGAACACACTCTATGTTGCATTAGTACCTAGTTTATCCCAAACAGCAAAACCAGAAGTACTGCATGTTTTACACAGAAAGCAGTAAGACTTCAAATAAAAATTTTCTAATAGTCATCCCTATCCTGGAAGTCAGATATCTCGGAATGTCAGAAGGAATAATCTCTACAAGACAACAGAACATAAAGCCTTTTTAGGCAGCAGTCTTAGCACTGCTTTCTTTCCTTGCAGCAGGGAGGACTACGAACCTGCACAAGTTATTTTAATTTTTAGGTTTAGAAAGCTTTTGTTAAGCTTGAAAAAAATCCAACATTTATGGAAAAATATTCCTGGACTTACGCCAGATTTTGGGAACTTCCAGATTAAGAAACACAGAAAAATTACCTGCTTCTCTAGCCAATCAAGAGAGAAAATAACAGGGTTAAAGGCTCCTCGTTATGTTAGAGTATCTGAGTAATTCTTATCAAACTGGTGGTCAACTACTTAAGTAGCAAAAAAAAAAAAAAAAAACAACCCACATCTCTCACCCTCACCTGTGTTCATCATATACCCTCCTCATGGTTAACTGGATTCTAACCATGCAGCTTAATATGCAGATAATTAGCATGCAAGTTATCCTGAGCAAAAGAGTACTGTGAGTATGGAGCTAAATGCACCTGAAATTTTAATCAGAACAGGCCCTACTTAATTGCACATGGGCCATTCAATAGCAGTAACGCTGAAGTAAGAATGTAAGATGCATCTAGTAGTAAAAACTTTGGATCAATTTCCCAAGCAAGAGATTTCACCTTTAAAAGACAAAGTAGCCAAGGTAGCACTTAAAGACTGTGATCACAACTGCTTCCACTGAACAAGACATTGCTGCACTAGAACTAGAGTGAAATACCCCAGTAGCTTTGTGATTTTGTCTTTTTTACTTTATAATACAAAAATACATTTAAAAAAAGTTTTGTTACTTACATGCATTAACTATACTATATATTTTATATGTGGCCCAAGACTATTTCTGTTCAGTCAGCATGGCCCAGGAAAACAAAAAGGTGGGACACTCATGCAGTAGCTATTCTTCTCAGGAGGAAAGTACCCTCACTCAGTCCACACATCTACAGAGAAAATCACTTAGCTAATAATTTGATGCTTCTATAGCACAGAATTTCAGTGCCTTTACTCTGTTGCCACAGGTTTATGGTAATACAAATAACTAATAGATCTGTAATAAACTATTGAGGCAAACATCTCTGTTCTATTTTCAAAAAACAACTAAAACAACCTGCTGATCTCTTTGCTTACCAGTAGATCCAACAGCACACTGAAAAAAAACAAAACTCCAAGCATTAAATCCCATCTTACATTAAAGAAAACAAGGCAGAAGGAGAAAAATGACTTGAGACCATCTGAAGGAGGATCTCAACCTAACCGTACTACTCCCAGGCTACACTACCTCCTGCATGTGATTATACATTCTCTTAACATGTTTTAACTCAGATATTTGACTTCCCAATACTGCTGAACAACCTACTCTTAATTTAAATACAGGATAATTTCCCATTATTGGCTTTGCTTGCTTTCAAGTATTGCAATGTTTGAAATAGGACTACACTATAAGGTCTTAGCATTTAGGTTTGTTAGAATAAAAAACACTTAACAGCATTTTGCTTTAGGCAAACCAAAGTTGTTCTCATAGCAAAATGGGAGCAAGATTCAGAAGGACAAATAAATATGCTGTGAGAAAGTGATACATACCTTACAGCTGGTTATTTCCTCTATTCGTGCTTCTGGTGTCTGCCCTGCTTTGGGTCTTACCAATACATACACTGCTTTGACTTTAGGACAAGATCTGAGCAGTTTTTCCAGAAGCACTTTTCCCATGAAGCCCGTAGCTCCAGTCAGAAGAACATTCTTTCCTTCATAATATTCAGGTATGGAAACCATTATGACCTTAAGATAAAAAAGAAATATATATTGTGGGACTTCCAGAAGTTCAAATTTATATAAGGTACAAACTGCATAGAAGCAAATATTCAACCTCATACCTGGGGAAAAAAAAAAAAAAGGCTTACTAGATATTGGTGCTAGTAATCAGTACTTAAAAACTTGTTCTTTCCTCCCCACCACATTCCACAGAGTCCCACAGAGTCACTACAGTCATTCCAGATCATAAAACTGCCCCATCACATTTTGTTCAATTCCTTGAAGACTCACTCCATTTAAGAAAACAGCTCACTTTTCAGCCTCTCTATGTGCATGGCCATGGCCATGCAGCCACGACAAGTGGTTGTTCCACGTAAACTAAAGGTCACATCATTAAAATACAATCACGAGTAGATACTTAAAATACACTGACAAAAGACAGGGAGAACTGTCTGTCAGCAGCACTGCTTGTCAATGTCAGGCTGAGTCTTCAAAGGATGGATGTGTGGCCACAGAGAAGGTAAAGTCAATTGCTTAGTATAAAATCTGCTGGTCTTTTTCTATTGATTACGTGAAGACATATTACTTTTTTCCTCTCCCAGTCAACCATGTGGGGATTTTTACCTAGTTCTAGATACTATAAATAGGAAGACTTCCTAAAGATAAATGCAATGCTTTTTCAATGTGGTCTTCAGACCATGACCTTAAAGACCTTAACCTGTGCCTCAGCCAACTTCAAGTCATTCTGTAAAGCCCCATATACCAATAAATTAAAAAAAAAATCCTAAAATGGCTTAGCTTTAACTGAAAAAGACTACAGCATGTGGCTATATTTCCACCACAGTGTATTAATCTAACTCAACTGCTATAAATAGCAAGCTGATATAGCAGAAGTCTAGCTGTAGTCTCCTACAGTAAGTCTGCAAACATCAACCATTACACTCAAAACACTACAGAAAACATTTTATGCGTTCTGTCCATGATGTTAAAAGAAACATCCTACAAAGAGAGTGTTTCTGAAAATATTAAGAGTTAAGAGTTGCAACACTGAATGACTGAATAGAATGAAAGCCTTTCCTCAGCTATCACTCAAGAATATGAGAATGCAACTTCTGAAGTGCTGTAGTCTTTTTTTGTTGCTGCTGTTTCTAAATAGCAGGCAGGAACTTACCAGGGAACATGTACTCCTGCAATTATTGTGGAAGCACCTGAAAAAAAAAAAAAAAAAAAGGACTGTGGGGCACAGTAGCAAATTTATAACAGATTAAGCACTGCTATTTGTAATGGCCACAGGACATCATCCAAAATTTGTTCTGTGAAGGCTGATGAGATCAGCTTACTGTAAATAGGTCCCCCCCACACATCCACCTTTCACATTTGCCACATACTTGCAGACTTACCACCCACAGTAAAGGAATAGAAAACAAGGTAAGACAACCTTTGGAGCCATTTTTTCCCATCTAATTCAAGACATAGTCCTACCGTCTTCACCAGGGCTCCAGAATTACAGACTTCTTATGACTTCACATATACCTAAATTCTTGATTTTTTGCTATTTGAACATACCATTCAATCCCATTTATTCCTAAAAAAATCTCCATGCTTGTTCCTACATACAGGATAAGACCTGTTTCCTCTGAGAGCACTCATGCACCCTTTACTGTACCAATTTTGTCACCAAGATACCATTTTACTGTAGTTCTTAAGAATTCTTGTTACTTACTCATATCTTTCATGCCTTTTACCCAGTAACAACATTTAAATACTGAAATAGTCACATTTGCTATGGACCAGCTTTAAGCTGGCTGAAAAACCTGACAATGTTTTAAGTCATATGATATAAAGAAAACTAGAAGCCAGAACACATCAGAAAGTTTCCTGCCTCAGTTATGTCTCACAACACTCTTCTGACCAAAGGGTTTGCATGAGATAAAAAACAGCTATGTTATTCTCCTGAAACTTTTTACAGAACAGCAAAGCTATACAACATGTAGACCTACAGCTATGATTAAGAATGACGAAATCTGATTGCTAGGAAGAAACACACAAACATACTCAAGTACTTGCACTTAAGAGGCAAGAACACCAACATTCACAGGGTTTTCTTGTTTACTTTTTAAGGATTCTTGACTGAACTATTTCCTTTGAGCAATTCTATACTGTCTCTCCTCATTCTACTCTCCAGCAACTACAGCTTTTGGTAGTTTTTATTCATAGCAATTTTCTACACTAACTCTGTCTTTTCCTACTTGTATTCCTCTTGCAGTTTCCAGCTAGAAAAAGATAACTGCTAATCTTTTAATAAGCATGTGCTGCTGCCAAATTATAAGAATAAATGCTGGGCTTGTGAATAAATTGCCTAGAAGCACCATGTTTGACTCAAGGATAAAAACCACGCATGGAATCTGAGGATGACTGGAGAAAGACTAACACAGATCAGGTTGGCTAAACCTCCCAGAAAGAAAAAGTCAACTCAACTGCAGGAGTGGGAAAGAATGTTCCCACTCTCAATCTATCTTTCCCCACCTCTTCTGAGAGCTCATCTCAACATGCCAGTTAACGCAGCGTTGCTGGCAACAACTACCTTTGAACTCAGAAGGGACTTAATCTCACAGGTATGATACATTAGCTGTGTTGCCTTTTAAAGCTCTTCTCTGCTCAGCAGTTTACCCTTGGCTTAAAGCCAACTACTGAACTAAAGAAGAACTATATCATAACTACGTTTCAAAATTCTGTTCAGAAATAAATGTAGTTCCCAGAAGAAGCTGAGTTCCGCTTTTAACACAGAGCAGGCTGGAGTTAGATCAAAAAGGATACCTACCTTGCAAGACAACACAGCAGAATCAAATTCAGCCTAAGGTTGAAATGTCAGCAATCTTCCATGTTATAACTGAGTTGTCGCCAGCACAAAATCAGCTATACTTTCTCTATTAACTAGCAATATGTATTTTCACCACTTATTCAATGACTTCTTGACCTCACCTTCTACAAACAATGCCAGATATTTCTGTTAAATACAACACTGCCTTATGTACACTTGAAATTATCCAAACTTTTGTAACTGCTTTTTGAGCTAGTAAGTAACAACAGCTAAGGAAAAAAAACACTGGGCAGATGAAAGAATAACTAAGAGTTTTCTTAAGAACTCTTGGTGTAGAAAAGGCATGATCACTGGACGACTTGTAGAGATAAACTGGCCTTAGCGAGGAAGCTTACACTAAAAATGCCACAGAGAAACTGATGTTGACATACTTATGAATTCATAGGTGCTGGTTTAAACCAAAGCTGGCTGAAGATCCAGCTCATCTGAAGCGTGCAGCCCTTTAAGGCATCAAACACCCCTTAGCACTTCAGTAAAAAGCAAACCAAAAAAACACCTACTGGATTCTAGCCAACATCCCCCATCTTGTAAAACAATTCTTGTGTCCAAGACTGAGCAACAGCTATTATGGAGCAAACAACAGCAGCTCTGTTTGCCTCCAGAGCAACTACTGTAATATTTAACTCACTGCTTCAAAGAGGTCTCTATGACACTCAAAACAAGGGCAATTCTCAGATTTGTCCAAACACAGATCAAGATGCTTAAAGACTTGCCTTCAAATCTGCCAAGAAAGACTTCTGCAGTTCCAGTGAATGTCTGAATGCTAAACCCAGCAAATAGGAGTGTGCACTTATGTCCTCGTTTGAGGATAAACGGCCTGTTTTCTAGTTAATCACTGCCAAACATTAGGTCAGCAAGACACTCATTCCAAATTCAATCATACTGAGATTATCCAGTCACAGGAAAGAGACAATAACTATTTCCCAACTCTCAAGCATTAGCAACAAACCAAAAGTTCTGCAAAATAGAGCCTGGCAAACTCATCTTCCCCTGACTGCTTGAATCTAGAACCAGCAACAGTGTAACACAAAAACAATCTGGAAGACAGACATTTCTTCTATCCTAGTTACATATTCAGGCAATAAAACCTAGACATCAAATCTGAATACAGCATTTGTGAAAACCATAATTACACATTTGTATCAGAAAAACATTACTGGGAGGCCAATGTGCCATCTAGGAATTCCACAGCCATTTTCAAGGACACTGTAGCAAGTCAGAATAAAATTTAAGAACTGGATAGATTCAGGCAGCAAAGGAAGTAATATTTAACTCAGCTAAACAAGATTACGCCAGAAAGACAAGCTGGGGTCACATCACAACTCATTGCATCTGATGCCTTGTTTCCACAGAAGTAAATCAATGAATGCTATCAGAAGTTACGTCCACCTTTTCAACAACCACAAGGGTCACTGATCTCCCCTATTCGGACAATACCTATGAGCATATCACCAAAGGTGAGTTTGTTTGTCTACACAGTCCAAGGTTATATCCATTGAGAAACCTTATCTGTGAAAGATAACTGTTCTGGAAGATGAGTAGAGATTGTAACAACGGAACAGAGTACTTCCTGCTGGACACCGCTTTTGGTGCAAGTTCACTTTAAAGTGTATCTATTCCAAACTGCACAATCTGAAGATTTGAGACTATTCCTACACTTAGAAAAGCAACATACTTACCAGTGTTTACAGCTGTCACTTACATTCCTACCTATTCTCTGCAAGGCTATTTTCTACACTAGCTGGAAGCCACAATCATCTGCAGGATAAACCTGGCAAGAGAATTTATTGTATCTACAGGAGCTGGGAAACATATTGCCAGGTCTGGAAGCTAATTATAGCCACTACATTTTCAAACAATATCGAAACAGGTTCAAAATTTAATAGCAATTAACTAGCTGTTCGTGGGATTCTGTCTGCTGGTATGCTAGATAGCAAGCATCTCACACTTTCCCAAAGCTGTACACTAAGTATGGCAAACACGGTTGACACTCCCTAGGTATACTAGAGAATTACTGTGCCACAGATACATCAAACTAGCTCTATTCCTCAACCCTGAAAATGTTTAGAGATGATCTGCTACCAGAAAAGATATACCTACTTCAGATCATTTCAGTCCACAAACTTGTGGTGTCACCAGCAGAACTTTACCATTAGAGGTATTTGATGCATGTGGTTATACAGATACTTCCTATGAGCGTGTTCACGTGCCTTCTCAAGCTATAGTTCTGATTTCACTGCAAATGCAGAACCACTTATGCCTCTATTCAGACATTCTGTACCGGCTGACTAAAAAATGACTTTCTAATAGTAAGCACTCTGTTCCAGAAAATAATAGAGCTCCTAAGCTTCGCTCTAATTACAGTTCTTTTACAGTAAGGCCACTGAAAAGGAATTGAAATTCTTCTAAGCATTGGTTTAATGCAACTGAGTAAAAGGCTATTACTATCCCTTTATAATTAAATTAGAAATTCGTGTTTTTCTGAACTGTTTACCATTTGAGTTTGTCCTTCAAGTGCACATTAAAAGAAAATATGTTTCAGCATAATTAACTTCTATCCTCCAACTTGCACAGAAGGCCATCAGTCCAGAATATCATACTACTGCAGTGAAGCACATACTAGCACAGATGAAGAACAATCAACATACTGTATTTCCAGTTCATGAAGAACTGTTCTTAAGACTTATGCTCAAAGAGCTTTCAAATAGGTCCAGCAGAGTTAAAAACAGGCAGAATCAGCGTTCTCTGGAAAGGACCACAGCTTGAGATCATTTTATCTAAGTCAGTCAACACAGATGTCTTGGTTGCACTTTCAGATATGACAGCATTACAAGATAAAGTCTCGCTGCTTATCAAGGTAGTTCCACAAATCATAGCTCTTACTGGCATAAATCACAGCTTCCAGTTAACACTGAGAAGCTAGTAAAACCTGCCCAAGGAGTCTGCCTGCAACATTAGTGGATAGAGTAACAGTCTCACAGTTGACTACCACAGAACCCTCTGGAATGCAAGCCTGTTGAATTCTTAGCTACTGCATCAAAAAGATGAAACAGAGGCACCAGTTTAGTCTTCATGCACGTTGTTTTGATATTCAGACCTGGCACCCATTAGGAAAAGCCTGAGCAGCAGTAGTATTATGGCTCCTGTTGTTATTTGCTGCTGTCATTTCACTGGGGAGGGAATGAGGATTCCTCAAAATATTTTGGAAAACAAAACAAGAAGTAGAGAGAGGGAAGGAAGGGAAAAAACAGTAACATAAACAGGTTCACCAGTTCATCTACTTTCATAGGTAAGACAAGTCCAGGTAATTAAAACCTGAATTTACATTCATTACATCAATCAGACTGGAGAAAAAAAAAAAAATAACAGCCCCAAAATTGCATTCTAGATTACTCTGAAACATCACTAGATCAAGATAAGCCATCTGTACTGCCTATACTCCCACTAAAGTGTATGATTAGTTTTTGTTTTTAACACAGCATTTGCAGTCAGGATATTTCACTGAGAAAGGACATAAACCAATCTCTTATTTCTTATTAGTTTGAAATTACAACGTAGAGTGAGAAGGTTTCAATCAAATAGAATAGACATCACATAATAAATTTGAAGTCCTAGAAATGAACACTTGCAGGTCTTTCCATGCTTTCTGGTTTTGTTTTTTTTTAACAATAAAACCAAGAAGTCCTGCACAGTTTCTGCAATGCTCTGACTTCTCTCAGCTAAAATAGCTTCAGCCAGTTTAAGAGAGACTTACAGGAACAAAAACCTGCTATGCTTTATTCAACATGCATGTATGCATGTTGAACACTAATTCACTAACTATACTTCTGCAAGAAAATCCTCAAGTGTCTGTTATCATGTTGCACCAAATCCTGACTTGTAATGCCTCTGAAGTAAAGATCACACGTCAAAGTTCCTCATGCAAAATTGCAGTCAAGCAACATAACATTTTAACATGATTTAAGTCAATAGTTTTCCAGTGCAAATCAGTAAAGATCTTTTATTTCCCATCACATTCCTGCAGAAGTTCCTAAGAATTATTCTGAAGTCCAAAAGTAATTTCACGAAGGCTCCAGAAGGCTCTATCTGAAGCCTAATCACTTCACACTCATGAAAAACAAGTTTAACGTGGTCTTTTCCAATACAAGTAGAACAAAACTGCAAGCTTTTTCCACAGCTTTTGTACATTTAGAAATACCACACACACACACACAGCTAGAGGACATTCTGACAGCAGGTTGCTGACCTACCCCACAAACATGACCAAGTGAACACCACTTAAACAGGATGCATAAAGCCTCTCCCACTTTAGAAGCACTGAGAATTTTATTCCACCCCTGCAGTAAACCTGAATCTAACGACTGTGCACTCTGCTTTTAAATCCTACTTACACCCTTGCACCTTTTATCTGGATCTATATGCTATGCTTGCTGCACACAACTTCCTACAAGTCCACAAACATCAAGCTAACAATGAAATGATAAAGTTGGTGTGGTGTGTGTACATACAGATAACACAAAATGGGAGTTTAGCAAGATCTGCTAAGAATAGCCAACCACACCTTAAGGAAGAAAGCAATAAGGGACGCCAATGGAGTCACACGTAGAAAAAGGTTTCTGAAAAGTTGTGAAAAGGCAAGAAGAGTTTTATAAAAGCCTCACAAGAATCTGTGTTGGAAACATTCAGAGCTATAAAAAAAAAAAGTAATAAAAGAATATCTACTCTACTCAGAAAGACAGCATTCGCTAGGACCATTTTCAACTTCCACACTTCCAAACTGCTGAGGCTAAATAAAGCTTAGCTGGAGGACTGCATTACAGTCAGATTGCTGCAAGACTCAAAATTAGCAACCAGGAGAAGCAGCATGGATATACATGAAGGTACTAATCGTGCTCAGCCATTCAAGTATTACAAAAAGTGCATCCTCCATCCACAGAGTACCAAATTATCAAAGTTCAAGTTCTAATCATAACAGTTTCTACATATTTTTTTCCTGTTTCATTTTACTCAGTGGCAATTCTTGCTTCCTACAGACAAAATAAAGCATGTTTTAGTGAACAGACCACCCTCAAACACTAAATTCTTCAGCCACACCAGAACAAAAGAAACACAATACCTCACATGTTATTTCAGGCTAGGAAGCCAGAAAAACCTCAACTCACAGCAATGATACAGCAGTGTCTTTAACTACTCTTAGTGTGTTTCTAGCACTTGCTTAAACTTCCCAAACAGCTGCTAGGAACACCTAGCCATTTCAGCTTATTGCAGATCCCTTCCATGCAATCGCAGTGCAATAGCACTGCAACTGTAAGTTCTTACAAGTGCTAGAACTTGAAAACAGGAAGATGACACGGGACACTGTTTTCCCATCATGACGAAACAGGAGATGAGCCTCAGCTCATCCTCTTAGGGACTAGAAGGTTCTACAGACAGACATTTCCATCTTCTAAACTTCCAGAAGATCTGTAAGTGTAGCCATTTCAAAACACATATTACTCCAATATATCATCAGGAGATACTCTAGAAAGCTAACACTTATTGATGCTCTGTGCTCACATCTAGCTAGTAGACATCCCACACATTTATAACAAAATCTGAGGAACACCCAGTACCAGACAGTAGAAAGCATTTACTATCAGACACGTTTGGATTCTGCTTCACGGCTTTTTTTTTTTTTTTTTTTTTTTTTTTTTTTTTCTTCTTCTCCTTCAAGCATCGGGTGCTGAGGAGGAATAAGCAGGGTTTTTCTTTTTTTTTCTAACTACAGAAAAATAAAAGTCTTCAGCAAACACACACCTCTGCATCAGACACAAGATGGAAAATAATTACATGCTTTGCTGTTACTGTTAAAATTACTCTCTGTAGTAAAAACTGATTAGCCCTGCATTCCAGCATTAAGGCCCAGTACACAGAGTAAATGGTTACACTGCTAGATTTGCATATTAATTTTACTGTTTGTTCTAACTACTGCAGAGCCACACAGCTCATCTTTCATAGCCCGTTTTAAAAGTTTCTGGGTAGAGAAAGCAGTGACTTCTAGCGATTTAAAAATAGGGCAGAAAAAGTGAGAAGTCCTGATCTTAGAAACATATTAATGCATAACCTGCAAGTTATTTTTCAATAACACATCACAAATGGCAAGAGACAGGAGCAGGGGAAATTTAAGCTTGCTATGGCACAGATGGCTGCTCTAGGCATCCAAAAGGCTGTGTGATCTAATTCTGTTTCAGTTACTACTAAATGTTATTAAAATATCAAAACCTTTCAGGTGCCAAAGGTAGGTTAAATGAAATTAAATTCTATTTCCATGGGATTCCAGCTGGCTTCAATTACAGGCTTGCTGCCAATCCCTATAGAGCAGGGCTTCTTCACTCCGGAAGATCCACGCTCCCCCCTCCCCACAAGGGCCCTGAAGCTCAGAGCCTGAGGCTGATGTACACACTGACGCTACCCTTTGCTCACGCACGACCCAGCGCAACTGGGACCGCCGACCGAGGCAACGTTTCAGTTCTCTTCCCCCACATCTTTCCGACTGGGCGACAAACCCGTGACCCCTCCCTGCGAGGCCGCTTCCCGGCCGCAAGCGCGGCGGTTCCGAGAAAGGGGAAACGCCGTCGGGGCTGCTCCGGAGGGAAGGAGGCCGGGCTGCCCGCGAGCAGCTCTCGGAGCGATGGGCAGAGACCCGGCAGCAGGTGGAGCGGGCCGACGCACGCCCCGGGGCTTTTGGCCTCGCCCACGCGGGAGCGCAGCCGCCCGGAGATTTTTTGGTTTCCTTTCCCCCCACCCCCCCTCTTTTTTTAAGCGCCCAAGCCGGCCATCGCGCGTCCCCGAAGCGCGGCCTCCTCCGTGCCGCCCCCCCGGTCCCCGTTTTGCCCCCCCACGCCAGTAGCCTCCCGGAAGCACCCGGCTGCCCGCTCCGCCGCCGCCGCCCCTCCCGGGGGGATGGAACGACCCCCGGCCGCGCGGGGCGCTGGCCCCGCCCCGACCTCCCGCCGGAGCCGAGGCGGCCGCTACCTGCTCCGAGCGGCGGCCCTCACCGAGACACTCTCTACCTCTCTTCCAGAGCGCGCGCTCCCTGGGCCCGCGCCTCACCCGGACAGTGGTCCTAAAAGGGCCGCTCCCGTTGGTCGTTGCGCACACGGCACCCGCCCGCCGATTGGCTCTCGGCTCCGCCGCTCGGAAGGACGAGGACGCCGGGGGTTGGCGGTGGGAGGGAGCCACACCCAGGGCCTCGGAGGGACGGGGGGTGCGGCGCCGCACGATGGCCGCTCGGTCTCTTCGGCGCCGCTGCTCGCCACCGTTGCGCGCGGGCCCCCGCTAAGGGATGTCCGCGCGCGCGCCTGCGCGCGGTCTCTGCCGACGGCCTGCCTGCCGCTGAGGGGCTGCTGGGGCGGTGTCGGGGTAGGCGCCGAACTGCCTGTGTAGTGGCCTCCGTGCGAGGCCCTGCCGCAGCACGCCGCATCCTGGCACTGCTAGGGAAACGCTGAGCATTACACCTGCAAACGCTGAGCATTACACCTGCAAGTGCAGCTACTGCCCGAAGACCCTGTGCCGTGCTGTGCCGTGCCGCATGTTGTAGTGCCCGCACCGTCGCGCTGTTACTGATAGGCATCGCACCTCTGCTAACCATTGTGCAGCGCTTTCCTCACCTTTCGTTACCAAATACCGCTGTGCTGCACATGGCAGCGTGCCGTCGTGCCGTGCCTGTCACGGTGTGCTGCTGTTTCACAATGCAGTATTGCACGGATGGAGATGCATAACAGTTTAAAAAAAATCAAGCATTCAGAAAGTTAGGAAACACCCAATATAAGCTTGCCCAACCAGTATTAATTCAGATTACCATCCATACAAATTATTGTATGAGAACTGTTCTTAACACAGACTTCGCTGTTGCAACTGTGTGTTACTTTTTCAAAACAGTTTCTGCCTGATCTAGGCCATGAGTGGGGAGTGTACTCACACAATCAGCAGCCAGTCAGTTTCTTTCTCCTCATTCTTAGATGAGTCTGTCATGATTGATTTAGTACATATAAGTAAAAACCTGCTCTAAGTATGAAAACATACCTTGTTGACAGAGGATTTAGAATCACATCACTCTGAGCTCTTTACCGTAACTGTTAGTGGGCAGTAGTTCAACAACAGTGTTCTTCGGAGAACTCTGCTCAATGAAGCCAATGAGCTGTTCAGCTGTCACATAGGAAAAGCAGACAACTGGCACACAGATCAGAGTTCACATTTCTCAGAGTCCTGATGTTAAGGTAGATGTTAAGGTGATAAGGACTCTGCTGTCCTTATGGTACTAATGGTTTTCTTGTTCTACTGAAATCCTAACAAACTGTAGCCTTTTGGACTGCAGGGATGAAGCTCTTCCATTTCTATTCCACGGTACCTAAGAGCCTGCAGATACAGTTGAGGGATTACTTTCAGTGCATATGTATTCTTAAGAAAATATATTTAAAAAAAGAGAGGAAAGAAGAAGGAAAAAAAGAAGGAAAGAAAGAAGGGAAGGGGAAGAAAAAAGGAAAAAAAGAGAAGGAAGGAAGGAAGGAAGGAAGGAAGGAAGGAAGGAAGGAAGGAA